>NC_080784.1:202369994-202681869 GCF_028018385.1 Neofelis nebulosa
TTTTGAAAAAAGAGGACACAAATTAGAACGGGGGAAATCAAGGGCGGGACCTGGGAATCTGCATTCAACAGGCCCTCCAAAGGAAAGCTGTCGGTTTAAGAGGAAGGGAGAAGGATGAATCATAATTAGTGGATCCCTGACTACATGCCAGGCACAGAGCCAGACGCTCTGTATAATCTTCTGGATGTGATGATCGTGGTAAGAACCAGGAAACAGGCCCTCCCAGGTCAATGCCACAGAGCCAGGAGCTGGACCGGACCTTCACACGGCTACAGGCTACGGGGTCTCAGCTTCAGCCGAGACCCCAGCCCCACGGTAACCGAGGTGTGTGCGCAAACCATGCCGATTTTAGCCACGCTCGCGCGCTCAGCTTTCTACTGAGACAGCTCCATGTTGTTAGACAGCAAGTTTCAGAGGCAGCAAACCTACCGCCCACAGGGGCTCTGTGTAGGGTTCAGCTGTGACACTGGACTTCTGCGGAGCAAGCCCACCCTCCCCAGATGGGGCCTGGGGGACCTCTGGGGGTTCTCCCGCAACTCCCCCTGGGGGTGCTGAATAGCAGGGTCCCGAGGCGAAACGCCCACACCAGTTCTGTCCCCGGGAGCACGGTGAGACAGTCAGCAGCCTTTGGGGTGTAAGGGTCCCCCCCACCCGGGATGAGGGCTGGATCTCACCACCGCTCTGCCATCACGATTATCTGCAGCAAACCGGGGTGTGGATGTGGGACCGGAGAACAAACCCCCTTCTGGGGGAAACACAGAGTCCAGGGAAGCTTGAACCAGCCAGAGAGCAGAGACAGGTTGTCAGACTTCCAGAAAATTCTGGCACAAAAATCGGTGCCCAACAAAGGCCCGGGCAAAGTGGTAAAATACACAGATACATAACAGACAGAGCACGATGGAGGCATTTAAGGGGAAAAGGAAACTACTGAATCCCAGCAGCCTGCGGGAGGGAAGAAAGGGACACTGCCCAGGCCCGAGAGATAGCCCTAGGGGGTTACAAACCTGTGCAGGTCCCCACCTGCCCTGGACAACTCCAGGAGTAAGTAGGAGCATGTGGGGGAAACTGTTCTATCTTGAATCTTGAGACAAAGAGAAGAGGTTCGTGGATCATAGAAACAGTTAAGCTGAGAAGACTGCGCACAGCTCAGGAAAATGCCCATGGAGACTCCCAAACCCCGCCTTCTGGTGGCAGTGAACTATTTCACTTAGGGACCGAACATCCCATCCTTTGACATGATCCAGTGTTGCGCAAACACACTTCACCAGTACAAGCAATTTGCTTATGCACTCAACAACTGTTTAGGGACACGTACTCTGTGCCGAGACGGTGAAGGGGGTGCAGTGAGCAGGACACAGCTCCTGCCCTCCTCACCTGCTGTGCACACAAGCCTAGCAAACCACAGGTCAGTTCTAGGCCCTTGTAAAGTTCTCTTCCCATAAAGGAAATCGGGAAAAGGACAATGGAATCTTCTTTACTCCACGAACTCTGATACAGGTTTGAAAAATAAAGTCACAGCTCAACAGAGGGACTCCCGAAAACCCTACTTAGAAGCTTTTCTAAAAAAATTTTTTTAATGTTTATTTATTTTTGAGAGAGAGAGACAGAGCACGAGCAGGGGAGGGGCAGAGAGAGAGAGGGAGACACAGAATCGGAAGCAGGTTCCAGGCTCTGAGCTGTCAGCAGAGTCTGACGTGGGGCTCGAACTCACAAACACGAGATCATGACCTGAGCTGAACTCAGATGCTTAGCCGACTAGGGGCCCCCCTACTTTAGAAGCTTTATGGGGCGCACAATGCCGCAATACTCCCAGCTCTTCAGGCCGAATGCCTTTAGACCACTGCTGTTTCAACACATCCTGTGGTGAAAACGGCATTCACGCACATGACTGGCAGCTGTACGAAACGATGCGTGCTTTCCGTACGGCACAGGGGGTCGCGTGTTCCCCACCAAAGCCTTCACACCCTGTGGATCCATATTTCAGCTTCCGGGAATCTGTTCATGGGAACAATCCAGACCCTGGCGCAGCTTCCTGGACAAAAGGAGGCCACCGGGGTGGCATTTACAGAAACAGAAAGTCCAGTCCCTTAAAGCAATGGTCAATACCCAGGGGATACAACAGAACCGGCCCAGAATGCTGCCTACCGTAAACACACTCCGCGGCAGGAGTTACAGCTGCCAAGAGCTAAAAGCAAACATGTCCAGCACCGAATGGAACACAAATGTATGGCCCATCTACTCAACAGATTATATAACCATCAAAATTTGCTTGTATGACGACAGGGTCATGACACGGATAAATGCTTTATGGTAGAACGTTAAGGTAAAAAAAAAAAAAAACAGGAAGCAACAGCGTACTCTACAGTCACAGTTACATTATTAAGAAAGAAAAAGATGGGGCAGATCAAGGGCTGGGGGTGGGGGAGGGGTTGCACAAAACGCCAGCCTAGATGGTGCCAGGGAGGCCCTGCGGGTGACATTTGGCTTATTTCTCAGGTTAGTCTGTGGTGCTGTGATATTGCTTCCCCAGTAAAAGTGACTATTTAAAAATAAACAAGTTGTGGGGCGCCGGGTGGCTCAGTCGGTTGAGCGTCCGACTTCGGCTCAGGTCACCATCTCACAGCTCGTGAGTTCGAGCCCCGCGTCGGGCTCTGTGCTGATGGCTCAGAGCCTGAAGGCTGCTTCGGAGTCTGGGTCTCCCTCTCTCTCTGCCGCACCCCGCTCGTGCTCAGAGACCAAGTGAGCTGACAAGGGGGAGGTTCAAATTCAAGTCCGGGCTCCAAGGCCCACGTTTCCACCACTAAGACAAGCTGCATGAGGCACATGTCTCTATGTACTGACCTCAGAGACTCAGAAATGGAAGTGGCTCAGCACAGTGTGTTTATTTTATTTTTTATTAAAAACATTTTTTTGGGGGGCGCCTGGGTGGCACAGTCGGTTAAGCGTCCGACTTCAGCCAGGTCACGATCTCGCGGTCCGTGAGTTCGAGCCCCGCGTCGGGCTCTGGGCTGATGGCTCGGAGCCTGGAGCCTGTTTCCGATTCTGTGTCTCCCTCTCTCTCTGCCCCTCCCCCATTCATGCTCTGTCTCTCTCTGTCCCAAAAATAAATAAAAAAACAACAAAAAAAAAAACGTTGAAAAAGAAAAAAAAAACATTTTTTTTAATGTTTTTTTCATTTTTGAGAGAGAGAGAGAGAGAAAGAGAGCAAGGTCACTGCCAAAGTACTTGGTTAACATGAGGGTCGTGGTGGAAGAGGGCGGGTCCCTGACCCAGTATGACTGGTGTCCTTATAGGACGACAGCGACGCACTGGGCGAATGGTCTCTGACGACAAAAGCAGAGGTTGGAGTGACGCAGCTTCAAGACAAGGAACGCTAAAGTGTGCCAGGAAATCACCAGAACCTAAAAGAGCCTGGGAAGAACTCCCCTACGGGTCTCAGAAGGGGCACAGCGCTGCCGACACCTTTATTTTGGACCCCTGGACTCCAAACCGCGAGACGAGACGTTTCTACTGTTCCAAGCCGCCCGGTGTGGGGTACTTTGTTACGCAGCCCCAGGGAGCTGATGCACCAGGATCCCCATCTCCCTCCCACCACTTGGAGTATGTGGCACTACCCCCTGTTGCCTCCCGCTCAGGTTGCCCCAGTCCCCACCACTCCCTGCTGCCAGCCTTGAGAGCCACGTGCCTGTGGCTTTTCGGCAGCACATCCACACTGCTGTTTTCTCTAGAGAAGACAAAGATTTCTCTACAACCACATCTCTATTGAAAGCAAAACCAGGAGGGGCGTCTAGTTCAAACGAAAGACCCACGTCTCTGTGGCGGTGAAACGAGGTTCACGGGTTTAAATGCAAACTTTTTTTTTTTTTTCCACACCTGCCCCAATTTGCTCTGTTTATTCCAGCGTGGCCCCTGTGGCGTCTGAATTCTCCCCGTCCAGCTGTGCTCTCCCTGCCAGGACATCTGGGCACCGTCTCTATAAAACCACATCTTCCAAAAAAGGACACGGTTCTGCATTATTTGAACAAAAAGAAGCTCAAAGCTCCTGATTTTTTTTAGAACGGGATATAAGATGTCAGAAACCAAGCCCGGGTGCATTTTGAATCCTTCAAAAGGTCTAAGTATTTATGCTTTTAATTGGGGTCAAACAGCGCCTGAGGCCTACAGACAGAATTCATCGGTGAGTTTTCCATGAACAAATTACAGTCACTGGTCCGCGGCCATAACCGATGCACCGAGAGACGCGATAACAGCTTTTTCACCACCAAACGTGCAGACATGTGAGTGTCCCTGCCGTTAGGGCCCCTCACGGATTGCTTGCGTTTCCTCCCTCCCCTGGACCATGCAGGACAGCAAGCAGGACAGCCACACCCCCGCAGACTCACCTTGGGTGGCTTCAGACCTTTCCCGCGATGTCGTTTGGAGCGCAAGAGACGTTCTCTCTCCTAGAAGAGATACAACGGTTGGCATTATCAGCCAGCCTCATATCACACCAGCCAACCCAACTGGCTCCCAAAGTGCGCCTCCCCCCCGTCGGCACTGGGCGTGCATTCGTCCAAGTTCTGAGCACCCGCGTGACGGCCGCCTCCCAGAACTGCACGCTACAGAGTCACCTCATTTACTCGAGTCCTTAACGGGACTGGGACTGTCTTGACCAAAAAATACCAAAGTGTGCCAATCCTGAAAGCCCCAGCCTGTCTGTGCTGGGAGCTGGAAGTCGTAAAGCACGAGGCAGTGCTGACTGGCGATCGCCGTTCTGTCAGTGACCACAGCCCAGGATGAAATAGTTTGCAGCTTTGAGCTCAGACAGAGCCGGGTCCAAATCTTCATGGGCCTCCTCTGAACCAGGTGACGCGTTTTATTTCTCTGACTCTCAGGTTCTTCCTTTGCTCTATGGGGCTAGAACCTACCAAGCAGCGTGGCCCTAAGAAAGAAACAAGAGCCTGTGGCTGCCTGGTGGCCGCTGTCAGTAAGATCGACATCTGCAGGGCAGCAGAAGGAGTGGCAGCCTTTCCGCTCTAGGCAAAACCAGGACGTCTCTCCTTTCTAACTCAGCCCTGCTTTTCCCGTTGGCTGCTGGGAAACCCAGAGACAAATCTGCTGTTTGGTTATAGCCCTTATGGTCCACCCATCCGTCCCTCCTCATCTCAATGGATGCAGCGATCTTTATTTTTTCTGGGATTGTTGGTTTATTATTCCTCTTTCAACTTCATCGTCATTTTATTGAAGGTATGTTTTCATCTTATGTTCTACCAAGTTTTTGGGTAATGGAGAAAGATGAGAGGAAGGATGGATAGAAGGAAGAAGGGATGGAAGAAAGAAGGAGGATGGATGGATGGATGGATGGATGGATAGAGAAATGGGAGGAAGAAGGGATGGAAGGAGAGAGAGGATGATGGGAAGATGAGAGGATGGATAGATGGACGGATGGAAGGAAGGAGAGGGTGGATGGATGAACAGACAGACGGAAGGAAGGATGGATGGACAGACAGATGGAAGGAAGCTATGGGAGAAAGAAGGGGTGGATGGATGGATGGATGGATGATGGATGGATGGGTGGCTGGACAGCTGAGGGATGGAAGGAGGGAGGGGGGATGGGAAGATGGGAATACGGACAGAGGCAAAGATAGATGGAGGGATGGGAGGGAGAATGGATTGGTGGGTGGAAGGAAGAAGGGAAGGACTTAAAGAGAGAGGAAGATAGGCCAGCAAAGCGAGCTTGACAGTTATGGTCAAAGCTTTTTCTAGAATTTTGATCACTGGCTTTCTACTCTTGGAAGACCCATGAGTGGAACCATCACATTCCCTCTTGGGCATTAAGAACACACTTTGCTTCTAGGGTCCAACTGAAGCTTACTGCAAATGCTCTCTTACTGGTGCCTAAGCTCCTTTCACAGACAGAAAAAGGATTCTCTGGATATAACACTCGCCTACTAAGACACCCTCCTCTCCCCTTAACCTTGTAGATGTAGAGTCTCAGCCAGCCCTTCAAATTCTAGCCTGATTACAAGGTTCAGGCTTTCAAGTTCATGGTCTGCAATAACTAAGCTAAAAAAAAAAAAATAGACTTCTCAGGGACAAACTGTGCCCACTGTGTCCAGGCCAGACGACCCATTCCTAAAACGGATGCTGCTTCTTAGCAACAGCAAACCAGGGAGAAGAGTTGAGAAAGAGTAGCCATGGAGACGGCTTCCAGGCACCAGCGGTGTCTTTTACACAAAGTCGAGGCTGCTGTCTGGCTGAATTAAAGCAGCAAGGTGCCCGCGTGGGTGAGCTCCGTGAGGCCCCACCCGCATCAGCAGCAGCGCCCTGGAGCCTCGATGCCATTCGTCACACCGCGTCACCCGGCGCCACACCGAGCGATGTCACCAAGCGCGAACGTACCAGCGAGAGGTCGTCGATGACGTGCTGTTGTTCCAGAACCTGCAGCCGCAGGAACTCGATCTCCTGCTCGTCCCTCGTCAGGCTGAGGTCGTTCAAGGAAGTGTGCCGCTTCAGGGACGCCTGCGCCGACAGCTTCTCTTTCTGCAGCCAGAGGGAGAGCGCCCAGCAGGGCCGCTCAGCCAGCAGGTTAGTTACAGCGCGAGCACCCAGCGGGAGGTCAGGGAGCACCCAGCGGGAGGTCAGGGAGCACCCAGAGGGAGGTCAGGGAGCTCCCAGCGGGAGCTCAGGGAGCACCCAGCGGGAGGTCAGGGATGCAGGAGGGAAGAAGGCTACCCAGTCCCCACGCGGGAGGAGGGGACAGGTGCAGACCAGAAGTAAGCTGCAGGCTGAGAGAACGGGCTGGGCAGGAGTGGTGGTGGGAGGTGGTCGTCCAAACCCGGGCCCTGGAGGCTGGACGAGGGAGCTGGGGAGGCAAGGCACGCCACCGGCGATCGTGTCCCCCTCACACCGGGGCCTGCTGGGGTGCGGGGAGAAGGGCACCCCACCTCCCAGAGCCTCAGCCTTCTTGCTGCAAAAGGGGCGACTGACACCGCTGGGGACAATGAACCTCGGACTCCTCCACGAGCCAGCAGTTACAAGACACCGCCCTGGCCACCAAGACCGAGCACTCTGATGGGAGCAAACGCGAATCCCTCATGCAAAGGTGGCCGTTGCTCTCACGTGCGAAGCGTCTGCGAAGAGCTAAGGGTTCCGTGAGGCCTTTCCATGCCAACACTCCACCCTCTGGGTAGCCCCGCGGTGCTGATAACCGCATCCCCACTTTGTGGACGAAGACACTGAGGCACGGAAAGAATGGGGCTGTGTCCGGGGCCCCGGGGGCAGCGGGGGGCGGGGGGGCAGGGCTGAGGCGCAGACCCAGCTGCGGGCACTGCCTGGCCTTCTGCCTCCGGGCACAGAGCCCTCGACACCGTGCCCCCTAGAGAAGCGGGGCCAGCAGGGCTGGGTGAGGGCGGAGAGCCCTGGCGAGCTTCCTGGGGGAGGCGGGGCTGGGGGGAGACCGTGGGCTGCGAGGGTCAGTCGGGGGCTGGAGAAGCCCAGGCGGAGACTCGAACCCAGGGCTGACTCACCATTTCCACGTTCTCCCTCATGACGCTCTTGATTTTCTCCTCCATCCTCTGGATGCTCTGCAGCAAATCCTCATTCTTCTTGTTCATCCGCTTGTTCTTCTCCACAAGGGGCTTCAGCTGGACCTCGGTCTCCCGGGAGCGTTTCAGCTGCGATCAGAAAGACACAGAAGGCCGGTGGCTGTAAGGCCCAGTGGACTGCTGACGTCACACCGCGGAGGCCAGCAGGGGTCCAACCCGGGACCGGAGCTGCCTCCGCTGGGACCACAAACCCCAGGAAGATCCCACAGCCACCTGGATCCCAAACACAGTAGTCCACCTGAGGCTCGGGGGGCCTCGCGTAAGGCAACAGGGGAGGCCCACAGATCCGCCCCCGGGCACCCCGCTGGCAAGTGACCTGTGCCGGGTCCACTGGTCTGCACTTCCTTAACCTCTGGGCATAACCCCCACGGGTCCTGGGTCTCACGCACAAAGGTCAATCCCATGACCCGGCTGCTCCTGGCCACCATTCCTCCCCAAGTACAGACCTAGCAGAAAGCTCTACCTTCTTGAGACAGCAGGCAATCAATCCTGGGCCCCACTCCGTGCCAGACTCGGTGCCGGGACATCAAACCCGAAGGCGTTCCCTGAGTCTGTACAACTAGGGGCTGTCCTTCCAGTCTCTCCCGTGGGATCAGCACTGGGGGAGCCCCTCTGGCGCCTGGGGCCCTGTGCTGGGGGCTGAATGGAAGGGACGGCACGCCAGGGTGCCCGCCCAACGTCAGAGGAAGAGGGCAAAGACAGTAAAGGAGGTAAGAACACGGTGAGCCAAGTGCGGGCAGATGTTCCAGGCGGGGAGACCACGCGCCCTGAGGTTCAGAGCGGGCAAGAACACAGCTCGTTCAGGGCAGCGGGAACACAGAATGTGGGGTGCTGGGCGTAGAGGGGTGGACACGGTGAGGCCTGGTTTCGGGGGCTGGAGAACTCTGTCATTCAGTTTCTGCCCCGGCCCTTGAGGGCTGCTCTCTGTGGTCAGGTCTGCCTTCTCGAACACACTGTGCCTCCCCACAACCCCAGGAGGGGCCCCATCCCCACTTTACAGACAGAGAAACTGAGAGCAAAGAGGTGGGATGCTGTGCTCGTGGCCACACAGAAAGTGCTAGAACCAAGAATCAAGCACAGGGACTGACTGCAGATCCCTGATTTTGGTCACCAGGTTGTAAAGTTAAGATCAAGCAGTCTGGTGGGACCCACTCAAATATAAAATGGACCTTTGAGGGGCGCCTGGGTGGCTCAGCCGGTTAAGCATCCAATTCTTGGTTTCGGCTCAGGCCATGATCTCACGGTTTCATGGGTTCAAGACTTGCGTCGGGCTCTGCGTTGGCAGAGAGAAGCCTGCTTGGGATTCTCTCTCTCCCTCTCTCTCTGCCCCCCCCCCCACTCGCACTGTCTCTGTGTCTCTCAAAATAAATTAATAAACTTTATGAAAAAAAAATAGACCTTTGACCCATACATTCTACTTCTGAAAAATCCTCACAGGAATAAAATTCCAAGTGATGACGACAGAAATGTGTCTTCGGGTGACATATGCTCATAACAGCAAAGAAACCCGAGCAGCCTAGAGGAATGGGTGAATGAACCACGGGTCGTCCTCAAAGGGGGGGCGTGAGCCGTGCACCTGCCCAAACGACAGCCGGAACTGATGAATCATGGGAAAAAAGCAAGTTGCAGAACAATAATACAGAGGAGAAAATATCCCGTCTGTAACGGCAAAACAACAACAGAAAGTCTCCTGGTGGGTGTCGATATATTTACACCAGTTTTAAAAGCACGTAAGAACCACCCCCAAACAACTGATGGTAGTTATTTCATGATTTTAAGATCAAAGTGCTGGCTAGCTGCTCAATTTTTGCTTTAAACACTTCAGTGTGCTCCAAATTGTTTCACACAAGCTACATTTCTTTTCTAATCTTCTCGGTGAACTATTATGCAGTACACGAGGGACTTTTTTTAGTTAATGAATATTTAAGCGAAAAGCGTACATCTAGTGTTAGACATACAGTCTGATTAAAGCCACTTGAAAATATGCTTTTAAAAATACTTGATGGAGGAGTGCCTGGGTGGCTCAGTCAGTTAAGCGTCCGGCTCTTGATTTCGGCCGAGGTCGTGATCTCACGGTTCGTAAGATCGAGCCCCGCTTCAGGCTCTGGGATGACAGTGTGGAACCCGTTTAGGATTCCCTCTCTCCCTCTCTCTGCCTCTCCCTTGCTGTCACTCTCTCTCTCAAAACAAATAAATAAAAACATTTGAAAAAATTAAGAAAAAAATTTGAAGGCAATGACTTTACTTCGATCCTGTTAAGATTACAAAGAGGTGACTCTTATGCTGCTCATCTCGCATGGCTCTCACATACTATATAGATGCGCTCGCTTTCACGATAAAATTTAGAATCCACAGAAATATGACAAGACACTGGTCAAGAAGTTTATGGACTGGGGCGCCTGGGTGGCGCAGTCGGTTAAGCGTCCGACTTCAGCCAGGTCACGATCTCGCGGTCTGTGAGTTCGAGCCCCGCGTCGGGCTCTGCGCTGACGGCTCGGAGCTTGGAGCCTGTTTCCGATTCTGTGTCTCCCTCTCTCTCTGCCCCTCCCCCGTTCATGCTCTGTCTCTCTCTGTCCCAAAAATAAATTAAAAACGTTGAAAAAAAATTAGAAAAAAAAAAAAAAAGAAGTTTATGGACTGACTCCCACGACATAAAAGTTCACTTCGCTGTTTATGCAGCAAATTTACACATATTCAGGAAACTACTCTTTTTACTAGATTATCTTTTTATTTGTTTATTTATTTAATAATTTTGAGAGAGAGTGTACATGTGCCGAGTGGGGGAGGGGCAGAGAAAGAGGAAATGGGCGTCCCTAGGGATTCATTTTTTTTTAACCCAGAGTCCCTGTTCGTTATCTTTAAAATTAGAAATATGTGAACTTTGGGACTCCTGGGTGGCTCAGTCGGTTGAGTGTCAGACTTTGGCTCAGGTCACGATCTCATGGTTCATGGGTTCAAGCCCAGCATCAGGCTCTGTGCGGGCAGCTCGATGCCTGGAGCCTGCTTTGGATTCTGTGTCTCCCTCTCTCTCTGCCCGTCCCCTGCTCACGCTGTCTCTCCCTCTCTCTCTCTCTCTCTCTCTCAAAAATAGATAATAAACATTAAACAAATTTTTAAAAAAGAAATATCTGAACTTTTCTTCACAAGAAAGTAAACAGAGGAGCAGAAAACCTAAAATGACCCATCATTACACCACCTAAAACGGCTCCCAATGTCCGTCATGACAATGTGCGTGTTTGTTTTGTAAACTGCGTGTTGCTTTAATTTACTGTGAGCAAATAAACGCAATGTCTACCGTCCCTCCTAACGACTGTAGACAGTTCACTGCCTAAATGTTCCATAATTACTCTGCCCAATACTTGAGCGTTGAACAATTGGGGTTTTGTTTCGTTTCGGGTCACTTTGGGTCGCTAGCGTCAACACTGCAGTGAACACCCTCTCTAAACTCCTCACTGTTTGCTCTCTTTGCCCAGGATAAATTCCTGTAGAAACAAAGGGGAGGAGCCGGTGTCTTCACGGAACGTGCGCTAGATTTTTGGTCAGGAATTAATGGGAAAGAAAGGAAAGGAAGCCAGGAGGCCTCTGCACTAACTATGAGTTCAAGGCGGGTTTTTCGGCCCCGGGGTGGCTTCCTGGCGCCCTACAAGGCACCGTCTGTCTCTCGGGGGCTGATTACCAGCTCGTTCCTCTCGTCTGCCAAGAGGGTGTTCCTGTCTTCCAGCTTCCGTATCACCGAGTTCAGTTCAGCAATTTTCAGTTGGAATCGCCGTACGTCTCGTTCGTCCATATGTTGATCCTAAAAGAAAGTCAAGATACGAACGTACTTCGAAGATGTCTTAGTGACTCCGAACACTCCCAGGGAACTCGCGGGACGTGACGGCGAGCTCCTCCTCACAGGGCCCCACGCCACGCTGGGCGTCCCTGCAGTCAGGCCATGGGGACGACACCCCAGGCCCTGCCAGGGATCCGCAAGAGACTTCGTCTCAAAGTGACAAGAGGTCAAGCCAAGACAGCTGTGCGTGGTCTCTGGGGACCTTCACGCTCCAGCCCGGGCCCGCTGTGTCTCTCTCACAAAGGCCCGTGACGGACGTGCCAGGACATCCCTCAAGACCCACCGGGCCAATCTCGCCAGCACCTCGTATGCTGTCCGCACAGAGCACGCACGACAGACGTTCAAACATCTGGTGACTGACTGCACGAATGAATGAATGAGTGAATGAATGAGTGAACGAAGGCACGCTGCTTCAGCTTCCTCTGAGCACGTTGCCCCCAGAGCCCTTTCCTTCTGGCTAAGCTCTTACTCATGTTGCAGGGCTCTGACTTCAAGACTGGGCGCCTTTCTGTGCTCTTACTGTGCACCCGGCGCTGACGCCTTCACTTCTCTTTCCCACTGGGCTCCAGACCGGCTGGAAGCAAACGCAGTCAGCTGCTCTCCCCTCCGTATCCCCAGGCCTAACGCTGGGCCCTGCACGTGCTTAACGTCAGCCAGTCTGGGGAGGGAGGCCAGACGCACGGACAGACGGAAGGGAGGGAGGGGTGAGAGGAGGCAGGCGGGCAAGGTGCCGGTGTGGGGGGGGGGGGGGGAACGACCGCAGAAAGAAGGGCAGGCAGCGGTGGGCCACGGGGCCCCGGTGCTTGTGCCAGTCGCCCCTCCCCGTACCTGGACGCCCATGAGCTCTGCCATGTCCCCGATGCCAGGCGGGAGCTCTCTCTTGGGGCTACTGTGGTACCGCTCAGCCTCTTTGACCTGAACCAGCTGCTCATCCAAAGCCTCCTTCTGAAGAAGCAGCTTCTGGGTCTGGCCCGTCTGCACGCCGAGTTCCTTCTCCAAGGCCAGGATCACACGGTCTTTCCCTCTGATCTCGTCCATCTGCAAAAGAGAAAGACTGAACACTCAGCCTCAGGGCTCGTGACCACGGAAATCTCTCCCTCGCTGGCCTGAGGCCCAGAGGAAAAGGTGAAGAAGGATCAAGGACCCAGGTCAGCTGAACTGGGAAAACTCAGGACACAGAGGGGCCACTGTCCACGGCCCAGGCCCCGCTCCCCTGAGCACAGAGGAGCGGACAAGTTACGGTTCGATGGCCAGACGCTCACCCCTGAAACAGGGCTACGTTCGTTTCTCTCTCACGCGAATTAAGTAAAACAAAATCCTGACCTCCAGGCACCTCCAGCCACCTCACGCCCCACGGCTCGGCTTCCTCACCGAGTGGGTGGGTCTTCTCTCCCACTCACCCCCCAAGCCTCTCCCGTCCGGTCACAGCCCCCTCCTCTCCACCAACACAGCTCTCATTAAGGTCTTGGATGCTCCCCTGGCCCCCAGACCCACAGGGCAACTTTCTGTCCTTCATCCTCACCAACATGTGACCAAGCCACTCACACCCTGCTCCACGAAGCTCTCCCGCCCCTCCCGCCCTGTGCCATGACTTCCTGGTTTCTGTCCTTACAGACTCACCTTCTTCCGGCCGCCATTAAAGTCTGGACTCTCCAAGGCTTGGCCCTCTTCCTTTCCCCAGGCAGCCGCGTCCTCACCCATGACGTTAAACCCCCACATGCAGCCGACACCCCAATGTGTTCCCCAGGCCCTGACTTCTCTCAGAGCCCCAGAATCACAGAACTAACTGAGTATTTGACATCTCTGCTGGGGTCTCTAAAGGACCTCAGCGTCTCCACATGCAAACCTCCAAGTAAGCCCCAGTTTCGCCCCAGCCCGGTCTTGTCCAGCATTCCCTAGAGGAAACCAAGCAGAAAGCAGCTTACAGAAGAGAAAGCTTTGGCCCCGGGCCATCCGCTTCAACTGATTCCAGAGAGCCAACGGCTGGGAAACTGCCCCAGTAAGGGTGCTGTGCTGGGGTATCCCCTGCATGTCCTTCCTAGAACCTGAGATTGTGAGGTCATTCGGGAACAGGGTTGCTGCAGATATAGTTAGGAGGAGGTCACACCGGAGTAAGGTGGTCCCTATGACTGTGTCCTCAGAAGACAAGACGGGGCACACAGAGGCCTCTGCCCACAAGGCTGGGTAGCGACGGAGACAGAGACTGGAGTGATGGACCCAGAAGCCTGGGGACATCACAGACTGCCTGCAGCCACCACCTGGAAGAAGCAAGGACGGTTCCTCTCCAGTGCCTTCAGAGAGCACGGCCCTGTGACCCCTTGATCTCAGACTTCCCGCCTCCGAAACTATAAGCCAATAAAGTTCTGTTGCTTTAGCCACCCAGCGTGTGGCCCTTTATTACAGCAGTCCTGGGAAACGGAGACAGGCTTTAGAAGGGATAATTTGCCAAGCACTAGGAGAGAGTGATGTGGGAGCCCAGCAGTGCCAGGAGCCCCAGGAGCTGGGAGAGGCTGGAAGGACCCTCCCCTGGAGCCCCCGGGGAGCACGGCCCTACCGGCACCTTGATTCCTGACTCCTGACTCCTGGCCTCCGGACTGTGCGGGAATACCTTTCTGTTGTCTTAAGCCACTGAGTTGGTGGCCGTTTGTTAAGAAAGTCACGGGAAACAAAGATACTCCGTGACTGTGATCTGTACCTCTCACTTGTGACTGTTGCACCTCAAGTCCAGACACAGACAGTCAACGGCCGAGAACAGTGGTTAAGAGCCCCGTTCTGGCAGCAGACATAAAGCTGATTCAAAGGCCCTCCCCGACACCGCGTGACCTCCTGAGGCAGAGCACAGGCAGGGCCACCTGTCGGACCCAGCCTCAGCCTCCGTAAAGTGGGGACACGGAGACCTCTTAGGACCTCCCCGGTCCAGTTGTGGAGAGTTAGATCTTAGTGCAGACCCTGGCATGTTATAAGCTGTGGTCAATGTTGGCTGCCCCCGTGAATCTGTGTTAGCTCCTGGTGAACATATTGAAACAGCAGACCATTATTATAGAAGGGGGAATTGGTACCCTCAAAATACTGGGGGGTTTTCAAGCAAAAGTCCTACAGTTCTGAAAAACTCTTTGAGCTGCCTTTCTTTTAGAGCAAAGAGTGTGCTCCCCTCCCGCCACATCCCCAGCCCCACAGGACAATCTCCTGGGACTCCAGCCCTGGGCCTGCCTGAAGCCGCTGCAGAAGGTGCCCACTGCTCCCCCTGGTGGCAACCCACCATCAGCTCCCTGCCTGGCCCTAATCCCTGGGAGGAGCACCTCCTGGCCGTGGGGAGGAATCCTTAGGGATGCGGAAATTGTTCCCACTGCCCAGGCCAGTCCAGAAGCACTAAGCAGTACGTGAAAGGAGTTCATTAATGGAAACCACTCACGCGCTGCCATTAATTCAACAAATACTGAGCCGAGCGTCACTGATGGGTCCTGGGAAGCCTCTGCAAACAAAACAGGCTAGAGTCCCTGCCCTCAGAGTTTCCACTCTGGAGGGGGACGTAGTCACTAAACAATAAGTCAACACTGCAGTGGCTGAGAGAGGGATTCGCGCAAGCGGGAGAAAAGAAAGTGCGGGAATCAGCAGGGCCAGCGGGACGTGGTGCGAGTTAACAGGGAGGGTCCCCTCGGCATCCGGGCCACACACTTCTTGCTTTGCACTGGAGCCCAGAAATGGAGCCCCCACCGTGCATTACACTAGCTCCTGCCACACAAAGCGGCAGCACTACGAGCAGGACACCTCTGGAGCCCCAAATTCTGCATCTTAGGAAAGTGCCCGTTCCCCGCTTACTCTCGTAAACGAGCAGAGGGCTCGCACCCGTCACCCTGGGAAAGGTTCCCGGAAAATGGTTTCCACCAGCAGCGATGACAGCCAGGAACGAATGGACAACGCAGAACGTATTCTGGAATCAACATCTGTCCGGTTGTTGTACCTTCCCCAGCCAGAGTCCTCAGGGCCCCCCAGGGTAGGAGACTTGCCAACTTCACACAGCTAAAGGCAAGCATTCCATTCATGGACTTTATGTCTGCCTCCCAGGCTGAGTTCTCAGCAACCCTGTCCCCTTCCCCCAGGATGCTGACAAGGCCATGAATCTCTGACATGAGATTCCCCGACCTGCATCCCCTGAGCGAGCAGACTCCCTCTCCCAGCCTCTGCTCTCAGCATATGTTACAGGAGAGGGGTGGGGCTGAAATCATTCCAGTTCCCAGGGCAGGCCCTGATTGGCTCACAGCAGTCACGTGCCCTGCCCCCTCACATTCAACAGCTCCGGGATGGATACAAGACCCAATCAGAACGAATAGCCTAGAGAGAGCATAGCTAGGACCCTCCTGTTGCTCCTTAGGAGCTAAAAAGGAGATTGACTTTCTCTGAGCTGTGTGTGTGAGGATGGGGGGGAGGGGCCCGGCACAGCAGTGACATCTCACCAGCACAGCGTGAGACCCCCGAGGCTGAAAATGACACAGGATGCGTCGGAGCAGAGCCTGGAAACCCTGGATCCCTTGGGGGGGGGGGGGGCATGAGTGCCTCTGGAGCCCTGCCTGAAGCTTCTCCTACTCCTTCAGTTACAAATGCTGACAGATGATGGTTCAAACGGGTTGGAGGTGGAATTTCTGTCACTTGCGACCAAAAGACCCTGACACGGAGTTAGGGAAAGCACACAGACTGGGTGATGGCTGTCACTTCCTTCTTACGTGCCAGCGCGAGCTCGGTGCCTCGTCCATACTTCCGAGACACGCTCTGTCTTCAGAAGACCCTCAGGGTAGACACTACCTGCCCCGCTTCACAGCCAGGTGAGGCCTGGAGAGAAGCATGTGCCCAAGCGCTGGTCAGCAGCAGGACCACGAGGCCAACTCAGGTCGGCCTCTGCAACGCCCTCACCATCCCACGTGCCCCACGGGTGCAGAATCCAACCACCTCCCCACGGTCGCATCCACCAGGACGTTTGTCCCGACAAGAACCTTCGTGTGGCCAGCTCCCAACATGCCCAGCAACGTGCGAGTAGCTTGGTGAGCTCCACCGCACCCCAAAGTTCGGGGAACGAAGAACGAAGCGGGGGCTGCTACCCCGACACCTGTTCCCGCTCTCCTCCCGCCTACCTGTGGTCAGCGACTAGCGTGAGCATTCGCCCAAAGGTCACGTCGACCCTAAAAGTCAGGATGGGATCTTATTTGGAAACGGGGTCTCCGTGGATGCGATTACGATGGACGTGAAGATGAGGTCACACCAGATTAGGGCGGGCCCTAGATCCACGACTGGCGTCCTCGCGAGAAGGGGACAAGACACAGACACACGGGGGAGGACAGGCCACGTGGCAGCAGAGCCTAGAACGGCACGGCCACAGGCCGGGGGGCAGCAAGGATTCCTGGCCACCACCAGGAGCCGGACGGGGCAAGACAGGATTCCTCCCTGCAAGGCAAGCGGCGGGGGAGCGTGGTCTCGCTGACCCCTCGATTTCAGACTTCCGGCCTCCAAAATTGAGAGAAATAAATTCCTGTTGGGAGCAGCTGAGTTTGCAGTGACTTGTTACGGCAGCCCTGGAAAACTTAACAGAGCACCAGACCGGATTTATCACACTGCGGTGCACTCCGTAAAGGGACTACATTTCCCAGTGCCCCCTGCAGGTAGATGAGGCTGGGTAATTGTTGGCCAAAGCAGTGGAAGTGGAAGTGTATGGAACTTCCAAAAAGAAAAGCGTTCTTCAGCGAAGACTACGCCCTTCTTCATTGGCCCTCCTACTGCCAACCTGGGATGAAGACGTGATGGCTGGCGCTCAGTGAGCATGAAGGCCCGTGAGGGCAGGGCCACATCCCAAAGTCCATTCTGAGGAGAGAGCTGGGAGGTACCCGTGTCCCTCACTACTCTGTGGAGCCCTGTGGCAGCCCTTTCCGGACTTCGTACACAAGAGAGAAATAAACTTCCAACGTTGAAGCCCCGGCGTCCTGAGGGAGTTGTCCCTTATGTGCCACCAGGCCTGAGCCTAACTGGTCTAGGGAAGGAGTCCAGTCTGGTGTCCCTGCCCCATGTGGGCCGTAACTTCCTTTTCTGATTTGCTTCTTTTTTTTTTTTTTTTCAAACATTTTCATTTATTTTTGAGAGACAGAGACAGAGCACGAGCAGGGGAGGGGCGGAGAGAGAGGGAGACACAGAATCCGAAGCGGGCGCCAGGCTCTGAGCTGTCCCCACAGAGCCCGACACGGGGCTCGAACCCCCGAACCGGGAGATCGTGACCTGAGCCAAAGTCGGACGCTTAACCGGCTGAGCCACCCAGACGCCCCTCTGCTTTGCTTCCCTTAAGACGCACTTTAAGTGTGTAAAGCGGGGCGTCCACAGACCTGCCTGCATTTCCAATCCGATCCGATCCAATCCAGCTGACCAAGAAATGAAACGCGGGCCACCTTCCGAACACGTTGCCACGAACAAACAGCCTTGCCTGAGAAGCCACATTTTTCAAACTGGAGGGGGGTGGGGGAGGGGGGGAAGTAACGGGAGAAATGGACACCTGTTCTCTTCACTCGATCCTCCAAGTGGGGCGTTTGCAGTGAAAGCCACACGCCCACCGAGAATACCTGAACTGAGGATATTCCTGTTTAGTGCCGACACGGAAACAGACACCACGTCCTCTGGTACGTTTTAAATAAGCTCCGGCAGTCCCTTAGGCAAATATTTGTTTCTTCCCCGTTTTTTTTTTTTTTTTTTACTTTAAACGTATATTTCTCCTGCCAGAGAGGAACACAGTTCATGGGTCTCTTGTTACAGAAATGGTAAGACGCTGCCAGACGCGGTAGTTCGTTTTATTCTCATAACCCCAGGGCAGGTACGCAATGATTCCCATTTCGCAGAATAGACACCACAGGCTCAGAGATGGGAGGCAGCTTCGCTGGGGTCACCCAGTAAACAAGACTGGACTCGCACCCAGAGCAGACTCTCCCCCAAGGCTTCCCTTCCCCTGATGTGATAACACCTCCCCCCACCCCACCCCACCCCACCCCCACACCCAGAAAGGAAAAAGAGAAGTTCTGATGCCTAAGCTAGTGCTGGAACTCAGGTAAATAAACATCCCACTCCTTACTGCTGAACAGCAGCCCGTTCGATACCACATTTTATCCATTCCCCAATTGATGGACAGATGGGCTGCTTCCACGCTTTTACTACTATGAATATGCTGCGGTGATCACGTATGCATCTTTATGGAAACATGTTTTCATCTCCTTGGGTATACAGCTGGGGGTAGAGGTGCTGGGAGGGAGCAGGCAAATTGCAGTTTAAGAAACTGCTGAATTATTTTATTTTTTTTCATTTTTTTAATGTTTATTTATTTTTTTTTTTTAGAGAGAGAGAGAGAGACAGAGTATAAGTGGGGGAGGGACAGAGAGAGAGGGAGACACAGAATCCGAGGCAGGCTCCAGGCCCTGAGCTGTCAGCACAGAGCCCGACGCGGGGCTCGAACCCACGAACCGTGAGATCGTGACCTGAGCCGAAGTCGGACGCCTAACCCACTGAGCCACCCGGGCACCCCTCTTTTTTTTTTTTAATTGCATCCATTCTACTGGGTATGAAGCAGTATGTAGTTATAATTTTTATTTGTGGTTCCCTGATGATCAGTGAGGTTGGACGCCTCTTCAGATGTTTATCTGTCATTTAAGTATATTTTCCCTTTTTGAAGTACTCTTTGCCCCTTTTAATTATTTCTCTTCTTGCCTCGTGGTTGTTTTTGTAATCTGAATAAAAGCGGTTTATGATAACACGTATTGAAACGATCTCCTCCCGATCTGTACTGTGCCTTGTCTCTCTTTTATTGGTGCCTTTGGATGAATAAAATTTATTCCTCAAAAGTTCAGTGTACAACCTTCTCCGAATAGTGCATTTATATGACTGGTGTATCTGTGTCTTCTCACTCCAAGAAGACACAAATCTTCTTGGGGTGTCATCTGCCCCTAGATCATGAAAATACTGCTCTGTGTTACCTAACCAATTCACTAGTCTACTTTCTAACATCCACGTCTATGGTCCACCTTGAATTAATCACTATGGATGCACGGATGGCAGGATGCAAGGATCACTGTTCCTGTTTTACAGAAGCCCACCTACCTCGACACTGTTTACTGAAAGACCACCCTTTCCTTACTGGACTATGATGTTACCTGTTTCCTAAACCAGGTGACCACACGTGCATAGGGCCGCCTGGGGACCCTCCTGGTCAGTGATTCATCCACGTATCCTTCAGCTGGTCTTAATAGTAAGCTTTGTTACATGGTAGTGTGAGGTTTCCTGGGCTTTTTTGTCTTCAGAATTGTGACTCCGGGTCCTTTAAATTTTTATATCAAATTTAGAATCCACTTGCTAATGTCTACCAAAAAAAAACCCAAAACCCTGCTGGGGTTGTGATAGGGATTGCCCTAAATCTATAGATCATTTATGGAAGTACTGACACTTCTATCATGAAAATGGCTTCTGCCTACATTTATTTTGGTCTTCTTTATTTTTCCTCAGCAGTGTTTTGAAGCTTTCAGCGTGTTGCAGCTTACACAACGTTCATCAGACTTTATTCGTAGGTCTTGGTACTCTATTATAAATGGTCTTTTGTAAAGCTCCATTTTCCCATTACACGTTGCTAATATATAGAAACACAGTTTTATTTTGCATATTTACTTTCTATTGAGAGGCTTTGATAAATTCACTTACTAATTCTAATAGTTCGTAGAGTCTCTTGGATTTTCTACATCACAATCACAGCATCTGCAAATAACGGCGGTTTCCCCCTTTCTTCCCCCAATCTTTAAAACTTTTCTTTTTATTAAAAATAGACCTACCCTATGACCCAGCAATAGCACTGCTAGGAATTTATCCAAGGGATACAGGAGTACTGATGCATAGGGGCACTTGTACCCCAATGTTTATAGCAGCACTCTCAACAATAGCCAAATTATGGAAAGAGCCTAAATGTCCATCAACTGATGAATGGATAAAGAAATTGTGGTTTATATACACAATGGAATACTACGTGGCAATGAGAAAAAATGAAATATGGCCTTTTGTAGCAACGTGGATGGAACTGGAGAGTGTGATGCTAAGTGAAATAAGCCATACAGAGAAAGACAGATACCATATGGTTTCACTCTTATGTGGATCCTGAGAAACGTAACAGAAACCCATGGGGGAGGGGAAGGGAAAAAAAAAAAAAAGAGGTTAGAGTGGGAGAGAGCCAAAGCATAAGAGACTGTTAAAAACTGAGAACAAACTGAGGGTTGATGGGGGGTGGGAGGGAGGGCAGGGTGGGTGATGGGTATTGAGGAGGGCACCTTTTGGGATGAGCACTGGGCGTTGTATGGAAACCAATTTGACAGTAAATTTCATATAATAAAAAATAAATAAATAAAAAAAAAAATAAATAAATAAATAAATAAAAAAATAAATAAATAAAACTTTTCTTTTTATTGTCTTTCAGATTTGAGGTCCTAGCCAGTGCAATGTTGAACAGAAGTGGTGATGGTGGATATCTTGTTCTGTCCTTGAATTCACTGGGAAATGTTCAATATCACTATACGTTAGATTTTTTTGTTTTTTGTTTTATTTATTTTTATTTTTTAAAAAATTTGTTTAACCTTTATTTTTGAGACAGAGAGAGACAGAGCATGAACAGGGGGAGGGTCAGAGAGAGAGGGAGACACAGAATCTGGAACAGGCTCCAGGCTCTGAGCTGTCAGCACAGAACCCGACGTGGGGCTCAAACTCACGGATCGCGAGATCACGACCTGAGCCGAAGTCGGATGCTCAACCGACTGAGCCACCCAGGCGCCCCTGTAGATTTTTTTGTAGAACCCTTTACCAGATTCAGAAAATTCTATTCTATTCCTTGTTTGCTGAGAGTTTATACTGTGATGTTGAATTTTACTACACGCTTTTATTGTATCTATTAAGATGATCATATGGCTTTTTTCTCCTTTATTCTATTACTAGCTGAATTATATTCACTGATTTTTTAATATTAAACCAAACTTTGTGTTCCTAGAATAAACCCAACTTGGTTATATTTATTAGCCCTTCTGTATATTGCTGGATTTTATTTGTTAATGTTTTATTTAGTACTCCTGTGTCTATGTTTATAAAAGATTATTTAATTTTTTTCTTTTATTGTATATCACTGGTTTGGGAGTCAGTTATGCTGGCTTCATAAAATGAATTAGAATATGTTCCCTTTTTCTCTTTTCTGAAAGAGTCTGTGTAATTAGTTTTATTTCTTCATTAAATACTTATAGAATTTACCTGTGAAGTCTCTGGGCTTGGACTTTTCATTGAGGGAAAACTATTAATTACAGATTTAACTTCTTTAACAGCTATAGGACTACTCACATTTTCTATTTCTTATAGTGTCAGTCTGGTTAAGTTGTACTTGTTCAAAAAATCTGCCCATTTCATCCAAATTTCTTGTTCACTGGCATATGCTGTTCAGAAAGTACTCATACTGTCTCTTTAATTTCTGTAAGGGCTGTAGTAGTGTCTCTTTTACATTCTGTACACTGGGGGACTTGTCTCTGTTCCTTCATTGGTATTCCTCAGGACTTATCAGTGTACCTAGTTTAATTAACTTTTGATGCGTTGATTGTCCTTATTGATTAAGCCCCTCAATTCTGCTTTCTCAGAGATTAATTTGCTGTTCTTTTTCTTCGTTCTCAAGATGGAAGCTTAGATGTTTGGTTTTCAGCATTTATTCCTTTTTGTCTAAAATCTGTTTTATTCTAAGAAGCACAATTTTTGAAAGAAAGTGTGTAGGTTCCCTTGAAGAGAACAGTATGTGCAGCTGCTGAGATACCATATTTTGTCAGTGTACCTCCAGTTGGTTAACTGAATGCTGTTTAAATCTTCCATGTCTTTGTTCATCTATTGTCTATATGTTCTATTATTTGCTCAGAGTCCTATCCTCCAACTACAACCGTGGCTTTGCTTCTTTTACTTTTGATGCTTTTCTTTTGCACATTTGGAAGTTTCGTTATTAAGTGCTATTACAAATGGACCCCTTTATTATTAAGAAGCGTCCCCAGGGCACCTGGGTGCCTTAGTTGGTTAAGCCTCTGACTCTTGGTTTCAGCTCAGGTCACAATGTCGGTTTTGTGAGCTCGAGCCCCAAGTCGGGCTCTGCACTGGCAGCACAGAGCCTGCTTAGGATTCTTTCTTTCCCTCTCTCTCTGCCCCTCTCCCACTCACACTGTCTCTGTGTCTCTCAAAATAAATAAACTTTAAAAAATGTTTTAATTTTTAACAAAAGGCATCCCCTACTTGTCTGTAGTATTATTTCTTGCCTTGAGGTCTTCAACATGAATACAGAGCAGCTTTCTGGTGGTTAGTGTTTGGATGTTGTATCTATTTCCACCCTTACAACTTTCAGTCTCACTGCATCCTCATAATCAAGATATGCCTCTTGGAAACATCACTGTTGTCACTGCTGTTGACTCTACCCTGAGAAACTTAGCTTGCTCGCCTTTTCAGCCTCCTGCAGCACACAGGCTCAAAGTCTGACAGTCGTCCTGAGAGGCGGACTGGTGGTGTGCCTGCTGCAGCCCCTCCCCCGTCTGGCGAGCTTTGTTTCCTAAGTATGACAGGACTCTGGGAGATTTCATTCTGCCTTTCCACCCCGACTCGCTGGCTTCCCGCATTACCCCAGAACTCAGGAAATATCTGGGGTGTGAACTGGCCCCCCCAGTGTGGGGGCTCCTTAGTTTCCCACTTTTCATGCTGACCATGAGAGATGGCAAAGAGCCCTGCTCACCTGTCTCAGCCCTGGTGGAGTCTCTTTGCTGGGGGGAAGCCCCATCCCCAGCCTGCTCTTGGGATACACAAATGTCCCACAGGGAAGAAGCTGTCGGCTGGTAACCGTCAGCTCTCCTGGGCCAGGCTCTCTCTCCTCTCTTTGAAATTTTAGCTCTTCTAGACCTCGGGCCTTCCGTAGCCCTCCAGCCTTTAAAAACAGGATTGCTTGTGGGGCGCTTGGGTGGCTCAGTCGGTTAAGCATCCAACTCTTGGTTTTGGCTCAGGTTGTGATCTCACAGTTTCATGGGTTCAAGCCCCACATCGGGCTCTGCACTGACAGCACGGAGCCTGCTTGGGATCCTCTCTCCCCCTCTCTCTCTGCCCCTCCCCCGCTGGTGTCGCCTCTGTCTCTCTCAAAATAAACTTGAAAATAGATGAGATGAGATGAGATGAGATGAGATGAGATGAGATGAGATGAGATGAGATTGCTTGCAATTTTTGGCTTTCCCCAGTTGTTGCAACAGCATGGCTGGCCTGTCCCTACCTACCACATCTTACCTGGAGGTATAAGCGTGCTCCAGTTTAGTAATTAAATGAGTAAATAAATAAATAAATGCCCAGCACTTTGATAAGTTTCCACGGTTTTTGTTTTTTTTTTTTTTACCACAACCTTGGCCGTTAACCTATTAACCCCATTTTACAGAAACTTGTGGTTCTGAGCTGTTCCAAGAAGGACCGAGGATCCCACACCCAGCGAGAAGAGTTCTACCTGCCCAACGCCCCTTTACCACCACGAGGACGGCAGCGGCTTTGCTAGAAGCCCCGTGCTAGAACCGTGCCTGACGCACAGCGGGTCCTCAAAACTCGGCGTTTACCGCACACACACAGGAAGGAACGCATGCATGCAAGCCGGACAGGGAAGAAGGCACAAAGGAGAGGATGCGCGCGCGCGGGCGGGCGGGCGGGAAGAAAAGGGTGCAGGCACGCACGCCAGCCGGGAGGGGGCGCAGGCAGCACGTACCAGCCTGCGGATGTCCCGCTCGCACTCGCGCTTGATGCGGTGCACCTCGTCCTGGTGCGCCTGGTAGGCAGCGCGCAGGTCCGCCGCCTTGGTCTTGTCGGCCTGCATGCAGTTGCTGAGCGCCTCCTCGGCCTGCCTGCGCGAAGCCTTGAGCTCCAGGATTTCCTGCTGCAGCCGCTGGCGCTCGCCGTCGAAGGCCCTGCGCGCCTCGTCGCGCGCCTCGGCCAGGAGCGCCGTCTTGACCTTGTCGGCCGCGCCGTCCCGCAGCACGTTCAGCGTGGCCTGCAGCCGCTGCAGCTCGCCCTCCTTGATCTTGGCGGTGCGCGCCGCCTCCTGCTCGTGCTGCCGGATGAGCACCTCGCGCAGCGCCTGCAGCTCCTTGGTCTTCTCCTCGTGCAGCTTGGCCCTGAGCTCCGAGATGTAAGCGGTGTGCCGCCGCTGCTCCTGCTCGCGCTCCAGCTTGGCCTCCTGCAGCCGCTCGCGCAGTTTGCCCACCTGCAGCCCGAGCGACGGGGACACGGGTCAGGGTCGGAGCTGGGGGAGCCGGCCAGGCCCCGCCGCCACCTCCCCGCGCCCCGTTGTGCGGGAGGGCCCCCGAGACCCTCGCCGGGTCCCCCACCCCCACCCCAGTTCCCTCGCCTGCCACCCCTGTGGTCCTGACCCTCAGCAGCCCCACCTGCTTCTTTACTTGCTACTGTTTTCTTGGGAATTTCGGTAGAGGTGGAAAGCCACCTGCGGATGCCGGCGAGGGCAGTCAGGCCTTTGCCATCCCTTCCAATTCGGAGACTTATCGGTCGCAAGACACATAAGCAGATATCGTCACTCACCAAAGATGGACACATTTTGACACCAGAGGTACCTTTTCAGTGCCCGCGCACTGGACCGTGGGCACAGGGAAAACAGAGCAGATGGAGGCAGAGAGGGGCAGTGGAGGACAACCGCCCTTGCTGACCTGTCCCCTCCGCGGGCCGGGGGCTCCACAGCATCCCCCACACTAATCCCTAGGGGGTCCCAGGAGGGAGGTGACTGTGTCGCCGGGAGGCAGTGGAGGTTCAGAGATGCCTCCGAGACCTGCCTTGGGGGGGGGGGGGGGGGGGGGCGGGGCTGCCAGGGGACAGAGCCCGGCTCACCCCCAGGCCCCTGGCCCCAGAGCCATGTTCCTCAGATGCCCGGCTGCCAACCCAGCCTGAGCGCATCCGTCTAATCAGCAAAATTTAAACCATGGCTTGTAGAATGTGCCCAGGGAGTATTTGCTTAAGACGCTCCAGAACGCCATATTCTCCCCTTTTCAAGTAGCCCACAAAAACACACACTGGGCAGGAACCCTTTACAGTCCGTTTGCTTTCTATATCACACCAGTCTCCAGAGAACGGGAACCAACTGTACCTCACAGAAGACATGCGCGACTTCTGCGGAAGGTGGCCAACATTTTCCCCGGCCTACGCTGTTTATGGGATGCCCACATTTTGAAATTAATGTCAGGTGAGGAGCTTTACAGTGTCCCTTGGTATGGATAAATCCTTGTGACAGCGGAGAAAGAAGCAAAAAGTAAGCCAGGCAAAGACACAAAGTCAGCATCTCCTTACATCAAACACTTGTGATCTCAGAAACAAGACGGGAGAACCTGTCAGTCCCGGGCCTCCCCCTCCCTGGGCTGGGACTGGGAGTCTTTTCCTAGTGGACGCAATGCCGGGAAGCCAGAACTTTAAACATTTAACGTGCTTGCCCCCAGCGAGGGACTAATATTTGCTTCTGGCATTGTCCTTCCCAGGAGGCAACGCTGTCCCGACTTCCCTGGTTATTGCCGACAGGGGCCGGTCGCATCCCAAACCTGCACAGATGTGTGATTACTGAGCCCCACGATGGTGAACGGTGAGTGTCAAGTCGGCAGGGCCGTGGTACCAACTCATTTGGCGAGAAACCCATCTGTATGTTGTGAAAGTTTTTAAAGAAGTGACTCATATTTAAGCCGGCAGACCTTGAGTAAACCAGCTGACTCTTCATAATGTGGGTGGGCCTCACCCAATCAGTCGATGGCCTCGAGTGAAAAGGCTGAGCTCCTCAACGAGAGGAATTTGGCCTCCAGGCTGCTTCAAGACGCAAGACTGCAACATGCACTCTTGCTGAAATTTCCAGCTGCCTCTGCTCTGCAAAGTTCAGATTTGCCAGCCTCTGTAACCATGTGAGCCAACTTCTTAAAAAAAAAATGTCTCCCTCCCACTCCCCACCCCTACACACACACACACACACACACACACACACACACACAATTTCCTATTGGTTCCATGCTTCTCTGAGGAACCCTGATTGTGAAACAGGGACATCAGCAGCTGCCTGGGAGGACTTGAGAGGAGGAAAACCCAAAGCACTGAGTGGATAAAGGGAAGTTTGCTCACAGGTGAAAAAGAAGGAAGGGGTGCGGAGGGGAGCAGAGGCGTGCGCAGGGCAGCCTGGGGGAGGTCGGGCCTGCTGAGACAGGTGTCTAGGGCAGCGACACAGATGGAAGACGGGGTCGAGTGGGAAGGCCCTGCCGGGTCGCAGAGGAGCCGAGGACCGAGCCCAGGTGCCACGACCCAAGCAGAGCAGAGCGAGGCTGGGTTGGCCCGGGCTGTGCACAGAGCACCTGCTCCCGACTCCTTAGCGCTGAGCAGGTCTAAAGCGTGCCAGCACTCTACCCGCCAGCTGCCTCCAAGCCACTCCCAAGTCTGGCGGCACAGCAGCACAGACGAGCACCTGGCTGCATATAAGACAGGAGCAAAATGACAGGGAGGGACCGCGCCCTGGAGGAGGAGGGAGGGGCCGGTGCAGAAAAGCCTCTGAGCCAGCGCCACCTGCCACTGCAGCCGGAATGGCGAAGCCAGCCTCCCCGTCTCTGTCCCCTTCCACCCTGCCCTTCGTCCGATCTGTCAGGGGTGGCTCCCCATTTCCAGGCCTGGCCACTTCGTCCACTCCCTGCAGCCACCCTGGTCCCACCGCCCGACCGCGGCAGCCGTCTCCTAACCATAATCTCCCTGCTTTGCCCCTGCCCACTGCAGGGCTGGCCAGCAAGGCAGGGACTTCGCCCCACAGGCCTTGACGCCCCTGACTGGCGACCGGGGTGCTCACGGGACCGTGGGAGCACCAGCAAAAGCCTTAAAAAAGAGCCGGCTCCAAATGGCCTCTGCGAAGCTTGCTCGGGCCCCCTGGCCCCCGTGCCGTTCCGCACAGCACGGAACAACGGTACAGGCTGTTCAGTGAATGAATGAATCCACAGAGACATTTACCACGTCCCCTCATCCGCCCCTGCTCAACGGCGATCCTCCGGGAAAACAATGCTTCAACTGGGGCATCGACAACAGTTTTATGAGATCATATAAAAATACCGTTTAAATGCGACTGTAAACTTTATATTTATGTTTCTCCTACCAGCCAGTAAGCCCCGTGCGGAATTCTCTGAGGCCAGGAGCTCCCCCAGCGGCGACACGGGGAAAGCCCTCCCGAGGGGCCACGTGGATGGCCAGGCTGAGAAAACAGGCAGCCGGGCGTGTCCAGCAGGGAGGCGGCCAGGTGACGGGGAAGGCCTGGCTCCCAGCCCAGTGCCACCACCTACACCTGTGTGGACCTGCTGTGGGATGGGCTGAGGTGTGTCCCCAGAATTCTCATGTGGAAGTCCCAACCCCCGGGACCTCAGAATGTGACTATAATTGGAGAGAGAATCTTAGAAGATGTGAAATCTTAAAAGACGTTAAATGAGGTCATGTAGGTGGGCCCTGGCCTGTTATGACCGGTATCCTTATCAGGATACAGACACACAGGGGGACGGCCATGTAAGGACATGGGGAGAAGATGGCCGGCCATCTACAGGCCAAGGAGTGAGGCCTCTGGAGAAACCCACCTGCCCACATCTTGTCCCATGACTGCCAACCTCCAGAAGAAGTTCTTTGGAATTTTTAAGTCACCCAGTCCGTGGTGCTTCGTTACGGTGGCCCCAGCAAGCTAACGCACCTGGGCAAAGTCACCTCTCCTCTCTGACCTATAAACTGGAGAAAGCAGCCCCTGACCTCGCAGGTCACTGCCAGGGTCAGGAAGCCCTCCGAGGCATCTGCTGTGACCTGCACAGCAGACACATAATAAATGTCAGCCAACTGCCTTGTGACCGCGTGTGACGGGCAGCACGTGTGTGTGACTGTCTCATCCAGTCTGCCGACAACCCAGGGGGGCGGGCACATCAGAGGACCCCATGTAACAAATGGGAAAACGGAGGCATGGGCAGTTACGTGGCTTTGCCCCCGGACCTCAAGGCGAATTAGGTGGTGGAGCCCTGGCAGAACGACCTTGGCCGTGCGGCTTCCCGGCAGCCACAGCCGCCGTCGCTGCTTCTGGGTGGGACGTGCCAGCCCCAAGGGATCCCAGCAGGTGAATCCCGCCCGAGCTGCACAAAGTGTGGCCAGCCTGGCACCTCGGGCAGCCGTGCCGGTGACGGCCGCGGGCCTGGAATCCTGAGTGTCTGCGGATGGGAAGGGGCACACCTGTCCCCAAGCTCCAGGAGCCCAGCCTTTATCCCCCAGGCCCTGGACTCTGCCTCTGCTCTCCATGTCGCTGTCCTGAGCCAGGGGCCGAGTCGGGAGCCCAGGCCCCAGCTCCGCTCCCCACCTGGGGGCTGGACCCCAACCAGCACCCCCACCGCTGCTGCCGAGGCCCAGCTCTCAATAAGACAGGACACCTGCAGCCATACCCCGGCTGTCCCCTCCCGGGGCCCCAGGTGCTGGAAGACATACCAACCGCAGACGTGGGTATAACCTCCCCCATCCTACCCAGAACAGCCCAGACCCTCGGCCACTCAGGCTACCCGGGAGCAAGCTCCCATCCCCCCTTCTCTTCTCCCACGGACACCACAGAGCCCCAGCCCGCTCTGCCCTCAAACCACCCAAGCGAGAACACCGATGGGCTTTTTGTTGTATCCGTGACACTGCATCTTTAGGACACTGAACCGGCCGGTTATGATGACGTTGCGTTGCAGACGGGAAAAAACAGGTTCTTCCTGGAGACTTCATGTCACCTGTCCGAGGGCACGGAGCCAGTCAGGGGCCAAGCTGAAGTTTAAAGCCAGGTCTGTGCGGTGAGAAAGCCCGCGCTCCTCCATTGTGACAGGGTGCCTGTCACAGCCGCGCTCTAACTGGATGTGCACCCACCTGGCAATGGTGCCGAGCGGCCCCAAAGCTCAGTCTCGCCCCACCAGAGCTCCGGTGCCCCGTCACAGAGCCAGACCCTGCTGCAAACTCTTTAATACCCTCGCCTCCTAACTCCCAGCCACAGGCCCCTCGGGTGGTACCGCCATGACCCCATCTCGCAGGCGAGGGAGATTACCGCGCGGAGAGTAACGTAGCTGGTCCGAGGTCACAGAGAGACGCGACGGGGCCAGGAGTGGAATCCCGGTGGTACCACCACTGACGTTATACCCGTTTTAACAAGGGACAAGCTGAGGCTCAGAGGTCGAGTGCCCGTCCCCAGCCCCAGGCCGGAACACACCCTCCACTCAGAGCGGAGGGGAGTATTGTCCACCAGGGCGAGCGCCCCGTCCCGGAGCTGGGAGGCCCGCACCCCTCCCACCTTGCTCTTTTCCTGCTGGAACTCGATCTGGATGCTAGTGAGCTTGGCCCGCAGCTCCTCGTTAGCCATTTGCACGGCATCAGTCTCCATCTCGGGCCTCTCGCCCTTGCTCCGGCCCTTCTTAGACATGCTTCCTCTTGGCTTGAGACGCGGAGATCCCGCGGTTCACACCCACCAGCCAGCAGGCGCCGCTCCGGGCTCCGCCGTGCTAACCAGTTTTGCAGGGCTCAGCTTGTCCTCCGTGTAAACCACCATCACTTGGGACCCTGGGAAGAGGGAAACGGGGTTAGCGGAGAGAGAGAGAGGCTGGCGTCCCTGCCTGGGCACTCAAATGGCAACCAGCGTTTGCCGGGGCCTCCCCGCCTGGGCCGGGCACCTGCTCATCGCCAGGTGGCCCTGCCATTCACAACACTGACCCAGCGCTTCTCAGACTGGCGGCCACAGAAGCTTGTTAAGGCCAAGAGTCCTGGGCCCTCCCCCCGGAGACTCTGATTTGCATTTCTCGCGAGCTCCCAGGTGATGCTCCCAGGCGACCACACCTTGAGTAGTTTCGATGTACTACTGTCCTTATCAAGAGGAGACCACATCACCAGAGCAACCTGTAGGCCACTGGCTGCAAACGTCAGTGAGCCTCAGTTGCCTGGGGTGCACGTTTCAAAAGGCAGGTCCCTGGGGAGCCCAGAGCTCAGGGCACAAGGAGGTGTGTGGTGGGACCAAGGACACCGGATGTTCCGTCCACACTCCCAGGTGACTCTGGAAGAGGATCTGAGGACCGCACCCTGAAAAATGGGCCGTTATAAAGATCAGTGGCTCCCCTATGCCGTCCCCGGCCTAGCACAGCACTGGTCACTCACACTGCTAGCTCTGTGCCCCGGGGAGGTGACGGTGGTCCCTCCAGGCCTCTGTGACCGCCTGGCCAGGCCGGGGCTGGTTTCCTGGCTCGCGGGGGCGCCATGATGAGCTAACTGCCCCTCCAGCACCCATATTTCTCCAGGGGAGGCCCGGGCCTTCAATTTGGTGGAGGTGCCCTCCCAGCCACAGGGTGACAAAGCCTTAAGATAGGGTCTAGACTGACAGCTAATGGGACCTGCATCCAGGTGACTCCTGTCACCTTTCACTAATCGCCACAACTGCCCTACGAGGTAGGTGATGTGGCCCCGTGTCACAGATGAGGAAACTGAGGCACAAAGAGGCCGAGTGCTAGCAACAGTCACACGGCCAAGACGAGAAAACAGCATTAACCTGGTCAAGGCCCACAGCTGGATTGGACGTGGTGAGTCTGGACCCCCCCCCCCCAGCCCCCCAGCCCCCCAGCCCCCAGCACTGTGCTAGCCTAACCCCATGCGGCACTGCCCCTGACAGCATGACTCTGCTCCCCTGGTCCCCTTGCTCTGCCTCATGGTTGTTTCCCACGTGACAACCCACGCGGGTTCCAAACAAGCAGGGCCTGGGTCTGTTTTGCTTCTCACTGTATCCCCTGTGCCTGGAATCAGAGCTCAGCATGCAGGAGGCCCTCCAGAAGTATGCGCTGAATGAGTGAGTGAATGAACGAGTGAATGAACGAGTGAGCGAATGAATGAATGAGTGAAGCCCTATGATGCATCAAGTCCCGTGCTAGGAGCTAGGGAGCGTGTGGTCCTTGCAGCACCTGGAGAGGTAGGCACAGATGTTAGGGCCATCCTAGAGATGAGAGAAGATCGAGGCACAGAGAGGTGCAGTAAGCTACTCCTAAGCCACAGAGCTAGTCAGTGGTAGCACCGGGGTTAGATCGCCTTGGGAGAGCATGCACAGCGAGAAGAGAACCTTCCGGCATGCAGGAATGCCAGCCTTCGCAGGTGGAGCCGAAGAGATGAAGCCAGCAAGGGAGGCCATAAACGAGAAGCCTGGAGCTAGAAGGAGAACAAGGGGGGACCAGGGAGGCTAGGAGAAGAAGGGGTTCTAGAAGAAGGAAGGAGTCGACAGAGAGCAGCTCCTGACAGGGCAAGAGCAAGGCAAGGGGGGACAACTGACAGATCCTCCAGATTCAGGAATATGGGGTCAGGGGCCTCGGCAGGAGCTGCTTTGGGCAGGGGGGCAGGGAAGGGGAAGGGGAGGGGGTCAGGGGCCTCGGCAGGAGGTGCTTTGGGGGGTGGTGGAGGGGGACAGGGAGGCAGACAGGGAGCTGGGGCCGGGTCTCATGGATGCCAGCACTCCAGGCAAGCTGTAGATGCTCGGTGCTTGTGAGCTGAGGTCGAGCGTGACCTGATAGGCCTGGGGGCGCTGGAATGTCTAGCCATTTGGGAAGGCGGAGGTGGAGGCCGGCCACAGCCCTGCTGAGCAGGAGGGAGCGGTTTTCTCAACATGCCATGAAGGATTATCCAGGCACAATCAGCATCCCCACGGATTGATTCCAGAAAGGTCCGTTCTGTCTTCAGAGACGTATGAACTCCCTTTGCTCTCATGTGACTTATTAGAGCATGATCCATAATTCATTCCTCGCTGCCCTGACCCGCCTGCCTTTACTGGCACAGAAGCTCTCGGAAGCCGCCCCGCCCCTGAAGAGTGAGCAGGGAGCACTCTCCAGATCCATCACCCAGAGGGAGGACTCTTCTCCTGTCCACTCCATCCTGTGGCCCAACGACACCACCTCTAGGAACACGCCGTAAGGACTAACCGGAGATACGGCCTCTGTAGAAACACAGCTCTCCTTCCCAACAATCCCAACAATCCGTCCCCCCAGCCCAAGGGACAGTTGAGTAAATGACACCAAACCACAGGGAGAAAGATGAACGAGTGAAAAGACAGAGTCAAAGAACAAATACAATTTGTGATCTCAGTTTTCAGAAATATATATACTTGGGGCGCCTGAGTGGCTCAGTGGGTTGAGCGTCTGACTTCGGCTCAGGTCAAGATCTCACCGTTCGTGAGTTCGAGCCCCGCGTCGGGCTCTGTGCCGACAGTTCGGAGCCTGGAGCCTGCTTCGGATTCTGCGTCTCGTTCTCTCTCTGCCCCTCCCCCACTTGTGCTCTGTCTCTCTCTCAAAAATAAATAAAAATGTAAAAAAAAATTTTTTAATAAAAAAAGAAATATATATATATGTATGTGTGTATGTACTTATTCATTTTTTCCATTTGATCACAAGTATTTTTTGAGCCCCTGCTGGGCTCCAGGCTCAGTACCCTGGAGAGGTAGGCACCAGGTACCCTGGGACGCAGTGGTGAGGAACAGACAGCCAGGCGTCCCAAATGTTAGCAGCGACTGCCCGAGTGACAGCTGATATTTACCTTCTTCTTTACGCTCTTCCAGATAAATCAAATTTTCTATTTCTATTACTGCTTTACAGGAAAAAAAATGATGCCTTTTTCTTTTTTTTAAAAAAGAAAGCAAGTTTCAGAGAACCATCTGGATCTAGCTGGGAAAGAGAGAAGACAGAAGCCAAAGGAAAAGCAAATGGGCCCTGTCCCCGGACCACTGCAGCGACACCTGCTCTTGAGGCTGATGGACTCTCCGGGAGCAACTCCACCGCGTCCCTAAGGGCCGCCTGGAAGGGAAGGACCCGCCTGGGAAGAGAGGACCCGAGCCACATCCCCCAGGACACAGCTGACTGTTCTGTAGGACGGCCTTGTCACCCACAGTAAGTGTGTCCTCTCAGCTCACGCTTTCCTGGCTGGATGGTTCTGGGGAAGTCACTGAACTTTTCTAAGATTCAGTGTCCTCATCTGTTAAATGGGCCCATGGCACTAAACCTCACGGGGGTGTGTGGGAATTGCTCAGATCCGTATCTGTGCTCAGCAGGACATTCAGCCCAATGAAGACACTCACCAAACAAAAGAAATATGAATCGATTAGAAGGAGTGATGCCAGCCTCCCAGTGGCCTCCGTGAAGGTCAAGATAACAGGTGCTAAGATTAGGCACCACTGGAAGCCGCCGCGTCAAGGTGCAGCCCAGCCAGTGTCACAGTTTCTCAGCGGCCCTAGTATATGTCCTGAAGGCCCCTTTCCCTCCCCAGCAGCCCCTCCCAGGGTCCCTGAAGATGCCAGAGAGGACAGGGTAGCAGATGAGGCATCTGGGCCTCAGGCAGGTCAAGCACCTGCCCAAGGCGGCACAGCACGCCGGATGCAGGCAGTGAAACGGGCCCACTCCTCGTGAGGCCCTGGGATGGCACCCCAGCTGAGCCACAAGGGGAGGGCGGGAGAGGAAGCCCCAGCCCGTGGGGGGACAGTACACCAGGAGCACCTGGGGGACCGTGAGAACAGAGCCCGGTGAAGTCTCGGGGCCAGTCCCCAGACACCAACTTGTATCAGCCCCCCTGGCCAGCTGGATCCCAATGCCTCCTAGTCTCCCAGCCAGGCGTTCGGGGCCCCAAGAGCAGAAAGGCCAAAGGAGAGACAGACCAGACCCCCAGAAGGGAGGCCGTGTGTGGGGATGGCCCCATTGTCACCCCAGCCACCCCTGGAAAGGTGCGTGCACACCAGCGTCTCAGGAGAGCCTCAGCACCTGTTCTCCGCTTCACGGATGAGAAATGGAGATCGGCATCTGCAATCAGATGCCTGCTTCACGGCCATCAAAGGTGCAGGCTGACCTTGAAGAAAGCCTGGCCCGTGAAGGGGTGTGGGCCCCACAGGGTCTGACTCACCCCGAAGTTCGGGCCCCGCCACCTGCCACCTGCCCCACACTCCCCAGCAGGCCACGGTGCATTCAGTTCCCTGACAGAGAAAGCCATCCTCCCTCCCGCTCCTTTCATGGCCACCTCCCGTTCTGCCTCCTCCAGGAAGCCTCCCCTCATGACCCCATGGTCTGGCACCTCCTCTCGGCTCCCAGGTTGGCAGAGGGCTGCCCTGTGTGTTTGCTCCTCCGTCAGCCCCTCGAGGGCAGGATCTTGATACAACATTGGCCAGGCCGGGGCCTCAGTCGTGTCGCGATGAGGGGATACAGGAGGAGATGTTACCCCAAGTTATGGGCTGATCAAAGTTGGGGATCTCGGTGGGCCCCAGGCAGCTGGCCTCCTCTGCCAGGAACACACCCCCCCCCCCCCCCCGCTGCTCTGGCCCGAGGCTCACAGGGTCGCTTGTCATCCTTACCAACAGCCCCGCAGCTGCTGACCGCCATGATGGCCTCACCCATGGAGGCAAAAGTAGGTCCTTCTCCTACTTGAGATGAGCTGGGTGCCCACTCCGTGCCAGGGGCTTTCCATTCCGAGCACATGAGCAGACAGCACGGCCCCGGGCTGACAGAAGAACCCCGCAGAGGCTCAGCAAACATCCACCCAAGGCCAGTGAGCACCGCACAGTAGGCAAATCTCCAGTCCCTCGCTCAGAGCCCATTATCTCATGCTTTACATACAATGCTAGCAAGCACAGTGTCTGTCTCCCTGCCCAGAGCAGAAAAGGAAAGTGAGGGGGGCGCCTGGGGGGCTCAGTTAGTTAAGCGTCTGACTTCAGCTCAGGTCATGACCTCACAGTTCGTGAGTTCAAGCCCTGCGTTGGGCTCTGTGCTGACAGCTCAGAGGCCAGAGCCTGATTTAGATTTTGTGTCTCCCTCTCTCTCTGCCCCTCCCCAGCTTGCATTCTGTCTCTCTCTTTCTCTCTCTCTCAAAAAATAAATAAACATTAAAAAAAAAAGCGAGGAACTGGAAGACAGTTTTACAAAAGATAAACACAGACAGGCAGTGACAAGGGAACAAAGATTTTCCACCACACTGCCACCAAAAAAAGAGAGTAAAGTAATAATTCCTTAAATACTTAAAAGAAAAAGCCCGAGAGGCCTAGATGTTAACTTTTTTAGGAGACATTGTTCTCCACTTACAACAAATTAATAAGGCTGTTGCTGTCTAGACTCTTTTCATATTGGTGCAAAGTAGTCGGTGGAAGTTAAAAAAAAAAAACTTCCAAGGACGCCTGGGGCGCTCAGTCGGTTGAGCCTCCAACTTCGGCTCAGGTCACGATCTCGCAGTTCGTGAGTTCAAGCCCTGTGTTGGGCTCTGTGCTGACAGCTGAGGCCTAGAGGCTGCTTCAGATTCTGTGTCTCCCTCTCTCTGCCCCTTCCCCGCTTATGCTCTGTCTCTGTCTCTCAAAAATGAATAAACGTTAAAAAAAATTTTTTTTTTTTTTAAATCTTCCATAAAATGCGACAAATAATGTCAAGTGAGTTAGGTTTTCCTAACACTTATTCTGGTTCCGGGGTAAAGCTCTGTAGTGAGAACCCAGGATGAGGAACGGAAGAGGCCCAGTCACTCACCCAGGCCTGCCACCGTGCCTGCCACTGACCTGTGCGTGGCCCGGCCTGGGCTGTGTCCTCAGCCAACGTTTCTCATCATGCAGGGGAGATGCGCCGTGCACACGGCACCACGTGGGAGCAGGGCTGCTGAGCGCCAGTAAGGTCAGAGAGGCCAGAGCAAGCCACCTGTAGCCCGAGCCCCACGGCCCCTGCGTCCCATCACACACCCCAGAAGCTCAGAGCCGGCGGGTCCTGGAAATGACAGCAGAACAGCCACCTGCCCCACCGGGCCACCTCAGGCCACCTCCTGACCGTTCCCAGGACTCACCTTGGGCCACGCCTCCTCCAAGCCCCTGTTGGACCCACAGGCAAGGTCAGGGGGTCCTTGTAGCCCACGTTGCACTGGATGATTCTAGGCGTCTTTGCCTGTCTCCAGGACTATGAGGCCAGCATTTACAAATGGGGAAACGGAGGCCCAGGAAGATCACAGGCCTGCCTGGGGTCCCAGAGGGACTGGCAGCCCAGAGGGGAGAGAAGACCCCACAGCGCCCCCCCCCACCCCATCTCACAAGGTGGTCACCAGAGCTTACCTGGTGCTTTAGAAGCAGTGGAACTAACACCACCCCCCGCCCCCGCCCAGGACACTGTGGACCCCGCCCAGGCTCACTGAGGTGCCCTTGGCTCCACAGCCCCCTCTGTCTGGCTGATGATGTCATTCATCACAGCAGCTGGGGGGTCCCCCCACCTGGGTCAGCAGGCCCCCTGCCTAGGACCCTCCTATTCCAGGGGCCACTGAGGCTCAAGAACCCCCCCACACACACACATAGGGCCGCATGCTCTCGCCAAGTTGGTGCCAACTCTCAGCCCCATGAACCTCAAGGCCTTAAACAGTCTCCCTGCCCCCCTCCTCCCAGCCACCTACCTCCCCAGCCCCCCACTGAGGGCACTTTCCAAAGCAGAGGTCAGCCCACTCCCACCCCAGTGCAGAAAATTAACAAAACATCACCAATGATAACAACAACGACAGCAAATCAAGCTTCAGGAGTCCCGCTGTCTCAGGGACAGACCCAGTAGGGACCTTGCAGTGGGGTGTCTGGCTGGCAAGGCCCCCTGCCGGCTCCCCCAGGGCCACCTCTGCGCTTGTTTGCAGGCCTTGGCCCTGTGGACTCTCAGCTCCTCCTCAGTCACCTGGTTTACTCAGTCTCCAGCACCAAGCAAAGTGCCTGCCCAGAGCAGGTGCCCCAAACATCAGGATTCCCTCCTTGGATGTCCGCTGGGTGTGAAAGCATCGCCCATCCCCAGACCCATCCCCATGGGTGTCCTTCCAGTCACAAAGCCAGAAGGACACCAGAGGTCCTTCAGGGAACGAAGGTTTCCTGAGTCCTTGATTAAAAACAGCCCCATTCCACAGAGAAGCCAAGTACAGCCACGTGAGGACTGGCATGTGCGTGGGCAGAGACGGGGCACCCGATGGTGGGCTCGGCTCTCTGGCCTCCCCCCACCCTAGTCGCGCACCCTCCGTATTTAAGTATGGCTGCAGCACAAAGACAAGACGTTGAGCATCGAGGACCTTGGGGCTTGCTCTTGGGTAAACACAACTGGGAGCAGAGGAGCTCAGCTGGCTGAATGCATCCCATGCTTTGCCCAGCATGACTCTGCTGCCCGCCTCCTACCCACTGAGCAAGCCGCACCCCACCCTGCCCCTACGGGCTCACGGCCCCTCCTGCCCAAAGCCCTCTCCTAGACCTCTGTCTGTCTGCTCGTTTCAACGTCTCTACACATAGATCACGAAGAAACCACCTCTGTATCCTATGTACAGCCACAGAAGGGGCACAGCGAAACTCCCCCATGGGCCATGCTCCTCTGTCCCTAGTCAGACACCCCTTCCTTCCGCTGGCTGCATCACCTACCACTGCCACCTGTCACTGTCACCCCAGCCACAGAATAAGCATGGTCATCTCAGGGCCTTCCATGCTCCAGCCCGGCTCAGGGCTGGATGGAGGGGTGCAGTTGAGAAAGCACAGTTGGACCGTGAAGACACGGCCTTCAACAGGGGCAGGAGGCCCAGGAAACTCTGGACGACCTCTGTCACCTGAGCCTAGCGTGTCCAGCTTGATGTGTCCCCAAGGAGTAAAGTGCAGCCAAGTTCAGGGAGGGGAGGCCTCTCTAAACACCAACGCATAGAGCTGGGGCCTGAACTCACGATGCCCCCCGCTAAAAAATAAAAAATAAAAACAAAAACCAGAGAAGCCTCCAGTCAGGGCAACGCCCAGACAAGTCCTGCCCAGTGCGACGCAGGTGGGGCACACGCAGGCGGGAGCGGGGGAGAACAGGGGAGGCCGGGGTGGGGGGAAGGAAGGAGGGAGGGAGAACACAGAAAGAATTGCGTCCAACTCCCAGCTTCTGGTCTGGCGCGTAAGGAGCTTGGAAGTCCTCACCCTCATCCGCACGAGGAAAAGCTGAACCAAAAATCAGTAACTTTTCTTACGCCCGTCTGTCAGCTGAGATCACACGGCACAATTTGGAGAGGCAGACAGATGGATACCGAGAATAACAACCCTACCAGGGCAGAAACTGCCATGGAAATAAATCAGTTCAGGTTCCTTTTACCAGATACTTCCTGCCCAGTTTTTCCACAACTGCAAAATCACAAGGCATTCGAAACCCACCTCGAAGAGACAGACCAAGCATGAGACCATGAGACCCAGGCTGAGACAGGGAAGTGATGCTGAAACTATCAGACCAGGACTGTGCGGTAACTACGATTAATACGCGAAGGGCTCCAAAGGAAAAAGTAGGCAACACACGAGAAGAGATGGCTAACGTTAGCACACACGGGAGTTCTGCAAAAGGACCACAAAGAAGTGCTAAAGGTTAAAAAACAAACCAAAAAAAAAAAAAAAGGCACTAAAATAGAAACGAAGAATCCCTCTGAGGAGATCATTAGCCGACTGGACCCGGCTGGGCAAAGAACCAGTGAGGATAGGTCCATAAATCTATTCCAAACCGAGCAGCAAGGAAAAAATACGACTGAAACAGAACAGAGTATCCCAGAACTGTGGGACAATTACAAAAGGCGTAACAGGTGCATCGTGGGAATCCCAGGAAGAGAAGAGAGAAAGGAAGAGAAGAAATACTTGCACCAGTGATGTCTGAGAATTTCCAAAAGTCAACGTTGGACACCAAACCAAAGATCCATGAAGCTCACCGAACACCAAACAGGATAAATACCAGAAAGCCAACACATCTTTTCATAGGCACATCCCGCTCACGCTGAGGAAGATCAAAGATCAATGAAAAATCTTAAAAGAGGCCGAGGTGGGGGGAGGGCGCCTTACCTAAAAAGGAACCAAGGTAAGAATCACATCAGACTTCTCTTCAGAAACCACGCAAGAAGAGAGTGGAGTGAGATCGAGTGTTGAGAGGAAATTCCCACCAATCTAAAATTCTGTACCGTGTGAAATCATCTTTCAAAGGTGAAGAAGTAAAGGCTTTCTCTGACAAAATTTGAAGAGATTTGTCACCAGTAGATCTTCCTTGCAAAAAAAAAACAAAAAGTGATAAGAAGTTCTTCTGTGAGAAGAAAGATGATGTAGGTCAGAAATGCAGACCACGAAGGGAAGGAGGGACGGAGGGAGGGAGGAAGGGAGGAAGGAAGGAAGATAGATTTCAAAATATGAAAATTAAAAACATTAAAATGAAAAGAAATACAGATCTACACAGGAAAAGGAAGAGAGCTAGACAAGGAATACAAACTTTTAGTTTTCTTCTCTTTTTTTTCAAGTAGGCTTCATGCCCAGCGTAGAGCCCAATGTGGGGCTTGAACTCATGAACTGTGGGACCAGGACCTGCCTGAGCTGAGATCGAGAGTCAGATGCTTAACCGCCTGAGCCACCCGGGCACCCCTTATTTTCCTTATTCTTAAATGATGTATCAGGTGACGGTGGTCAAAATAGTAACAGCAACAACGTATCACGTGATTACAGCTTCTGGATGAGGGGCACGGAAGGCAGTAGTGCGGTGAGGGTCGAGACAGAGGGAACAAGAAGACTGTGTGGAAGGTGCTTGCACGCTACATGTGACGTCACACGGTGTCATTTGGGAAGGGACTTGGATTAGGCGTCTGTGTTACGTGTCTGTTGCAAATTCTAAGGCCGCCACTCTGAGAAGTTAAGAAACACAGACACGCCTTGGAGACATTACAGGGCTGCTTCCAGACCCACTGCAATAAAGTGAATACCTCAGCGAAAGGAGTGAAACGAATTTTCTGGTTTCCCAGTGCACATCAAGGTTACGTTTATACCATACTGTGCTGTTACACGTGCCATAGTACAATGTCTAAAAAAAATGTATATACCTTAATTTAAAAATGCTTTATTGCTAAAAACAGTTAACCATCATCTGAGCTTTCCCAGAGTCATGATCACCGATCACAGATCACCCTGCCAAATGCAATAATAATGAAAGAGTCCGAAATATTGTGAGAATTACCAAAATGTGACACAGAGACACGAAGGGAGCAAATGCTGTTGGAAGGAACGGCTCTAACAGACAGGACTTGCTCGACGTAGGGTTATCGCCAACCCTCGATTTGTAAGAGGCCCTATCTGCAAAGCACAATAAAGCGTAGCTCAAGAAAATGAGGTGTGCCTGTGTAACTGATATGCCGAGAAAGCAGAGAAAATGGGGACACGTAAAATGCTCAGTTAAAACCACAGAAGGCAGAAAAAGGGCAGAAGGCAAAAAGAGAAACAAAGAACGGGGATGAATAGGAAAATAACAGGGGTGCCTGGGTGGCTCAGTCGGTTGAGTGTCTGACTTCAGCTCAGGTCATGATCTCACAGTCCGTGAGTTCGAGCCCCACGTCGGGCTCTGGGCTGATGGCTCAGAGCCTGGAGCCTGCTTCCGATTCTGTGTCTCCCTCTCTCTCTGCCCCTCCCCCACTCATGCTCTGTCTCTCTCTCTCTCTCTCAAAAATAAATAAACATTAAAAAAAGAAAAATAAGAAATATGGTAGATGTTACTCCAACTATATCAATAATCACTTTGAACATCAGTGGTCCAGGGGCACCTGGCTGGCTCAGTCGGTGAAGTGTCCGACTTTGGCTCAGGTCATGATCTCACGGTTTGTGGGTTCAAGCCCCGCATCAGGCTCTGTGCTGACACTTGGAGCCTGGAGCCTGCTTCCGATTCTGTGTCTCCCTCTCTCTCTGCCCCTCCCCTGCTCATGTGCCCTCTCTCTCTCTCTCAAATATAAAAAATATTTTTAAAAAATCTTTAAACATCAGTGGTCTAACTGCACCAATAAAAAGACAGGGACTGTCAAAGTGGTTGGGAAAACGGCAGGCAGCTGTGTGTGGTCTACAAGACAGCAGTGAACTTCGAGACCGCCCCCCCCCCCCCGCCCGCCCAGGCTGCCACAAAGCCAGCTGTCTTCCGCACGTTCCTCGTCAACGAAGGGAAACGAACCCCCAGCCGCTGCTGGTCTCCCGACGTTGACAATCTCTCACCTACACCCCAAAGCGCCAGCTATTTGAATTAAAGAAAGATCTTCGTAATAAATTCGGTAAGATAAAAACTGCATTATACAACTGATTCTCCAGAAGCACGTTGGGAAATAATGTGGCCCGAAAGAACACACAAAACCATGATGACGAATGTAAATTCGCAAGCGAAGACCAAGCCCTAGCCAAGAAGAACGGGGAAGGTAGCTGAGCGGGACTCCCCTGCCTGTGCTCCTGGGTGTTTTGTGAGCAGGACTCAGCCCCGCTTCCCCATCCACAGCCAGCATCTCCTGAAGCAACGAGAAGCAGACTCTGTGAGCAGCTTCTTTGAAAGGCTTAGAAGACTCGTAAATGTAAAGGGCTCGTTTCCACACGAAAAAGCCCACCATACCTACTCCGTAGTGTTTACACTCTGACATGGAGGGAGGGAGGGAGGGCAAGAAAGAGACAGGGCCAATGTTAACCCCACTTCCTTAAAAGCATGAACAGTCACCAAAGAACTTAGTCCTTCTCCACATGTTGTAACCAGACTCCCTTTATCCCCTGAGCTCTGTTCTTTCCACGGGTTTCTTTTCTAGCCATAATATTAATGCCCAGTAGTTGTTGGGGAGGGGGGGGGGCGGGGAGGGAGTCGGTGTTTTATCGAGTTTCTGGCAGAGCCGCGAAGTCCAGGGACTATAAGCCCCATCGATGCCGTCTTCCCCTGGGCCCCGGGGAATCTCTGGAAGCAGGTTCCCCGTGCGCTCCTCAAATCCCGCACCTGCTTCCCTCAACTTCCCAGATTCCCTTACAGGGGGTGGGGGTCGTGTAACCAGCCCTGGCCAGTGGTGCGTGAGCGGCAGTGACTTGTGTCACTACGGGGCTGGGGGGGGAGGAGGGGAAGAGCCCTAGTGACTCCTCCTCTCTCCCCCTGGGGGCAGAGGCCTTCGAAGCCACGTGTTGAGATGATGGCATGACCAGACGGGAGCGCAGGACCCCTGAAATCCACCCCCGGACGAGAGCCCAGGGGACTTGCTCCAGAGCACGGGTGACCCAGAAGGGACCTTTTGGGGCTCCAGCATCACCTCGACAAACCCAGCTGATCCTCCCTTCCTGCGATGCCCTTCCCCCTTTCCCGCCCGTCCATCTCCTTTTTACATTTATTTATTTGTTTTGGGAGAGACAGAGACAGCACCTGTGGGGGAGGGACAGAGAGAGAGACAAAGAATCCCAAGCAGGCTCCGTGCTGTCAGCGCGGAACCTGACTCGGGGCTCGAACTCACAAACCATGAGATCGTGACCTGGGCCGAAACCAAGAGTCGGAGGCTTAACCGACTGAGCCCCCCAGGCGCCCCCACCTGCCCACCGTCTTCCAAATGCAGCTTGGGGGTTACCTCCTCGGACAGCTGGTGCTGGCACGACTTCCCACCCTCAGGCCGGCGGGGGCGTCCCCTGCACACCGTGGTCCCCGAGCTTCCCTTCCTCAGAGTCCTGATCGTGCTGTGTTGACACACATGTCCTCCACCTTCTGAGAGCCCGGCTGGGCACCTGTCCCCGGGCAAAGGCAGCGGGCACGTGCCTGTGACACAGACGTTCACATGCACGCACAGGAAACCCCGCGGCGCCCTCCTTCACGCACGCAGACACTAGCAGGTGCCACGGGGGCCCAGGGATAGAGAGGTGACCGGATCCAGATGATGACCCTCCCTCTCCCACCGGGTCTTCAAGTTCGGCAGGGTAGGGGTGAGGTGTCCGTAATAATCAGCCCGACACGGGAGACGAGGGCTAGCCCGCCGTGGATGCCCCGAGGCGAGAGAGGCGCCTTCCGTGATGGAGGCAGCCTGTGAGCTGGCCCCGCAGCACCAGCAGGACCCGGGCAGGGACAGGAGAAAGACGGAGGGTCCATCTATTCGGAGTCTGGAGGGGCCTGGGGCGGGGTTCCTCGGGGACCACTCCTCCCCCATTCTCAAGCTGCAGGATGCCACCAGAGCTGACCCAGCCCATTCCAGAGATGCGCACTTCCGGGGCCCAGCCTGGCCCTCCCTTAACAAAAATGCCACCATGTACATGGCACATTGCAAAGTAAAATAATCTAGCCACCCCCCCCCCATCTCATTGCATCAACCACCACAGCCCAGCTGAGGAGGCAGTGATGGCCCTGCTTTACGATGAAGCAAACAGAGGCCCGCGGAGCCCCAGCCACCCTGCACTTGAACCCGAGCCGCCGTGAGCCCCAGCCACTGGCTCCTCCCCAAATCACTGCCCGCCAGCACGGCCAGCTCTCACAGAAGTTCTCACAGACGTTTTCAAATTATCACCTAGCGCCCGGGTGGAGACTGGTGGCGGGCGAATCGAGAAACGGTGGATGTGGGGAGAATCCCGCGGTGAACGAACAGCTCCTTCGACGTTTCCAGAAGGGCTTGGACTCTCGGCAGGCACCTATAAACCCGTATTTTGGCCTCTTTGAACCCAAACAACCACGAGAATATTTAATCGCCCTGGGAAGGCTTATTCCTGCCTCCCGGCGGTAATGTCTTCCTCCAGGAGCAGGAACGAGGGGAGCACCACAGGGACCTATTACAAGTGCTAAGGCCATCCCTTTAACCCTATCAAGCTCCCGAGAGGGAGGTCTCATTTTTCATGCCTCGTACCGGAAACAACGGGAGGCACAGAGAGGCCAACCCACTGCCCACGCTCACACAGCCAGAAACAGCCCTGCCATCACCCGGCGCTCAGTTACCCCTGACTTATCCTTTCCACCCCTGCTTTTCTTACTTTTGATGATGGTCAGTGTTGGTCAAGAGCCGAACTAAGGTAAAGAATTTAGATTTCCAAGGAACCGCCGACTCGGGAAGAGGCCAGCCACGAAGGTCCCCTCCCCCTCCGCTCCTGCCGGCCGACGGTAAGCCCCGTGCCAGCCAGTGGGTCCGGACTGCTCTCAGAAAGCTCTGGCGGACGGCACGCAGAGATCAGACCACAGTGCCTGCGATCAGCTCATCTTCCACCGGGCAGCTACGCGGGGTCTTGTGCTGAATCTCAACACGGAGCTCATGGAATTCAACCGACTATCCCATTGTACGGGTGAGGAAACTGAGGCTCGAGGAGGTAAAGTGAGGAGCCAAGATCCCACCCCGGCCTCCACAGGCTGTCTGCTCCAGCCCTCCTCTGCTCCAGGATTCGGATTCCCACTGGGTGGCCCCGTCCGGGCTACCCGTGGGATGGGACATGTTTCTTCTCCCCACGTTTTTGGGCCGAGGGGCGGCCTGTCGTTTTGCCCTCTGGCTTTCCTTCCTTCCTGCCCCAGCAGACGGCCACGTGCAGCCCTGCCTCGTCCATGCCACTTGCTTGCTGGGCCCTGTGGTTCCCGTGAACCACCAGCTGAACGGAGGAGGGCGTGCTGTCCTAACAGGGGCCACAGGGGCCAGAGCAGACTTAGGCTGTACGTCTTGCTCAGAGACGGTACGTGCCACCCGTCCGGGAGGGACCCTGGGAACCAGGGAACCATGAGTAGCTTGAAGATTCGAGGGGCGCCGGGGCGGCTCAGGCGATTAAGCGGCTGACTTCAGCTCAGGTCACGACCCCATGGTTCGTGAGTTGGAGCCCCGCATCAGGCTCGCTGCTATCAGCACAGAGCCGGCTTCAGCTCCTCTGTCCCCCCTCTGCACCTCCCCTGCTGGTTCTCTCCTTCTCTCTCCCTCTCTCCCTCTCTCTCTCAAAAATAAATAGATGAATAAACTTAAAAAAAAGATCTGAGACAGAGGCACTTCAACACCCCCCTTCTCAGTCTATCTGTACTCACATCACCCTGAGGAAATGACCCCAAAGGGGGACAGCCATCCCCCCTGAACTGTGGAGGCTACAAAGCCAGAAACTACATTTCCTAGACTGCCTCGGAGCTGGGTTCTACAGGTAACCATAGATACATCATTCATTCATTCATTCATTCATTCATTCATCCATCCATCCATCCATCCATCCATCCATCCATCCACACGAGATTTGACCCCAGGATCAATGGGGACCCAGGGGGTGCTGCAAGGTGCCCGTTTGTTGGTGTGAGCCTGGCAGATGGGGGGGGGGTGCTTATGGGGTGTGGCCATCACCCTGCTTACAGCTGTGGCTGGAGCCAGCCGTGGCACAATGGCTTCTGACCCCCCCCAGCTCCCTGCAGGGCAACTCTGGGGTCAAGCCTGAGGCCCAGCCAAGACCCAGCCCCTCCACCTTCCAACCACCCCTGCCTCCCCCACCCGTTTGAAGTAGCCCCACAGATGAACACAGGTAGAGATAGGGGTGCCCCAGAAAACTGCGCCAAAATTAAAGAGGGACATAAAGAACAACTTCAAATAACACAGCAGAAAACCTAATACTTTGTTCTTGTTCACTACAAAGAGAGCCTAGCCACACCCAAGTTCCCCTGATGGAACTTCATGTTCTAGAACCTCAGAGTGTTCTCGAGGCCCAGCTCAGTATCAGACTGAGTTAGAATCGAGCCCCTACCCCTCATGGGCTGTGTGTCCCTGGGCAGGTTACTTGTCCTCTCCGAGCTTGTCTCTCTACCTGGAAAAATGAGGAAAATAATCATACCTACACCTCAGGAGGTTGGGTTGTTGTGAATACAGCAAGAGTCGCATTAACTCATTAATTAATAATTTGATTGATATTATTAATATTAATGAGCATAATGATTAATTAGTAAGTATTATGTGTTCATTGTTAAAAATTTGGGGAAGACAGATAAAGATGAGATTAAAAATCACTCCTCCCTGGGGCGCCTGGGTGGCTCAGTCGGTTAAGTGTCCGACTTCGGCTCAGGTCATGATCTCGCGGTCCGTGGGTTCGAGCCCCGCATCGGGCTCTGTGCTGACAGCTCAGAGCCTGGAGCCTGTTTTGGATTCTGTGTCTCCCTCTTTCTCTGACCCTCCCCTGTTCATGCTCTCTCTCTGTCTCAAAAATAAATGTTAAAAAAAATAAATAAAAAAAAATCATTCCTCCCTCCATTCTTCTGGTGGAATCGGGGATACCTGATTAATAACTAATAACCATTTCATTAATGTTAATAATTAACAATTAATACTGAGGAACACACACACACACACACACACACACATGTGCACACACACAACAACAGACAACTCCACTCATCTCTGGACCCATCTGAGGCTGGGGCAACACTACCCCCAACTTTAACTTGCTTTGGGGGGTTCCGCATGTTCCACATGGACTTCAAGATAAGATTCTGGTCATTAAAAGGGTTTCACCCCAGGGGTCCCCAGGTGGCTCAGTCGGTTAAGCATCCAACACTTGGTTTCTACTCAGGTCACAGTCTCGCAGTTCACGGGTTCGAGCCCCCCCGCTGGCTCTGTGCTGCCAGTGTGGAGACTGCTTGGGATTCTCTCTCTCCCCAACTCTCTCTCTGCCCCTCCCCTGCTCGCATGCATGCTCTCTCTCTCAAAATAAATAAACTTAAAAAAAAAAAATGGGTTCCACCCAATGAAAAAAAAATTGAAAATCAATGTCAGAGGAACATTTCAATGATATTGAAAAGTGTTCCTGATCTGTATAATGGGTTAAATTCCTCCCCCTCCTGAAAAAATTCATGTATTGAAGCCTTAACCCCAGTATCTCAGAACATGACCTTATTTGGAGATAAAGTCTTTACCAACACAGTCAGGTTAACATGATAGGGTGGCCCTGATCTAAGATGACTGGTGTGCTTATATAAAGGAAAAATCCAGAGACAGAGAGAAGGGAGAAGGTCACGTGAAGATGGATGACCTTGGGGCGATGCATCTGTAAGCCAAAACACAACAAAACACAAAATTTGGTTGCCTAACAACCAAATCCAGCAACATATATAAAAAGAAGCATGCGCTGCCACCAGATGGGATTGATCCCAGGATGCACAGCTGGTTTAACACCCAAACGTAACCCATGTAATACACCATATTAAATAGGATAAAGGAGAGGGGTGCCTGGGGGGCTCAGTCAGTTGAGCGTCTGACTTCAGCTCAGGTCATGATCTTGTGGTGCATGATTTCAGGCCCCATGTCGGGCTCTGTGCTGACAGCTCGGAGCCTGGAGCCCGCTTCGGATTCTGTGTCTCCCTCTCTCTCTGCCCCTCCTCTGCTCATGCTCTGTCTCTGTCTCTCTCTCTCAAAAGTAAAGAAAGGGGCGCCTGGGTGGCGCAGTCAGTTGAGCGTCCGACTTCAGCCAGGTCACGATCTCGCGGTCCGGTCCGTGAGTTCGAGCCCCGCGTCAGGCTCTGGGCTGATGGCTCGGAGCCTGGAGCCTGTTTCCGAGTCTGTGTCTCCCTCTCTCTCTGCCCCTCCCCCGTTCATGCTCTGTCTCTCTCTGTCCCAAAAATAAAAATAAAAATAAAAATAAATAAAAAATAAAAAAAAGTAAAGAAAGATTTTTTAAAAGTTAAAAAAATAGGATAAAGGACAAAAACCTCATCAAGATCATCTCAACAGATGAGAAATGGCATATGATGCAATCGACTACCTGTCATGATGAAAACAGTCAACAAACTAGGAACAGAAGGAAACTTCCTCAACCCAATAAAGGGCATCTGCAGAACCCCACAGCCAACATCACACTCAACGGTGAAAGCCTGAAAGCTTTCCTTCTACGAGCAGGAACTAGGCGAGGATGTCTATTCTCACTGCTTCTATTCAACATTGGACTACGGGTTTATCCGGAAAACGTAGGCTAGAAAAAAAGCAATAGATGTATCCAGATTGGAAAGGAAAAAGTCAAACTATCTCTATTTGCAGCTCCCAGGATCTTGTGTACAGAAAACCCTAAGGAATCTATAAAAACCAAGAAACCCAAAACTATTAAAACTAATAGACGAATTCAGCAAGGTGGCAGGATACAAGATTCGTATACAAAAATTAATTGTATTTCTGTATCAATAATGAAAAAACAAAACTAGGAAAACACCCAGATGGAGTCCAGACAACACTGATCAGGGCGGTGGGGGGGGGGGGGGGGGCGGACACAGACATGGGTATTTTTCCAAAACAGACAAGGTGATTCAAGGTGATTCCAACATGCAGGTGCCAGGGTCGAGAACATCTGCTAGTAACAGATGTGAAGCTTCTCTAGTATCTTCTCCCACTTAACCTGCCTGAAAGACACAACCTACCCCGGGCTGTGCTTCCTTCCAGACACAGCTCATTGGGGGAAGCCAGCCCCGCTGAACTCATCCTCAAATACGGCATACCTTAACGTTTCAAAACTTACCAAAGAAAAGTGTGCACTAACTCCTGAACATTATTTGTTTTTAAGGATCCCCCTAAATAGCAGGCCTAAAAGGACGCATAAGGTGTTATCTTGAAAGCACCATTTCAGATGAATTGGGTTGAGGATACAAAACCAGGAGTCAGAAAACTCCAGGTCAATTCTTAGCTTTGGAGTTCTCCTATCTGTCCCGATACCCAGTGAGACGGAAATGATTATGGTCCCTAGTTCACAGGCTAAGAAACTAGAAACTGAGGCTCAGAGAGGTTGAGTGACTTGGGCAAGGTCACACAGCGCACTCCACTGACCCGGGTGCCCCCTGTGCACATGAAAGTCCAATAACCGTGAAGGGAATGAGCTTCGATTACTAGGTACCCTTTTCCCTGCGGCCAACTTTAGTTAGAAAGTTTAATCGAAGAGACGACACCGGGCACTGACACCCTCAGGTCAGACGCCGCCATCTCTAGCAGGCAGGGCAGTTATCTCCGGTACCTTTCGTCTCCCTTGTTAACAGCTGGGGACACTGCCCCCAGGTCACAGAGCTGGTAGGTAATGGAGCAGGACTGGAACACAGGTCTGGGTTCTTGCCCAACACACGCTTGAGAGGAAGAAATGACACAAGAAACTCCTCTGCCTCCTTCAAGTTAATGGCATACAAATCGGAAGAGGCCAACTCTTAAAAACCCAGTCACTTGCGGGGCCCTTAAATCATCTAAGGGGGCTAACACAAAGTTGTTTAGTTTTAAAAGTGCACATCGACAGGTAACAAAGAAACATCAACTGGCCGTCCGCAGGGAACGTGTTTGGGCCGAAACACCGGAAACACCAATGTCTGGGCAACACCCTGGCGAATTAACAGCGGGGGAAGCCTGGGCTCTGAGGTGCAGCCTCGTCTGCTTCCCAGGCCCCGCTGGCCCCAACCGTCTTCCACGTGGTCTTCTGGGTGCCCCGTCATGTCACTCCTCTGCCGAAATGGCTTCAGGTGGTCCCCCCACTCAGCGTCCAGCCCAAGCCCACCAGCCTCCCATCTGCCTCCTCTTCCTCTAAAGTCCCCCACACACACCCCCGCCCCCTTCAGCTCTCCGAATGTTCGCCCCCGTGCCTCCCTCTGCCAGGGGGACCGGATGCTGTGTGGATATTCTCCTCCTCGGCTCATAAGCCTCCCCCAGAGGCTTCTGTAATCTGCATCAGGGCCCCTATGGCTCCTGTGTTCCCCTCTGCCCTGGCCACCCTGGCCACTCTGGGCTGGCATCACCTTCTGACTTGTTCCCATCCAATCACTCATTCATCTCACCCAAGCATCGTTCGTGCAAGAAGGATTCGCCGAGCCGTTGCTCGGCCGGACACAGAGACAGAACACAGACAGAAGTCCCTGCCCCCCACCCAGAGCTCACCTCCTCTGAACACTCCATCCTTAGAAGCAAGAACCCGGTCTAGTCAACTTTGCGCTTGGACCTCCCCCAGAGCCTGGTCCTAGGTAGGTGCCCAGAGAATAGTGAGGGACCAAATGAAGATTGGATGTGATTCCCATTGTAGGACAGCTTTCTGGAAAAGCAGTGGGTTGGGTGATGTGGACGCCGCTGAGTAAACTCTAGAGCCCCACGCTGAACGCCAAGCTAGAGCGCAATGATTTGGTGCCTCTCTTTCAGGCCAAGAGCAGGGCAACCGCATTTCCTGGTGAGAGGCTCCAGGTGGACGAAGGACGGCCGGTCTCAAAGGCTGGCTCACACCCAGCAGATCTTCCCTGGGCAGAGGCGTGGCGCCATTTTGCATTTGTTTCTTCCTAAGCAAATGAGGGTTTCAGGTCTCAGCTTCCGGACTCCAGGAAGTACATGCAAACATTCCTTTTCTCCACGGCCCCTCGCAGTAACCCGGACACCGCTCGGACTCCACGGAGGGCGAGTCTGCCCTTTCAGCCCCCTTGGCCAGCATATCCTGGGGCCAAGCAGGTGCTGGGAGATCGGACCTCCAGGAGCTGCGGCAAACGCGCACTTACATTTCTCACGTATTTTCCACTTGTCCACCGCGGCTCTCCCGCACCCGCCCAACATAGCCCCCACCATCCGCTCCGAATGTCAAGTCCAGGAGGCGGGGGCTTTATCTGTGGATTTTCCACAGCATCCATCCTGAGGCCTGGCTCATAGTAAGCACTCACTTTTCTTCACTGGGTGAATTTCCCTCCACAGACACGTGGAAGGAGACAGGGGGGTTCCTGGTCAGGGCCCGGGCCTGGATGAGGGGACAGGGCAAGAAGGCAGGAAGACGCCCAGGTTTCTGATGCGGGTAACTGGATGGCGTCACAGGGTGCTTTCAGGTTTGCAGGAGGCGAGGCGGGGGGGGTTCCAAGAGGCTACACAGCAGGCCCGAATACACGTACCCAGAAAACAGCGGGCTGGGGGTTTGCACCCTGGCTGGATTTTATCCAAGGTCCTGGGGCTGGAGGGCTGGTCAGGACTGACAGCCTGAGGCTCATGTTTATGGGGCAAAAGGCTTTGCAAAGGAACCAGGGTCCAAGAGTCTCCCTTCTTCCTGGCTGCCCGGGACGTTTCACGGCTTTAAAGCACCACATGGCATGTGTCTACCAAGGCGTGGGGCTCACTCACGAGTCCCAAACTTGCCACTGAGGGCACAGGGCCAATTTGCAGAAGCAAAGACCCAACTGAGCAGATGGCTTAGTCAGGTCTGTTCCTCATAAGTTACAGTCTTCAAGAAAAATAAAATAAAATGCTCATCAAGGAAAAAATTCGAGGGGTTCAGAAAAGAAAACAAAAAGTAATTTACAGCCTACCCCTACACACACACACACACACACACACACACACACACACACACACCAATTTTACAGCCCTTCCTCCGACGAAGAAATGACCCAACAGTGAGCAGGCGCTCTGTCCCGGCCCAGTTCTGGGCAGACCCTCACACTTGACCCTCAAGTCTCACCAATGAAGAAGGACTCTCACGCTTTACAGACGGGAAGGCAGGGTTTCAGCGAAATCAGGAGTCAGGGCCCAAGGCCGCCCTGGTAAGAAGTACTGAGACCAGGACCTGAAACCAGGCCCGACTCCAAACCCCAGCGTGTCTGTCCCACACGTGCCCAAAGTGGAAGGAAGGTCCGTGTCATTTAGCTCCCAAAGAGTAGAAAATTGGAGAAAAAAAAAAACCTGACTTGAATTCAATATTTATATCAAGTTCTCATTCTACCTGTGGGGTCCTCCTCTCCCATCCAGACCGTAAGCTCCTTGGGAAGGGGGCCAGGGCCCACGCTTCTTGCCTCCCCACCAGCACAGAGCAGACCCTTCTTACCCGGTGCTCAAAAGCTGGCCTCAGCGCCTCAGCAAGGTATCCCACTGGCTGCTAGGATCTGTAGCACAGCCCAGCCCTCCCCCCAGGAGCCCGTCCTCCCTGCCCATGCCTCTGGCCTGCCCTCCTCTGCACCTCTGCCTGCCCATGACACCGCCCTTCTTCCCAAGCCTCCACCCGCCTAAACCCCAAATCCTCCAAGGTCAACGTCACGTTCATTCTTTCAACAGACATGCTGCGGGAGGGAGGACGAATGAGACAGGTAGTAGGCCAGCATCCCTGCTTCCCTACAGCATAGAACATTCCACCAGGTCAGAGAGACCGAGCAAGGGGGGCAGCTCCCGGTCGGAGCTCCGTGCCTTTGAAATTGATGCTGTTACTGTCCCCGTCCCAACCCCCATTTCAGAGAAGGGGACAGTGGGACCCTCCCAAGATCACGGACTGGGAAGCAGCCCCCACCCCTTCAGAGCTCCATCTACCCGAATCCTTTCCTACTGTGCCGTGAACTGCAAGGGCAGTGTCTATGGCTCATCCACCTCTGTGTCCCCAGGGCCCTACCCAGGGCCTGACGCAGCAGGGACACGGCCCTGCTTGCTGAACAGAGTGGTTTCTGCATCCAGGAATAGACACGTGCTTCTGCTCCCAGCTCTGACGTCGCGTTCCCGGCCCTCAGCGGCCTCCTGATCTTGATGAATAGCCCTCGGAGTGGCAGTGCGTGCCTCTGCGTCTGTCTGGCCTCCTCCCTGAAACCCCGCAGCCTCCATCTGGGCCCGAGAAAAGTGCCTGATGCTGCTGGTAGGAAGCAAAATCTTTTTAAAAAACAAACAAAAACAAAAACACTTTTGCAACACGGGTCTCTAAAATCAGCTTCCGAGGACCAGGACAGGAGGAAGAGACCACGGAGGACACGTCCACGCCTGGCCCTTAAGCTCCTCCTTCCCAGCGAGACACTCACAGTGTCTCCCAACAAAAGACACTGTTTCTGCGCGGGAGCAGGTGAGAATTCAGTGAGCTCGCGGACCATCTGTCCTTAAACAACATACCTCCGTCCTAGTGTTGCCCTGAGAAGTAAACGAGGCCACAGAAGTAAAACCAGTTCGCCCAGTGCTAGGCACAGGACACACGGTGACAAAACATTCGCTCATGTCAGTAGGATTACTTGGTAACCGCTGCTGGTCCGCACCACTGTGCCCGATGCACTGTAACCACTGAGGCAGAGAAGGAGGGAGGCCACGAATCAACCAGGAATACAACAGCCTAACCAACAGCCAGTCCCTAAATGGGAGCCAAAAAGCCAAGCGTCTGTGACTCCTGGCCAGGGCGCCCCGCGGCGATGCTGGTGAACTGCCCTGACCCACCCAGGCCTCTGAGGGGAAGACAGGAGGTCTAAGCCCGCAGCCCCTGATCCCCACACCCCCACCCCCACCCCAGGTGTCGCTGCCCACCTGCTGAGGAGCCAAGACAAGACCTGGCCCCGGGGGGAGTGGGCGTCAGCCCTCACGACACTGGCAGTGTCTAAAAGAGAAAAAAATGGAACATTGGAAGCTGATACCTGGGAGCATGCAGAGGACTCTATAACCCCCAAAGGGAAACTCGGGTTCTTTGGTCTTGAAACTTAGAAAACTTCCCTCCTGGGGTGCTTGGGTGGCTCAGTTGGTTGAGTGTCCGATTTTGGCTCAGGTCATTCGGCTCATGAGTTTGAGCCCCATGACAGGCTCTGTGCTGACGGCTTGGAGCCTGGAGCCTGCTTCCGATTCTGTGTCTCCCTCTCTCTCTGCCCCTCCCCTGCTCACGCTCTGTCTCTCTCTCTCTCTAAAATAAATAAACATTAAAAAAAACTAGGAAGGAAGGAAGGAAGGAAGGAGGGAGGGAGGGAGGGAGGGAGGGAGGGAGGAAGGAAGGAAGGAAGGGGAGAAGGACAGAAAAGCTCCCTCCTGCAGGACCTCCTCACAGAAGCGGGCATCCCTTAGCAACCTGAGCAGACCCACGCCACCTGCCCGCCCATGTGAGGGCAGCCTGTCTTCTGCCACAAGCCACACCCACGCCCATCCATCACGGCCACCTCCCTCCACACTGGGCAGTGAAGCCGGCCAAGGCCTCCACGCCGGGCCCCACCCCGCCCATCCTGCCCCTGGCACAACACCTGTGTGGCACCCGCCTCTCTGGGCCTCCGGTGTGCCTTTGGAAAAGTGAGGCGCGTTTGGCCAGACGGGGGTCTCCAACCCTCAGTCACGCAGGTGCGGCTGCTGTGGCTTCTGCGTAAAACACATATGACCCATATTTACTTTTTCAAAATCAACTTTACTGTGGCGTGGTTTGCACTGGAAGTTACAAGTCAAAGCGTTTTAGCCATTGTGATCAAGAACATCTTGGGGAACCCCAAGAAAGTTCCTTCACGGCCCCTCTGCAACTTACCTTCATTTGCCTAATATTCTTCTTATAATCGCTGACTTTTGAAATCATACATACAACGTGGATGCAACTGGAGGGTATTATGCTAAGCGAAATAATTCAGTCAGAGAAAGACAGATACATGATTTCACTCCTATGTGGAATTTGAGAAACTCAACAGATGCACACAGGGGAAGGGAAGGAAAAATAAGATAAAAACAGAGAGGGAGGCAAACCATAAGGGACTCTTCAATCCAGAGAATCAACGGAGGGTGGCTGGAGGGGAGGTGGCTGGGGGTTGGGTTACATGGGTGGTGGGCATTAAGGAGGGCACTTTTGGGGATGAGCACTGGGTGTTTTATGGAAGTGATGAATCCCTGTGTTCTACTCCTGGAACGAAGACCACACTGTATGTTAGCTAACTTGAATTTAAATAAATAATGTTTTTAAGAAGTATGGACTATTTCAGTCCATGTACACACACACACACACACACACACACACACACACACACACACAGACTTAATGTGGTATATTTTCTCTAATACACACTGAAATGCTATCAAAATAAGACACATCTGTCCCCGTGCCACCTAAACCCTTCTCCCGCATCACAGAGCCTCACGGCCCCCGGAGAAATGACCACTCCCTGAGGAAGTCTGGATTCCTGGGGAAGTCTGGGGAAGTCTGGATTCCAGCCCGGGTCCAGTCTAGCCTGATGCCTGCATACAGCAGGGGCTTACTGGCGGCTGAACCACAGTGATGATTCAAGGCCCATTTTTCCAACTCTCCCCTCCTGAGACGCGCCTCCCCTGGCGGGAGGCAGCCAGCTTACGCTCTGCAGAGCTGATCAATACAGTGCATGGACACCACTCTGGAGGCCAAGCAAAGAGCAAGCCAGGTGGACGCAGAAGACGACCAGAGGCCACATCCCGGGAGCCGCGTCTTAGCCCGCTAAGTTATTTTCATTCCCGTCAAACCTTCTGCAAGAGAAGCCTTCTGAGATGTCGCATTTGGTTTCCCAGAAGGGATTTACCACAAAGCGTGTAAAGAAAGACTGGTTGCCTTCCAAGTCCCAGTTCCAAGGCAAACTAAATAATGAAGGGAAGCCTTCTGCGCCCTTAGCAATCGGGCAAGAATTTGTCAGATGTCTACGGTCCTTTAAAAAGGTAGGAAACGAGTGGGGGCGCGTTTCAGCCTAGAAAGAGGCACAGCCGAAGAGCTGAGACACGAGGAAGTCCAGGGCGACTTTCAAGAGCCCGACGATGCTGGGCCCGCCTCTGCAGCCACGGCCACCCTCATTAGCAGCCCCACCCCAACCATGACCCACTGACGTCACCCCAAACACACCGCTGTACCTGTGCACACGCCAGCTCATCAGCTGGGACAGCCCTCCCTTCCTCCTCCACCTGGAAAACTCCTATTCACTCCTCAAAAGCCGAGCGGGGTTGAGGGCCGAGTTCTGCCATCACCTCCCACGAGACTCTTGTCACACAGCGGCACGCAGGGGTGGGGTGGTATTAGAGAAGGCCGAAACCAAGTCCTAAGGGCTCTCCTTCCTTCCCCCGTGCGCCAAGGGGTTTACGGGTCGTGTCCAGGCAGCAGGATGTGAGGGAGGGGACGTGAGCAGAGGGACACATCCAGACCAATGTGGTAGAAAGGTGTTTCCAGGGGCAGCGTGGGTGACGGGCTGGGCGTGGATTTGCAACGTGAGGTCCATCATCCGGCATCAGCTCCTACACGCGTGGCGAAGCACATCCAGAGCTTCCGTCCACAGAGCCACGGCCACGCCCGAGCTGTGGATGCGGGCACCGTGCAAACGGTTCTCCCTGCTCCGCCTGCCATAGGCCAAATCGGCAACCACTGCCACCACGGCCACGGCGTGCACAGCTGGGTCCACCAGCGTTGTTCATTCACTCTTTATGGTAGCCCTAAAAAGTCGATACTATGACTGTCCCATTTGAGGGATGAGAAAACACTGTGGCAAGGCAAAGAACTTGCCCAAAAGTCCCCCGCTAATAAGTGGGGAATGAACCCAGGCAGTCAGGCTCCAGGGCCACATGTGGTGGTGGGGAGAACCACAGCGAACTCCTACCTCACCCTCAAAAACTCAGCCCAAGTATCCCTGCCCAACTGACACTAAAGAAACCACGGAGGAGGTATGCAAGTAATATTCAGTGGCAGGGACATTCACAGATGTGTCATTTACAATGGGAAGATCGAAAAAAATAATAACAAACTAAGTATCTGCTAAATCCCCAACAAGTAAATGTATTCTAGGACATTCATACAATGGGCTACTATGAAGTCATTAACATTGAAGCTCTGTTTGTCACATTTTGGTTGGAAGTCCTCCGGCCCTGGGACCTCCTGGCGTGCTTGGGAAAATGCAGACCCCCGAGTCTCATCCTACACCTGATAAAGAGCAAAGACTAGAAGCCGGGCAATCAGAACATAAATTTTTTGCACGTGAATTTTTCTGCACGGGAGTGTTTGAGAATTGCTACCGGGAATGCATACTGATTGCCCTGGAAGGGAGTGAGCTCGGTGAGAAGTTTTGTCCGCCGTGGGGTCCTCAGCGCCTAGAACAGTGCCTGGCACATAGTAGGTGCTCATGAAATATTCTGTGGCTGAGTGAACCCTTCAATCAGCAAACTTCTGACACCAATCTGTTTAGCATTAGCTACATTTTTGAGCAGTCCGTGGGCTTTTGGGGCACAGGGACTGGGAGCATCCTCTCATCCCTCTGTGCCCACACGAAGCCAGCCCTCGGCCGTGGCCTGTCAGCAGGTCAACGAAGGGACACTGATGCACTGCCCAGCCCTGTGGTGCGTGTTTCTTCACTAACATCTCTGAAATGACAATGTGTCTTACAGCCTGACTCTGTCACTGTTGCTTTTCCTCCCTTTCTTCGGTGGTATAAATACAATGACGCATCTCTCAACCGATGGCATCTTAGATTTAATAGAACACGGTAACTAACGGAGTCCACGATTCTGATTTAAAAAACTAAGATCAGATGCCGACACAGCTAACAGATTGCCGTGCACTCCCTTTCTTATGGTTTGCAAAAATTAATCCCACGCCATCTGCTCTAAGCTTTTGGCTTCAGCCCCCAGTGGTCCTGGCCGTCCCACACTTAGCTCCTGAGATACGAATGCAAGGTCTGATGCAAATGGCAGTTTACGTGTCTTCACCTGGACACTTGTGACAGCATCGGCTGGAGGGGTTTTTCTACAGCATTTTCCTCGGAGGCACAGGATGGGCCAGAGGCCGGTGCTGGGCCAGAACCCGGGTACCTCCAACCCCACTGGCCCTGGATGTTCAGCGGGGCACGTGGTCTGTCCACAGCAGCTGTCGGTCCCGCTGTGACTTCCCAGCACTCGGGGGATCGGCACCTGCTCGCTGATGCTCCACGGCCCTGCGTTTCCCGTAACTAGTCCCACGGCTCAGAAGAGAGCCGAACGCCCTGGGCGAGTTACTCTCATCTGCAGAAGGGGACCGGGGATGGGAATCTGGCCCCCAACCCAGGGTTGTTCTGAGAACCACATGAGAGTCATCTGAAAACTCTCTAAAAGCAGCAACATCTACACGGGGGGGATTAGCGACACTCAGGAAGCTGCGATGTGGAGACAGAGAAACCCTCCGACTTCCCGACGGAACACCTCACCTTTTTGACTAAACCCTACCCTGTCCTGACCTTCTCATGAGCCAGTGGTGCCGGCAGTGAAGACACAGGATGTGAAGCCCGAATCCATGGCCACCGTCCCCCTGTGCTACCCTGGCCGGGCCACCCAAGACCCCCGAAGCCTCCTTGTGTGTAAACGGGGCCCTGGCTGGCTGCGCTCCCATTCCCCGAGCGGTAGACCTGCCCTCTGTCTGGTGCCAGAGCCTGCACGGTGGGGAAGGGAGCTACTCCCGGCGACGTAGGTCTTCATTTACACCAGCGGCATGAGGCCGGTGCAGCGTTCCTGCTGAGGATCGTCTCAGCCCCCCGAACAACAAAGCTGGCCAAGCTCGCACAAGTTCAGAAGGGTTCTCTGGGCCGCGTTCCGGGGTGACAGCAATAGAGAACAGTGAGTGCAACAAGGCGGGGCCCCGGCCATAGGCTGGCTCCGGGGACCCCGTCCAGGCTCCTCCTGCCGTCTCCATCTCTGTCCCCTGGCTGGAAAGCAAGGATGGTAAGAACAGACCAGGGCTGCGGACAGATGATGCCCAGCACACGGCACGAGCTCCGGGCGTCCCCGTGTGCTCCCCAGCATGCTCTGGCCTCCCACCAGTGATCTCAACTGCAAACACAAAGCACTTGAAGGCCAAGAACCTTCCAGCATCGGGACGACGGTGGGGCGGTGATGCCTGCCTGCCCACCGGCCTGCAGGCAGGGATCTTGGAAATGCTGCAGAGGAACACGGGGCCACGAAGCTTCGCGGCACCAGAGCTGGTGGCTTCGGAAGCCCCTGGCGAATTCATCTGGGAGGTGGCGAGCAAATGGCTGTAGGTCAAATACAGATAGGGGTTTGGAGCCAGGGGTGGGCTGTGACCAAATGGAAAGCAGGGACGAGGACATTCCAGAAAGGCTGGAGTGGAGGACAATCAACACCCCCCCACCCCGGGCCACCCCTCCCAGATGACAGCAGCCAACTTTTTAGGGAGTCTTTTTTAGGGAGTCTTTTTATTTTATTTTTTAAGTTTACGTATTTATTTTGAGACAGAGCAAGAAAGCAGGGGAGAGGCAGAGAGAGAGAGAGTCCCAAGCAGGCTCCGCACTGTCAGTGAGGACCCTGACGCGGGGCTCGAACCCATGAACCAGGAGATCGTGACCTGAGCTGAAACCAAGAGTCAGATGCTTAACCGACTCGGCCCCCCAGGCACCCCAAGAAGTTCATCTTGTCAGCTTGAAACAAAAGCTGGTCTGAAAACTTCAAGCTGGAAGTTTGCGTCTCTCTCCAGAGGCAGAAAAACTGGGCTGCTCAGCAGATCGATGAGACAGAAGACACAGTCCAAACACAGATTCAAGGGCGGACAGGAATTTGACCCACGTAAAAGGCAAGAGAGAGCAGCTGAGCCCCTGCTGCCACACCGGGCAAAGGACTAACTGCTTGGGAACAGGTAAGACCAGACGTCCACTGAGACCCTTACAGCAAAACAACTTACAGGTGGGCCACGTGCTAAATAAACGCAAAGAAACGACAAAACTAAGAAATCTCCGGGAAACAACCATAAAAGGAGACCAAAAAGCCTAAGCAGCCACAGAAGACACCTGTGTTGAAGCTCCACGGAGGAAAAGCATCGCATCACAGGCAAGAGCGTCAAACCACAGGTGGGGAGAAAACATTAGTCGCATGTCACAGACCACAGGCGAATGTATTTAATGGGTTAGGAGGGCTCTACAAATGACAGTGGTCTGGGGGCGCCTGGGTGGCCCAGTCGGTTGAGCATCCGACTTCGGCTCAGGTCACGATCTCGTGGTTCGTGAGTTCGAGCCCCGCGTCGGGCTCCGTGCTGACAGCTCGGAGCCTGGAGCCTGTTTCGGATTCTGTGTCTCCCTCTCTCTGACCCTCCCCTGCTTGTGCGCGTGCGCTCTCTCTCGCTCTCAAAAATAAACATTAAAAAAATATTGAAAAGAAAAAAAATCAAAGGTGTTTTGAGAGCACACCAATCGTGGAATTAGTGTGAATAATGAAGAAACGGTTCCCCGAAGAGGAGAAAGCACGGCCAGTACACACACCACGAGATGTAACCGACGGAACGGGGACCAGAAGAATTCTCACTTACCACATTAGCCGAGATCTGCAACATTCACTGCTGGCAAGGCTCTGGCAAACTGCTATTCTCATTCACTCTTGGTGGGTACAAGTTGGCACAACTTTTTCTGGAGTGCTGTTTGACAATTTCTGTGAAAAATTTAAATATGGATCGCTTTTTGGCTCCCTAACGTCACTTCTCGGCTCTGTCCTAAGGGGGTAATTGGACAAGGGGATGGTCCACAACACCGGGGATGGCAGAGAACTGGTTAGTTAACTAAGGCGCAGAGTGTCCAAACCATGGAGGCTGGGGGACAATTCTGTCACACCTGCCGTGTGGGGGAAAGCCAGTCACAAGCAGGGAGATCTCCTTTCTCAGGGGGAAAAAAAAAAAAACCCACACGGACACAGACACCTGCTGACATCACAGCCCTAAGGAACAGGGGAAGCCAGGAAAGCTATTTCCATTTGGGGGCAGGGGGAGGAGGCTGTGCGAACCAAGAAAATTCTTGGAAAGAGAAGGTGGCCGCTCCAACCAAGGGCAGGGGAGGGAGAGAACCGAGGACATGGGAGAGGGTAGGTCTGGGCCAAGAAAACCGGGAAGAAATGGACAGGGGAGAGGTCAAGTCACACATCTGCTCCAAAACACACGGATGGGATTTTTAGGGTCCCCCAAAGCACTGGATAGTGGCTAAGTGCTAAAAAAAAAAAAATGCTTTCCAACGTAATAGCAATAAGCAATCCGTGCACAAAACTAGAGGGTGGTTATTTATGCCTGAATCAAAAGCAGCTGGGAAAAATAGCACAGAATGTTCAGGAGAGAGAAGAAAGTGGTGTTTCTATCTCGCGGATGCAGAAGAAAGCTGAACTGGGAGCCAGACACCATCATCCTCAAGCCTGAACCCCCAAAGCAATACTCCCTTCTTCGCCCTGGCCATGGCCCCCTCTCCTTCCCACCTTTCCCCCAAAACTCCCACGCCGTCCTCCCTCCAAGGGCGCCTCACCATCCACTTGTCATACTCAGGTCGCCCCCATTAAAACAAAACCGAGCCTCCCTGCACCCAATCCCCCTAACCTCTGCCTCTCTCTGCTTGTCCACAGTCGTTCGGGGCTGTCTCCATCTGTCGTCCGGATGGCCTCCTCACTTCTCTGCAGTGTGGCGTCACCTCCACTGGCCTCCACTCACCCTCCCTTGACCGCCACGTTGCCAGATTGAGCCCACGCTTCGTAATTTAACTTCTTTGACCATTAAGTGGACTTTGACATCGCTGACCCCAGCCTTCCAGCCCAGACACTCTCTCCCCTGATGATTACGGTCACATTTAGTCCATAAGGTGATGATCTCACTTGCTCAGGACCGCCGAATCCTCGCCATGCGTAGGCACCACGCTAGAGCGTGACGGCCCCGTCCTACTCAATCCCCCCTCTCAGCCGACACTGATACCACTGTCACTTTACAAACAGAGCGCCCGAGGCACCCTGTGGGATCAAGCAAGGAGGTCTGGGAGGGGAGTTGACATGCCTTCCAGGCAAGAGGATGCACCCCCCAGACTGGCAGGCTGACGGCGCAGGGCCCTGGGAAGGAAAGGCGTGGGCTCTGGTGAGACGGCTTCGTTCCATCAAACACCGGTGAGGTCCTCTATCGTGTATCCCCCCCACAACACCCCCCAGACCTCACAGCCTCCCTCCCTCGGCCCCTGCTCCAGCGACACTGGCCTCCTGCTGTCCCTCAACCGACCAAGCACAGGGCCAACCACAGGGCCTTTGCACTTGCTACCTCTCTCTCTCTGGACCACTCTTCGCCCAAATGCCTGCACAGCTTCCTCCCTCAGTCCCCTCAGGCTTCTCTGGACCCCCTTTAACATAGTTCTAGATCTCAGCACGACCTCCCGTGTCACATGTTTGTCTGTGTGGGTGACCCATCTCTCCCGCTGGCAGACGAGCTCCAGGAGGGCAGGGACGTGGCTGGCGTGTTCACGGCGGTTCCCCCAGGGCCCAGCGCAGCACGTGACACACAGCAGATGCTCAGGGTCATGATTAACACCTATGGGGTCCAACTTGTTGGTGTCCCACATACCCCGTGAGCATCTGCTCTGAGCACACGTGCGGGTGGGTCCCTCCCCGCCTCTGTGAAGGCGTCAGTCCAATAGGGAAGAGCACCGGGTAGAGAAAGAGGGCGTCGAGCTCTGCCAAGAAATCCCACGGTCCTGTGGGGGCCCGAGCTTCAGGGAAAGTCCTGGAGACCGTGGCCTGAGATTCAGCACCAACAGGAGCCGGCCGGGGTGGGGGTCCGGGCATGGGGTGGCGTGGGGGGCGTCAATCAGAGCACAGTTTTAGAGCCCAGAGGAGTAAGAGAAGGCAGCTGTTTGGAGGAACCATGCGTATGCCCCCCGATTTCTCCCGCCATCCGGTGGGAGAACGCCCGCTGGCCACCTCCTCCATGCAGGCCCCGGGGGTACTGGGAATCTAGCGTCCAGAAGGAACATGCAGGCGTCACCCTCGAGAGGGAGGAGCTAAGTCCAATACACCTACAGCTGAGCAGATGCCGAACCCCGGGCAGGTGCCCTGCAAGAAAGGAAACCGGCCACCGGTGGGGGGGGGGGGGGGGGGGGCAAACCGTCCTGGACACGGAGGTTCCCCAAAGACTTTCAGCAAGAAGTGATGCTAAGCGGAGTTCTGAGGGAGGAGAAAGGGCCGACCCAGTGGAAAGGAGTGGAACACTCCAGGCAGAGGGAGCTGGCGCACCAGGGGAAAGCAAGGAGCCCACATGGCGGGCAGGTGGGCAGGAAGGATCACCAGGGGCACCGGGGGATGCACGGGACACAGGGGGCCGAGGGACAGGCCACGCTGGGGCACCCTCATGTCTGGTCGGCACAGCGGGGACACCGTGCCTCCCTGCTGGGGTGGAGGAGCCAGGAAGGGGAGCGGTTTGCACGGGCAGACCCCACGTTCAGGCTCGGCCATGCCTGGGTTGGGGCAGGCGGGACCCAGACGGGAGGCTGGGAGCTCAGCCGGATCGGGGGGCAGGTCACCAGGGGGGCTTGTGAGGGCCACTACCAGACTTGGCCCTTGTCTTCCTGGAGGGCGGTGGGAACTGGTGCGGTCCGCCGGTCTGACAAGTGACCGACGCGACTTAGCTGCAGGAAGGCCCCCCGGGGGCCGGGACACAGCCCCGCAGCACAGCCGGGCTTGCTCCCGCGCAGTCAGGTCCACGGGGGTCCGGGAAGCTCCCCACCCGCGTTAGCCTGGCCCTGCTCTTTCCCGCTGAGGTCCCTGGGGAGCCGAGAGGCGGGGCTGGGTGAAACCAGAGGTCTGGCTTCTCCACACGTTCCAGATGCAGGTTCCCATTTTTTGATTCCCAAAACACAGATGGGACTGCACTTTAGGGAAGGGGTTGACTTGCACGAGGCAGTCACGGCGGTGGGAAAGCCGCTGTCTCATCCCATCCATCGGCTCTGCCGCCGTCACGGCCACCAGCTAAGGGGGCGGCATTCACCTTGTCACCAGTACCCCCACCGTCAAGGGGAGAAGAGTGGCTCAGAGGGGCTGACACTTGCCCCAAGTCGCCCAGCTAGGAGCTGGGCGTGGGACCCAAGCGTGTCTGATCCCAAAGCCCGGGTCCCTCGCCATCAGCACCGCTCACGGCCCGATGGGCCAGGGGACGCAGTCCAGGCCAAGTTTCGGGAGGGCCTGTGGGGCCGCAACGGGACGGTGGCACAGCTGTGGGAACCAGCGGTCACCGTGCGGGAGCGAGCCCGTGCCCCTCCGCGCCTGCAAAGCTGCTCACCGCTCTGCCCTCCCTCCACCCACAAAGCAGCATATCCACACCAGCTCCACCGTGACCGTGTGAGGCCACGGCCCCGGACGTGAGACGCGCTGGAACATTCCGCTCTGCTGCCTTGTGATCAAACCCAGCTTCAGGCTCTGCGGGGCTTTCAGTGGAAAGAAATGGCCGTGCCCCTGAGAGCCGGAGGCCTGGGTCCTGCAGAGTTCAGACAGTTCTGGAGGTCAAAGCCCAAATGCAGATCACGGGGCAGAAATCACGGGCTCAGCAGGGCCTCACTCCCCCGGGGGGTTTCGGGAAGACTCCCTCCTTGCCTCTTCCAGCTCCCGGCGGCTCGTGGAGCCTCTACCCCAGTTTCACACTGCCTTCTCCTGGCGTCACATTTCCTGCCTCACTCCTATAAGAACACTTGTCACTGGATTTAGGACCCACCCACATAATTCAGGATAAGTTTCCCCCCCCCCCCCCAAATTCTTATTCACATCTTCTTCCATGTAAGGTAATACTCGCTCTTTTGGCGCATAGAGTAACATTCACAGGCTCCAAGAGTAAGGACACGCACATTTCTTTTGGAGGCCACCATTCAGCCACGACAGATATCACGTGTGCAACCCAGCCAACAGGCAAGGTCGGTCTAGCAGACGGCTTACATCTAAGCAGCAGTGGAGACGGGAGGCTAAAAGCACACGCTCTGAGCTCCCCACACCAGCTGTGCGCCTTGGGCAAATTTCTTACCCTCCCTGTGCCTCAGTTTCCTTGTCTGCAACAACAGTCTCTACCACTCAGGGCCTGGCAAGCACTGGATCCAGCTGTCCACGCCCAGCACTTAGGAAAGGGCCTGGCCCACGGGCCGCATGCAGTGACGGCTGCTGTTAATAGAATTCTTGGAATCCGTCTTGCTCCAAACCTGCCCCTCCTCCCTGGGATGAGACGTGGCTCAGCAAAGAGCCACCTTCCTCCAGTCAATCACCCAGGTCCTAGAGACCTGTGAGACCCCCTTCCCTCCCTCTTACACCTGACAGGCCCCCAAGTCCTGCCAGGGCTAGCTGCTTAGTCTCTCTGTCCCCACTGTCTTGCTCTGGCCTGGACCGGCCCGGCCCTCTGTCTCCTTCCTCACCTCTGCCCCCACCTCCCCATCCTCCACCAAGTCCTATTTCGTCAGGGCCAGTAGGATTCTGGTGGTGGCTAAGGCAACGGTCCCCCAACCTACGGCTGTTATGGCAGGTTACGAAACGAATGCAGACAGCATAAAGGAATGGAAATACAACCCACAGGATGGGAGCAATGTACCCAATGAAGGGACTACATTGAGGGCCTACATGTAAGGCCTAAAGAGACCTTACGATTCAACAATAAAAAGACAACCGAGTTCATGTTAAAATAGGCAAAGAACCCATCCAGATGGCTAACAGATGCAGGAAAAGACGCTCAACATCGCCCGTCATCAGGAAAATGGAAATCAAAACCACAGTAAGGTACCACCTTACACCCGCCAAAACGGCTAAAATCAAAAACACAAGAAACAACAGGTGCTGGTGAGGATGTGGAGAAAAAGGGACCCTCGTGAGAATGCAGACTGTCAGCCACTGTGGCAAACAGTGTGGCGGTTCCTCAAAAACTTACAAATAGAGGGGCGCCTGGGTGGCTCCGTGGGTTAAGTGGCCGACTTCGGCTCAGGTCAAGATCTCACCGTTCGTGGGTTCGAGCCCCGCGTCGGGCTCTGGTGCTGACAGCTGGGAGCCGGGAGCCTGGAGCCTGCTTTGGACTCTGTCTCCCTCTCTCTCTGCTCCTCCCTCACTCATGCTCTGTCTCTCAAAAATAAATGTTAAAAAAAATTTTTTTTAATTAAAAATAGAAGTGCCATGCGATCCAGAAATTCCCCTCGTGGGTACTCCCCCAAAGAAAATAAAAACACTAATTCCTAAACCTATGACATCTGGGCGTCCTTCCTGGCTACTGGCTAACAATAACCACCAACGGTCAGGTTCCCCAGCCATCGGGTCATCACAGCAACATCAGTGGTGCTCTAACTGCCGAGCATCAGAACACCTGGAGAGCTGAGGAGGCTCACGGAGACCAGCCCCTGCAGACCCCTGGGGATTCTCCCGCCACCGATGTCCTCCAGCTGCTGCGCGTGACAACCTACCCTACCCGGACATACACAAGAACTGATCTTGAGGCCTCCTGGGTGTCGGGCACTGAGCAATGTTATTTCTCAAGGAACTCCCCGGCGCAGACCATTTTTTCTCCCATTTTACAGAGAAGAGCGAGCTCCAGAGGGAGGAACCGAGTCGCCGAAGGCCACACGGCCCAGCAGGGGAGCGGCAGAAGCAGAGTCCGTGCAGACGTCCGACCGCAAGGCGCCTCCCCCACCCCGGGCAGGAAGGGGAGGCTCGGAACCAGAGGCCGCTCGCCAGGGCCCGGGTCTGGCCGCCCAGGGGACCCAAGAGGGGCCAGCACTCGGTCCAAGAAGCTGCTCTCAACCCCACCGCCCCCCGGCAACACCCGGAGAACCTCTTCTTCGTGCCATCGCTTGGCACCACCTGGCCACCGATCAGATCTTTCTGGCCGCGGGCCTGACTCATACTGTCACCTCCCCAGGCACCTAGGCAGCCAGAGTAAAAAGAAAAACTCAGGCGTGGAGGGGCCTCGACCGGAGGTGCGCATGAGAACAATCCAGAATGCCTGGGCTCCACTCAGTCCCCCTGACTCAGGACTTGAGTGTGGGGTCCGGGTCTCCGCGGTTTTGAAGTTGATTCCGATGTGCCGTCAAAGCAGAAATCTCTGGTTTAGGGCCCTGTGTGGTCTCCGTGCCAGGAGTCCCTGCCTCACCACCGAGCTCACTGGGGCTGCCAGATTTCAGGTCCGCCCCAGGCCTACTAAATCCCACACTCTGGGGTGGGGGCCCGCAGTCCGCGTCAGCCGGCCCACCGTGTGACGCGAAGCCATCCGGAGCGTGAGGACCTGTCGCGGAGAGCCTGGCCGCCCGAAGCGCCAGCCCGGTCTGCATCAGCGGGCTCCTGTGAAGATACGTCTCGGGCCCCACCCAAACCCGCTGAACCAGAGCCTGCATGTTTAAACGAGGTCCCCAGGGGATCGGGGCCCATTAAAGAGTGAGAACACCCTACCGGTGCCCTGAATTTCCCTGAGCGGATCCCTGCCCGGCAGTGCTGATCCAATGGGTTGGGGGCCCCCGAATGTGCATTTCCACACTTGGGTATTCCTGGTTTCATATTAAAAAAAAAACTAGTCTTTCAGGCTTCGAATCTTCCTCTACCGGGCACTGACGGGGTGGCCCTTTGACTCAGGGGTCTCACCTGGAAAATGGGCCGTGACAGTTACGAGTCACTGGTTGCCGTGAGGGCTCGAGCGATTCTAAGAATGCCCACTATGTGCCTGGAATTTCCAGTCTTCGTGCAGTCATCGCTCCCGCCACCGCCCCTGCCACCCACACATTCACTGCCACCATCACCGCCACTGCCCTTATCGCCAGATGTTCACAGTATGGTCCCAGCAGCAAAGAATGCCAGTTTAGGTGGAACGGCAGACAAGAAACCGAGAGAGAGGGAGGACAGAGGGCCTGCCGTCACATAAGCCATCTCAATTTGCTTCAGCATTTGTTCGGAACCTAATGCCCAGGGCATACGCGCAAACTAGAGACAGGGGTGGGACGACGGCAGCGGAACCTTTGCAGGTCCTGGATACCCGTGTTTCAACCTCCAAAATCACCTAGGCCAGCTGTTCCCTGAGGGCAGGACCGTGCATTCTCACCTCCAAACTCCACCTCCCCCCACAGGGCCTGGCATACAACCTGGGGAGGCGGCGAGCCCCGACGTTGACGTTCCGAGTCACTTCCCGCTCCGCTCATGCCTCCGCTCGGCGGGGAGAGCGCTGAATTCAAACCCGGTGAGGGGGGTATCTTTGCAAAGCTATGTAGACAGGTCATAGGCAAGTGGTAATGTCATTTACATTAGCAGTCAACCACTAACAGAAGAGTAGAATTCCTCACTCCTCCACGATCTCCCCAAACGACACTGACTCCTCTCCCGGAACACAACCCGCACGGCACCACGTGGGAATTCCCGGCCCCACTCGCTTCCTGCAACATAAGTCCTTGGAGATGGTGGCCTGATGCCCTAAGGTCTACGAGCCCACCATCAGGCCGGCCTGAAGTGGGGGGCGAGCTCGGGAGAGCTTCTCAGAGCGAGGGATGCTTTGGTTCTCCACCCTCACTCCACTCTCAGCCTCCTCAAGCTGGCAGTGACCCGGTCCCTGGCATCGATCAGATGCGTTGCAGACATTAACAAAGCCCAGCTGTGGAAAACAGCGCCCCTAATGAGGAAGGAGGCAGGATCGTGGAGAGAGAGAGGGAGAGAGACCCAGGCCAGGCCCACATCTAAAGCCTGGGCTGCTCCAGCCCTGGCCTCGCTTCTTCCTGTCGCCCCCAAGAGCCACCCCCCGCCCAGCAAACCAGGCCCTACCAAGCCCTGGGAAGAAGAGAGGACCCAGCCCCGGCCCAGCCCTTCTGTAGCTCATAGCCACCCCATCGGCCCAACCCACAGAGGGCATTTGTGCCAGGAAAGAATCAGCCAGGCCCAGGTAGCCCCAGGGAGGCAGTGTCCACATTCCCTAAAGTGACCTTCTGTCCCCAGACACGCAGGGCCCTGGCACTCTCTTCCCCCCGGGGGCTAGGGGGAACGTTTTGAATGAGAAAGCTTCTCTCACCTGCAAGGCTCTGCTCAGGCGGCTTCCTCTTCCTCGCTCAGGATGCCTCCCCTGCCCGTTTGCTGGCTCCACAAACACTGACTGTGCGTCTCCCGGGCTCCCAGCTCAAGTGCAGACAGCGAAAGGGAAACAGCGGCTGCCCTCGGGTTACCCAAGACCTGGCAGGGGAGGCAGCTCAGATTCAGATGACTGCAAAGGATGAGGTCACACGGAGAGCCTGGGGGGCTTCCTGGAGGAGATGACCCCCAAGCTGCATCTTCAAGGAGAAGTAGGGAGCCGGCTGGCCAGCCAGGTTAACAAAGGATAAAAATGACAAGACGTCAAGCTCCACTGGATGCCTGTGGGCGTTTGTATGTGTTCCCAAGAGCACAGGACAAAGTTCAAGAGGCTCTAACCACCCCACGGGCGATGGAAAAAACAGGGACCTATTAATTTCTTTATCCTCTTCTCTGTTTGGATCATCACAACAACAAATGCGGCCTCGGTCATTTTAGAAGGCAATCAAAATTTAAAAGAAAATTTTGAGGGGAGAAATGAAAACCTGAAGGGAAGTTGGTCCCCAACGAAAGATTCTAGAAATGTAGTGACTTCTCTATAGAGGAAGGAGTACATTTTGTCAAAAGCGTCTGCCGCTCTTTCAAAGCCGGACCCCAACGGGCTGCCTAGAATTTAACTGTGGGGCAGGCAGCTCCCTCGGTCTCAAATCGACAGAGACCAGGACAGGGCAGGGAGCAGAGGGCCGACGGGTGGACCCCGAGATACTCGAGACAACCCCCAACCCAGCAGCCCTTTTAAAAATGTTTTCTTTTTCAAAGTTGCAAAACTACAGACAAGTTCCAAGAAGAGTACAATGAACTCCTTATACCTTCGTCGAGACTCACTGTTGGTTCACGTTTTTCCACATCTGCGCTATCTACAGATCAAGATACGTGTTTCTCATTTATCTTTAAGACCAATTTGAAAGCCAACTGCAGACATCACAGCATCTCGCCCTAAAATGCTGTGGTTTTCACCCCTTTAGACCAAGGACGTTACGAAATCACAACACAGCGAACAAGCCCAGGAAATGTTATCACTCATACATCTCACATTCAAACGTCACCGGTTGTCACAAGAATGTCTCTGTAGCAAAATGATGACTTTCTTGACCCAAGTCTCAGAGCGCTTATTGAGAGAAGCTGTCCGCAAAACGCACCCATGTCCTTGTCAGATGTACTCGGGACCAGAGACAAACTTCCCCGAGTTAACCAAGTAGAAAAGTAAAACATGACGATAATCAAGATTAATAAGCATCATCTGACAATAGGGCAGAGCAGCCGGAAGGGGTTCTGGGCACAGAGGGAGAGGATTACAAATCTTCAGCTGACGCCGGACCCTGGTCGTTGGCTCCTGCTCTGAGAAAACACAAGCCACACGCCCTCACGCCTGACTGTGGAGTCCCCTCTGTCCTTGGGAGCTGGCAGAGGAGACCAGTCAGGCCACAGTGCAGAAAAGCAGGGACCCGGGGCTCAGAGCTCTCAACCTGCTGAGTCACTCTGGAGAAGTCACACAGCTGCATGGGCCTCAGTGTCCCATCAACAGGCCCGCAGCGCCTCCCCGAGGGCCCCAGGGGCAAGTGCAGCCTGCGCCCAGCCTACCCCCAGGCTCTCTTGAAAGGGCTCCCAGAAACGCAAAGCCCCAGCCACTCGTGGCCCAAACCCTTGTCTCCATTCTGACCCCTTTGACTCCCAACTAGACCACGACACCCATCTCCCTGCAGAGGGCTGGTTTCTCTTGCCTCCCTCTACAGTGTGTCCCCACTGGCCACCTCCTCACCCTCTGCCCCACCCCATGCAGCCCCCCCCCACCTTCCCCTCATCCACGGTCACCCTGAACCATGCAGAGTCCTGATTCAGGGTCCCTGGATCCTGGCCATTACTACTTCTCGAAGAGTTAGAGAACAGCGAAATATATTCACACCGTGGGCTCCCTACTGCCCCCAGAGTGAAAACCACACTTCTGGGCCTGGATGAGGCCCCTCCTAGTCTGCTCCCTGCCTCCCCTCTCCCTTTACTGTAGATCTGCTCAAGCCCTCCTCGTCCGCCAAACCAACCTCAGAGAACGGCAACCCCGGCAGGTGGGTGAATCCTCTAGGGGACGGCTGAGGCCACGGAGGTTCGGAGAGGTTGAGGAACTCGCCCAAGGTCACTCAGCTCAGGAGTGAGAGAACCAGGGCACAACTAAGCGAGCTCCCTTCATTCTACGTAGAAAGCAAAATGTTTCATCGACACTCATCTTTCTCCACGCCACCTCCGGGGGAGGCCAGAAAGAACACTGACAGTGGTCCGGAAGGTGGTGGGAATCTTTTCGCAAGACCTTCACTTTGACACAGTTTTATGTTGAGGGTGGGAAAATGGTAAGGACTAGAAATCAGCAGGTATAAGGGATAAAGAGTCCCACGCGCATCTCACTGTCACTGCATCGGGGAATCGCTACGCACGGGTGATAATGCCGGTGGCCCGATTTCAGCTGAGGACTCACCCAGAGTGGCTGGCGCGAGGCAGGTCCAGGCAGACGGACGCTGCCCGAGACCATACCCCGCCCACCCCTGCCGCATGCCTGTCGATCCTTGGCTCTCTCTGAACCTAGAAAAGACTCTAGATTCAGGGCTCAGACTTTTGCTTTCCGATTAAAGTAACAGATGCTTAAAGGGTACGCGTATATTTACTTAATGATCATTTTGAATCCCATCGAGACCCCTATCTTCTCTGAACCTCAGTTTCCTCATCCATGCAAGAGATGGTGATACTGACATGCACAGAACGACCACCGACGTGCCTCATAGTGGATGAGGTACCCTCCCTCCACCACAGACAACAAACGGCCTCATTACCATTTATTACCACTGAGAAGCTACTAAGCACCAGATACTTTCCCAGGCACTAAAGACACAGAGATGAGGGGCGCCTGGGAGGCTCAGTCGGTTGAGCGTCCGACTTCAGCTCAGGTCACGATCTCATGGTTCGTGAGTTCGAGCCCCGCGTCGGGCTCCGTGCCGACCGCTCGGAGCCTGAAGCCGGCTTCGGAGCCTGTGTCTCCCTCTCTCGCTGCCCCTCCCCCGTGCGCGCTCTGTCTCTCTCTGCCTTTCAAAAATGAATAAATGTGAAAAACATAAAGACAGAGAGATGAACAAGGCAGTCCTGCCCTGGCGTGAACGAACGCCTGGTGGGAGGGAGGGAGGACTACAAATCCCTAAAAAGCTTGAACGTGACCCTGAGCCCAGCAGGGAGCCACGGAGAGGTTTATGCCAGGGAGGAAAAAACGTTGGACACCTATGCATTTCAGATCAGTTGCTCAGGGTCCACATGGAGGGCTGCCTGGAGCCCCCCCCCCCCCCCCCCCGCCCACTCCCGGAGGCGGAGACAGTGCTGAAGCTGCGTTCTCATCTCGTGACAGGAGAAGAGGACAGACGTAAGCAACGGATAAAGACATTTTGGGAGGCAGAATCAGACAGGACCTACAGCCCAAGTGCAGGGGACAGGGAAGAATTCCTAAAGCTGGAGTGCAGTGGTGTTGTACATGGGGACCTATTTTTGTACCTCTCCAAACATTGGCCCGGCTCCTTATTACTCTTGCTGCCGGACTGGCTTTTGGCAGAAAATGAGAAGCATGACTGTTCCACGTCACCCTGACCCACTCGGGATGGGGAGCGGGGCCGAGGAAATTAAGGGCTGGGAGACAATACCTCCAAATTTACAAATGGGGAAACTGAGGCTCTCGGAGGTGGACCGATGGGCCCAGGTTTCCATGGAACATGCAGGAAAAGCAGGGGGTTGAACGCACATCTGTCCGGCTCCAGGGCTTGCTTCATGGCACCGCCTACAGGGTGAACCTTCTAGCTGCTTCCGCAGCCTGGGTGGCCAGAAAGAGATAAGAGTCTTTCCAGCCCTTGTGGTCATGAATAGTGATCGCCGCTGGGACACCCACTGACAACCCTGAAACCACAAAGGGAGCTTGGGGAGAGAGGGGGCGTTGGCAGTCAGACGACAGGCTTCCTAAAGGGAAAAATATTTAGCAAACATTGACGTGGAGAAGTGAACTCCAGACTCGGAAGGGACACTTCCGAGATCTGGTCCCATCTCCCCATTGTACAGATGGAACAGGGGGCCAAGGGTGGGGGTGTCTAATCCCCACGGAACCCCGACTCTTCACTGCCCCTCCCGCAATCTGCCTATACCCTGGTGTCACACGGGGCTCGGTGAAGCTTTATGAGCCACAGCACCACCTGCTCCAGGAAGCCCTCCATGATCACCACGATGCCTCCCCAGAAAGCCTGGACTTGGCTGATGGCTCCGTCCCTTACTGCCTGTAGGACGTGCATCCAGTCCTGCCACCTGAGCCGGAGGCGCTCCCGCCTCCTGAGGCTGTGGCATGGATTAAGTGAGTTCGGACAACCACTGCAGGCTCTGACGCGAAGCAACCCCTTCCGCAGCCTGACCCGGGGAACAACGACGGCTGCCTCCCCTGGAACATCAGGGCCACCACCCACGTCGGGGCCACCATCCTGGCCGCGCCTGGGAAGCACCTAGCTCCCTCGTGCCTCCGAGCCCCCGGCGCTGCCCTCTCCTCCCCACCCCTGCCAGGCCTCCTCACGCCAGGGCTAGCCTGGCCTCCGGGGTGCCGAGGCTCACCCTCACTCCTCAGCCCCAACCCCGCCCCCACTTCCGCTTTGCCTCACTTCCGGCCACCACCGGGCTAAGCCGAGCCGACTCCTCCCCTTCCGCTTCCTGTCCGCACCAACAGTCCCGCCCCCAGCCCTGGGGATGCCCAGCCTCCAAGGCCAGCGCAGGGAGAAGCCTGGAGGTCTTTGGCCCGGGCTGTGATGTTTAAAAAGAAGGCCCAGGAGCACCTGGGTGGCTCAGTCGGTTGAGCATCTGACTCTTAACTTCGGCTCAGGTCACGATCTCACAGTTTGAGATCATGTTTTGAACCCTGCATTAGGCTCTGTGCTGACAGCGTGAAGCCTCCCTGGGATATTCTCTCTCTCTCTCTCTCTCTCTCTCTGCCCCTCTCTCTCTCTCTCTGCCCCTCCCCCACTCACTTGTGCTCTCTCTCAAAATCAATAAATAAACAAAAACAAAAGTCAAAGAAAAGGCCGGGTTACCAAGTTGGCACAGCATGACCCCAGTAAAATCTAAAACACGCACAAACGAGCAGGAAGAAAAAAAGGATGGTGTTTATCGATTGTGTTTTTTCTTTTTTTTCTAGGTTGTTATTTACACATTTTGAGAGAGAGGCAGAGACAGAAGAATCTCAAGCAGGCTCCATGCTGTCGGCGCTGAGCCCCGTGTGGGGCTAGAACTCACAAAACGGTGAGAGCGTGACCTGAGCTGAAACCAAGAGGCAGAGGCGTAACCCCACTGAGCCACCCAGGCGCCCCTGTTTTTTTTTTTTTTGAGCAATGAAATCTTGCAGGGGGGGGGGGGGGTCCACGTGAGGCTGCTACTTTTGGAAGGACCCGCTGCCCAAACCTCAGCCTCCCAAGCAGCCCTCACTGAGCCCACCCACAAGGCCCCCTGTGCGTGGGTGAGGGCAAGGTGGCCTCCTGAGGCTCCACGGCTCACCTCCTGTGACTGCTGGAAGGCTCTGCTATCTCCCGCCCTCCTGCACAGTACTGGAGAGGCCCACAGAGGCACATAGGGGACCTGCCTGGGGGGCACTCGGTACACCCAACGGCTGAGAGGCGGACTGAACACACCCGGACAGGAAGCCCAGCCCACGGAGGACCCTCCCCCAAGCCCCCACCACCTGCTCCTAGGCATGTCAGAAACCCCGGCAGGTGCCATCAATAGGACAAAGCCACAAGCCCACAGGAAACCAGGCCTCTCTCGCCCTCAGACACAGGCATCTCCTCTGCAAACAGTGACCCTGCCTGTTCTGCCAGGTGGAGAGCAAAGGAAAGGAAGTGGCCTGGGGGCAGCCCCAGGTCAGGGGGCCTGGGTCTCTCAGAACATCACTGCTGCCCCCAGCCCCAAGCAGCAACTAAGACAAGAGCGGCCCTTTCTAAGAGCCCACTCGCGGCCAGGCAATGTGCTGGGCGTGCCCATCTCAACCCAGCCTCAAAACCTGTGAAACATGTAACAGGGTCATCCCCGTTTGGCAGATGAGGAAACTGAGGCTCAAAGAGATGAACTCACTTGCCCCGTCTTCGCAGCATGTGAGTGGCAGAGTCAGGACTCGAACCCACGTCCGTCTGCCTCTGAGGCCACTTCCCAGCTGCCCAAGGAAGTGTGTCAGTTTGCTTTCTATCCCCAGGAGTTAGTACCGTGCCAGGCACAGTCTCAGAAGGCACCCAAGCACATTTTTAGGGAGGAACAGCCAGGCTCACTGTGCCATCACCCTCCCAGAGCAAAGCATATTGACAGCAAATTAAATACTGCTGAATTAGCCTCAACGCTTCCATAAAGCTACAGTTTCCAAATAGTCCAGTCCATGAAAAGCTTCCAGTAGCAACAGAAAGCCACCGACTTCACTTTCCCACCAGACACACCCACAAACACAAACATATGCCCGATAAAATTGCTACTCCCATTCAAAACCCACGTCGCAAAACTCCCATCAAAGAGCGGGTTTGAGAGTTTTTATCAGCATTTACAAGAACATGAGGAAACTTCCTGTAGAACATTCTGCGCGTGTGGACCTTTCTGTTTTCTTTAACTTTTCGCTGTAGAACCTTACAAATGCTGAACGGGAGAGAAAAATCTGAGGTGGGGACAAGCAATGGGAACTGATACCCGGGCTTTAAGAAAAGTAAAGCATCGTGGCAACACCCACATCCTCTCCTGGCAGACAGAACTCAACACAATTCAACAAACATGCACCAAGTGCTAATAACTACAGTCCCCACTCACGCGGCCGTCACGGCGTGCCAGAAACTTTCCCAGCCTTTCCAAATTATCTACTACTCCGCAGCCCTAAGACATGGTGCTATCAGTGTCCCCATTTTAGCATTCCAGCGGGAAGGGGTGAGGTTACTCGGCCAAGGTGACTCAGCCAACAAATAGGGGTGGGAAGATGAGCAGGGTCTGGCTCCAGTGTCTATGCTCTTACCCGCTCTGCTACGTGGGTCCCAGCCTGAGGCTAGAGCCACGAGGGTGACCCAGACATCACCTCGTCCAAAGGAAGGCCAGAGGAACCACACTGATGAAGCAGTGGGCTAAGCCTGGCTGTTCTGCACACCTGGGGGGAGAAGGCTGCAGCCCCCTGGCATCAGGTGCTTTACACACATACTCCCAGCACTCACAAGGTCCCGGAGAGACACATGTCATCCTCCTCATTTCGCGGAGACAGAAGTTCAACCTCAAGTGAGTAACGGATTTGCTCAAGTCCCTACCTTTGCTCTTTCAACTGCCGCTTGCTGGCCTTTGGCAAACCCCCTGCTCCATTTCGGAATCACCTCTTTAGTGAGGTGCAAAGTGCCCTCAAGAAGTCCCAGAAAAGGCCCCAGCTGTCAGGTCGTCTCTGTCCCACCTCTGCTGAAATGAGTCACAGGGCTGACAGGCAATCACACTGCCAGGAACAAGCAGAGGCAACCAGTGACTTTCAAGCTGATTTCGTTTGTGGTTTCCACATCCTTTCTACAGCAGCCACCCAACGTGGCGTGCTGTGCCTGGGGCGCTCTTCAACAGACACCTACCAAGTGCCTGCTGTGTGCCCAAAGCTGCAGGGAGGGGACGCAGAGCCTGTGTCCTGGCTTCTCTCAAGAAGGTGACTCTAGAAATGAAGGGGACGGTGGGGTGTGGGGGGGGGGGGGAGGTGAAACAGGTAGAGAGAGACCAGGGGCTCAAAGAGGGACACTAATTACGGGGGGGGGGGGGCTTGGATTAAGGTGTACTTACTGTCGGGCTACTCCCTGCCAGGTGACTGCCAGCTGAGTCGGGGAGGAAGGTGGTCAAGGATGACTTCATCAGGTGTCACATTTGCTGGCCCCGGGCCGGGCACCGAAGCCTCAAACACGGACCCCACCTGGGTCCTGAGCTGCAGCCAGTGAGCAAGGAAGACTATGAAAGATGACAGCCCCACAGTGTGGTCAGGGCTGTCACAGAAAGACGTGCAGGGGCCCGGGGGTCAGGAAGGCGCCCAAGGACGTGAGACTGAGGCCACCTCCAGAGGCAGCAGAAGGGCAGTACTAGGAAGAAGGCACAGATGTAGAGAGTCAGGAGGAAGGAAGGGGGCCTGGCAAGCTCAGGGAAGGCACAGGGTCCCTAAGGTAGGCGTCAGTGTTACAGACTGCTTGTGTCCCACCAAATTCGTATGTTGGAGCCCTAATCCCCAGTGTGTTGGCATTTGGAGATGAGGCCTTTGGGGACTTTAAGGGATGGGGACCTCAGGATGGGATGAGTGCCCTTACAAGAAGAGACACAAGTGAGCTTGCTTTGTCCTGCCCCCTCACGGGCACACAGTAAGAAGGCAGGAAGAGAGCTCACATCAAAATTGACCGGCAGCCTGGGGCACCTGGGGGGCTTAGTCGGTTGAGCGTCCGACTTCGGCTCGGGTCATGATCTCGCAGTTCGTGGGTTCAAGCCCCACGTTGGGCTCTGTGCTGACAGCTCGGAGCCTGGGGCCTGCTTCGCATCCTGTGTCTCCCTCTCTCTCTCTCTGCCCCTCCCCTGCTCATTCTCTCTCTCTCTCTCTCTCTCTCTCTGTCTCTCTCTCAAAAATAAAATAAACATTAAAAAAAAATGACTGGCAGCCTGACCTTGGGCTTCCCAGCTTCCAGAACCAGGAGTAATTCCATTTCCATCGTTTTGGGCCCCCCATTCTATAGTATTTTTGTTATGACAGCCTGAGCTAAGACAGCCGGTAAAAGCAGGAGCATCAGGAGAGGTCACGGATGTGATGACAAGAAGCATGCACTTCATCCTGGGCCACAGGGAGCCCACTAAGTAGAGGAGTGACACAGCCAGGTGTCACTTCAGGGAGATATCATCCTCCTTGGCGTGGTTGTTGTTCTTCCCAAATACCCGATAACTCGAGGCCTTTATGCAGAAGCAGTGGGCTGGCAGGACCTACAGCCTCCCAGGAGGGCACTGGACCCCCCAGGTCTGCTCCCATGGACGAGGTGAAGCAAGGGCTGGCCCTAACACACTCTTCTTCCTGCTCGGCGGGGCTCCACCTTCCCAGGTCCCAGCCTGGGCCACGTGGGACACTCGGAGCCTAAGACCCAACAAAGAACCAAACATGAGTCGCACAGGCCAGATGACAACGCACAGGCACAGGCACCTGTGAAGCGACGGTGGCCAATGTCTAAAACAGAGCAGGACTATCAGCACGTCAGGGGGTTGGGAGGTGACGGCGGGGGCCTGGATTGCACACCCCGTGCCACGGAGCCCTGGTGCCCCGCGAAGACGTTCGGGGGTCAGGGATCGGGGGTCAGGGATCAGGGGTCTGGAGCCACGCGTGTTTGATTCTGTCTTTTCAGGTGTGATCATTTTCAGCCACACAGACAGCACACAAACTCAAATGACTTGCACACCAGATGTTAACCCGCTGCGTGGACCCGAGCTGCCAGGAGAACACTCGGCTCTGTGCCGGCCTTTGTACGGCCTCTCCTATCACCCCCGGTCAAACGCAAGGCAACTTTCTGACAAAACCCTAACCCATGGCCAATGTGGCATATGAGGCTTCTCGAAACGCAGAATGTTTTCCCAACCACAACAAAAGCCTGGCAACGCCGAGGATGCCACAGCTGCTAAGACCACAACTGTCACCCCAAGTTTTTCATTCTGAAAGCTATCTTCTCCAGATCAACCTCCCTGTTCTCACGGACTGACCTTAGAACCAGTAAGAGTTGTTAAGTTCAAGGTCATAAAACGCATGCGGTAATAAGCCGTCATGGCCCTGCTTTGTATATTTGACCACATTACAGTGTAGCTGTTTGTAAAAATGTAAGTGTTTTTATGCATTTTGAGAGAGAGTGCGCACATGTGTGCGAACGTGGAGGAGGGCCAGGGGGAGGGGGAGTTAGAGAGAGAGAAACCCACGCAGGCTCCGTGCTGTCAGCACACGGCCCAACACAGGGCTCAGTCTCACTACCCTGAGATCACGATCTGAGCCGAAATCAAGAGTCCGATGCTCCACCCACTGAGCCACCCAGGTGCCCCTACAACTTTTTTTTTCTTTGAAAACATTTCATTTTACAAATGGGAAAACAGATCTAGAGGGAGGTAAGGCTGCCGCATTGTTCTGTGATTAACTATGATTATCGTGCTTGCTCAGTGTGCTTTGAGACAGCAGGACCCAAGTGCCCAGCACGCGGCTGACACTCCACATATACCCTCGGGAAAGGACCACCGCAGGGCGTTACAGGCAGTAGGTGGGCAGAATGCAAGCCCGGGCCCTGTGACTCCCGGCTCAGGGCTGGTTTTCACACTCTGCCCTTTCCCTCTTTCCTGGAAATCACACATCCATCACAAAGAGGGAGAAGGTACAGTAGAGCAAGGTCAGGACATCCACCTTCTCCCACCAGAAACCCCTGGAAACCAAGCACCCTTCGCTCTGAGTGCCAGTTGGAGCATGTGTTTACTGGGCAGAGAAGAACCACCCTTAAGGAACTGCCCTTGGGAAACAAGGGTCCCTGTGCTCAGATGTAGATTTGGCAGGACAGGAGGACTGACCGCCCCCCCCCCCCCCCCCACTTAGTGACGACCCAAGAGACAGACTGTGTAACTGCAGGATAAGTGGGGACAAACCCTTCCTGCCCTGGTTCTCAGGCTGGAGGGAGTGTCAGAATTTCCCAGTGTTTGTTAAAAGCCAGGCTGCCAGACCCCAATCCAGTGTTTCTGACCCGGTAGCTCAGGGTGGGGCCTGTGAATGTGCATTTTTTAATGATTATTTATTTTTGAGAGAGAGAGACAGGGCATGAGCAGGGGGAGGGGCAGAGAGAGAGGGAGACACAGAATCCGAAGCAGGCTCCAGGCTCTGAGCTGTCAGCACAGAGCCCGACGCGGGGCTCGACCTCACAAACCGCAATATCATGACCTGAGCTAAAGTCGGACGCTTAACCGACTGAGGCACCCAGGTGCCCCAACGATGTGCATTTCTAAAATGCCCCCAGGTAATGCTGATGCTGCTGGTCCAGGACCCCACTTAGAGAACCACCGCTCTGGTCAGTTCCTTATGTACCCTCCTCACTGTGGCTCGCTAAGGCAGATGTTCGTGGAAGGCAGGAAGAGCAGGATGCAAACTTGGGAGATGGGATGGGGATGGGGAAGGCAGTGGAATGAGGTTTCCAGAAAGTGGGGCAGCATGAGCAAACACAGGGAAGCTGGACACAGCGGTTGGAGAAGTCAGTGGCTTGGTCTGGCCAGGAAGTAAAGGTGTTGAGAGTGATGAAGGATGAGATGGGAAGGACAAGTGGAGGTCTGGGATGTCAGGCTGACAAGAGGGGAGCAGAGCATCAGCTACAGGCCAGGCACTGTTTGCTGGTATTGCCTCCTAACGTCATTGCCTTGTGGTCAGAAAGCATAGGTTGCATTATTTTTTCTATCCTTTTAAATGCATTGAGGCTGTTTTATGGCTGAGCCTATGGTCTGTCCTAGAGAATGATCCATGTACACTTGAGAATACACATTCTGATGGTGTTGGTAGGCCTAGTCGGTTTGCAGGGTTGCTCAAGTTTTCGATTTCCTTGCCGATCTCCTATCCAGTTGTTCTATCCATTATTGAAAGTGGAGTATTTAAGTATCCAACTATGTCTTGTGGGATTATCTATTTCTCCTTTCATTTCGGTCAGGTTTTGCTTCATGGATTTTGACGCTCTGTTAGGTGCATATTATGTTTGTGATTGTTTATATCTTCTTGATGGATTGACCCATTTACCATTACAAAATGTCCCTCTGTATCTCTATTTTGAAGTCTGTCTTATATAATATCAGTACAGCCACTCCAGCTGTCTTATGGTTTTGCTCTTCACATGACAGATCTTTCTTCATCCTTGTACTTTCAATCTATTTTATCTTTGAATCCAAAGACGTGTGTCTCCTGTAGACAGTGTATCTTTAGATCATTTTTTATATGTTCTGACAGTCTTTGCCTTTTGATTGGATTGTTTAACTCATTCACGTTTAATATTACTATTTGTATAGTTGAGTTCATGTCTGCCATTTTACTTACTGTTTTCTGTAGATCTCGTGTCTTTTTGGTTCCTCTGCTCCTCCTTTACTGCATTCTCTTGTATTAAGTGAATCAGACACTGGGTTTGGCATAAAAGGTTGAGCAAGAACTTCAAAGGGCTAATTATTTTTAATTCAGATAACAAAATGACCTCTCTGACAATTTTCCATTTCTTAAATGGCTCATTTTCAAAACAATCATGATTTCTTCTCTCTGGTTCCAGCAGACAGGAGCACATCGATTATTTGTCCAATAGTCACGGGACACCATCTAAAGAAATGTCTACTATCAACTTCCTGAATCAGAGGAGTTGAAGCTACAAATTGACCTGCCCACAAGGAGAAGGGATGGGGCCATTCGCAATATTTTGGGAGTCATCTTCCTGACACATAGCGACTACAAGTGTGGTAATGGCTCAGTGCTTCAAACCAAAGTGGGAAGGGATGGTTGAATTCACAAGTCCACAACATGGGTATTTTCAAATGCCGTGGCATTGTTCTTGCAGATGCCTGGCATGGATGCTAACGAGGGTCTAGTGAGCAGAAGTCCCTCTGTACCTGCCATAGTGAACACCCCATCTGAAGTGATCAGCCCACATCCTGCCCTAAGTAACTTACACCCCAACCTCCTGGTCATTTGACCTCTTAGTTTACCTACTAAGCTCTCTGTTCACCAACAAACATGAAGGGAGGCTGTAACCCAGGAGCTTGTGAACTGTGAGATCCCAAATCCCCAATCTATGTTGTCAACACCTGAGGTTTGGGGCACTTGGCACCCCTCCTGCCATCTTCTTGCTGGAGCACCCCCCAGTTCCAATATCCTACCCAGCCATAAAACTTGTTTGTGTCTTTGGTCTGAAGTGTCTTGCATTTGTTTTCAGTTACCCTTGTAGAAGTCTCAGGGGATCTAAAATGCCCAGGCTGTCATAAATGGGGCTCATCCTGGGTGACTGTCACATTCCAGGGAGAGACAAGTGTCACTAAAGAGCCCATTTGCCGGAAGGCTTAAACAGATTTGGCACAATTTGTAGGCATCCAGGTCCTGGTTCAAAATCAAGTATCTGGTTGACAAAAAGAACACCTAGTCCCAAGCCATGAAGCACCCCGGGCTTGCTGCAGAAACCCAATTACTGCCCGACTTAATGAGCTTCCTCACCCAGCTGCCCTGACCCAGGAAGCAGTTCTGCCAACTTCCTAAAAGAAGCCACACCTCCTTGAGTGCATCCTGAGGCGCGGCTTTGGGATAAAGGGTGAGACCGGGACAACTTAACAAGAAATACAGCTTTCAATAAACATGAGAGGATGCTTTGGACTCTGGAGAACAGCTAACATATTTGTTGTCCTAAACCAAAAGCAGGCTGCACTGTAAGACAGCGAAAGCCCTGCATGCAGGGGAAGGAGACTTTCCGGAGAAGTGAGAGAGGCTCCCCAGTGTCATCTCTGGGCTAACACAACCACTAGAGTATCTCAGCCCCGAGTTCTGCAGGATCTAAGGTTCACAGGGTAGTCACTAGAGGTGACTGCTGCAGAGAGTGGAGTGAGGCTAGTTAAGGGCCGAGTGGACCCAACACAAGCAAGAGAGAGGAGAGCCTACCACCTCCCTGCTGAGGCCCCTCCCAACACTGACATTACTGGGATCTGTGAGACTAAGGGCCAAAAACCTATTGACTGCCTACTGTGTGCCCCACCCAGGTTCTGGGAATCCCACTGTGAATCAGATGGCATTTCAAGCCTCCCAGAACTTTCTGGAGACTTCTGTCTAATGGAAGAGTCAGATAAGTCACTGACAGCTGCAATACTATGTCCAGGGCAGTAACAGAAGGATGCCTAGGGCAGCAGGAGCCCTAGGGACACGACTGACCTGGCCTGGGGAAGGGGAGAGGGTACGTACATCAGGGAAGGTTTTCTGGAGGAAATAAGGTTGATGATGGATCCCAAGCACAAGTGGAAGATGTTCCCCGGGTGGATGAGGACAGGAAAAGCTAATGGGCAAATCGATCAGAGGGAACAGCCTGTGCAAAAGCCTGGTTCAGTCAGGAACCGTGGGCAGATGGTGTAGCTGGCCACACGCCCTACTGAAAGCGTGGGAGGAGAGGGAGGCAGGAGCGGGCCACGCCATGCTGGCAAAATTGGGATGAGCAGAAGCCCCTTTGGCGCATTCTTTCTGCTTCCAGGCCGTTCCTGTCTTAATCCAACCGCGGTGACTTCATTCACTCAATCTGAACTTGGAGAGTAAGCAAACAGGTCTCTCCTGGGGGCCCGGGGAGAATGGAGGAAGAAACATCCAGGCGGGCCCACCAGGCCATGAAGCAAGCGGAGGTCACAGGCGGGCCATGGGGAGCCATTCCAGGCAGAGGGAGCTGGCAAACAAGGATCTGGAAGAGAGAGCAGTGCTTAGGGGGTAGGTGCAGTCCACTGGGGTAAATACCGGCAGTTGAGTTGGGGGCAGTCCACGTGAGCTTTGAACGTCTAGATAAGGCCTCTGCACACTTTTCATATATAATCAGCAACTGTAGGAGTAGCCAGAGCAGGCCCACCACTCCATTTCTACCTGTGCAACCTCAGATAATTCACTCATTCCGCAGCACTGAGGTGGTGCCGGCCCAGTGGGGGCTGGAAAGGAAGACTCTGGCGCCTTCCATCACCTACCCTGGGTCTCCACTCTCAACCCCCAGCCCAGAAGGCAGTACAATGCCAGGCACCTGCAGGCCAGGCGGTACCTGTGGACAACTAGGAGGACAACGTTAGGAGACCTCTGCAGAACTGAAACAAAGCTCTTCTGGGCATCTGTCCATGTGGAGCACACACACCTCGTGACGGGTACGGGCGGGGGGGAGGGGGGGGGTCTCCCTAGTGGTTCCTGGCTGGACTGGGGACAAAATCCATTCTCCCTCCCAGGTCTGGCAGAAAATCCATGGAGATGGGGTATGGAGCAGAAGCAATATGTACAGCAGGAGGGCGGCTGTGCCACACCCCGAGAAGTAGCTGCCCTCAACCAATCACAACTGGCTGATCGGCTTCTCTCATCCAATCAGAGCTGGCCGATCAGCTACTCTCGTCCAATCAAAGCTGGCCGATCACCAGCCCTTGTCCAATCCGAGCTGGCCAATCAGCTGCTCTCGTCCAATCAGAGCTGGCCGATCAGGTGCTTATCCAATCAGAGCTGGCCGTGAGTAAGCTGCTGGGATGAGAGTCTTGCATTCAGGAGCCATGGAAAATAAAGGTGAGGTTGCAAGATCTTCAGAGAACAGCAGCAAAATCCCGGTGTGGTGATTACATGCATTGGGATTAAAAAGGCCAGAGCCATCAAGTGGAGGTTTCATCTTAGCAGAGTGGCCCAATGCTCTTGAGCCGTCCCAGAGTAGTCACCTCGGCTGCCAGTTAGGAAGAACCTGCTATGGACCAGGCTGGGCGGAGATCCATCCCTGGATGGAGATCCTCCCAACCAGAGACCCGGCTCTCGTGGCAGTATGAAGTCCACGGTGCCTTCCTCCTTGGATTCTTCGGGGGACAATCGGTCTCGGGGACTGGGTCCGTGTTCTATTTCGATTGCGTGGGTCTCTGCTTCCCCAGAGTGAAGGCTGGTGTGGGCAGGGCCCTTGCCACACCTCCTCTTACTGGGGCTCTCGCTCCTTCCCAGGAGACACAGGAAGCCCTCAAGTGTGCACTGTCACTGCTTGTCATCAGACCCGACTGCTTGTTTACGAGGAGGAAACTGAAGCACAACAAAATTTAATTAACTTGCCTAGGGACATGTACTTCGGAGAAGGCAGAGGCAGGGTACCCTGAGCCTGGCCCCTGCCCTCAAGGAGATTAGGGTCTACAGCAGCATTGTCCCCAAAGAAATACCATGCGAGCCCCACCTGCAGTTTTTAATTTTCTAGTTGCCACTTAAAAAAAAAAAAAGAAACAAACAAACAAAAAAACAAATGGGACTAATTTTGATAATACATTTCATTGGGCCCAACAGATCCAGAATAGTATCATTTCAATGCATGATGGCTGTTAAAGTTTTTTACTGAGATCATTTACACCCTCCGCCGACACAACGTCTTAGAAACCTGTTTTCACTCGCCAGCAGGTCGGTCCAGAGGAGCCACGCTTCAGGGCTCAACAGCTCTGAGTGGCGAGTGGCGGGGAGCCTGGCTCCAGGAGTCCCCTGCCCACCTCTGGGCGAGCACGCGTACAGGTCACCCAGCATAGGGAGACTCCTGCGCAATCACTGTGACCACGTCTCCAACTTCCACCAACAGCAGCACGGGTTGCCAAGTACCTACTACAGCCCAGCACAGCTCTGGGAAGGCTGCACAGGTTATTTCTGACCTTCACACCAACCCCAAGAGGTAGGGACACCGGATGGTCTCCGTGTTGGCTAAGAAAGGAAGTGATGCTCAGAAGAAACGTGTTCTAGGACACAGAGCCTGATGCCTGGAATCAGGAAGTTAAGTTACGTCGGACTCTAAGCAACAGGCAATTATTTACTGAGCACCTACTGTGCGCCAATACCCTGTGTTGAAAGAGGAGCATAAACATGTCAGGCAAGGTTCTTGTCCTGTGGTGCTTACCCGCCCCCCCCCCCAGCTCATTGAGGGGGGAGGGGATGATCATAAATGAGGGGATAATCATAAATGAGGAAAAAAACACTTCAGACGGTGATGACTTCAGAAGAAAACAGAGTGCAGGGAGGGGAAATAGCAGAGGGGAGGTGGGCATCTACCCGGGATGGACAGGGAAGACGTCTCCGAGGAGGGGAAAATTTAACCTAAGATGTGGAGGCTCAGAAAACCGTTCTGGCGAGGGCAGGGAAGAGCATGCCAGACGGCAAGCAGTACACAAAAACCTCTGGGCAGGAAGAGGCCAGCATGTTCCAGGAACCAACAGAAAGGTGCCCGGGCTCCCAGCGCCGCGTCAGCAGCCTCTCTGGGGCGACTCAGGCGGCCCCCATGCCACCCCTCCCGCCGCAGGGCACTCCCACACCCCGGCTTGGAAAATGGGAAGCCAGCAAGCCATTCTCGGGTCAAGATCAAGTCCAGGCCGGCCGCTCCCGGCACACGCTAGCATGGAGTGTCTGTCCAGGAGCATCCGCCGAGCCGGTCGGTGACGACACTGGCAGTAAGAGGCGACAACACAACCTGGGCAGCAAAGGCCCCCGGAAGAGCATCTTAACACTCGAAGCCTTGCTTCAAACGCTGGGCGCACCAGGCACCAAGCGGAAACCACCCACACATCCATCCACAGACGAATGGAGAATAAAATGTGGTCTGTCCACGCAATGAAATACTACTCACCCATAAACAGTGCTGAAGCACAGACACCCCCATTACGACCTGCATGAACCTTGAGGACATTCACACAGGATCCCATTCACTCGAAACGTCCAGGATGGGCAAATCCCTAGAGACGCAAGGCAGACCGGTGGTTGCCAGGGGCTGAGGGAGGGGGCGGCGGGGAGGAACCGCTTAGCGGGCACAAGGCTTTCACCGCAGGCCACGAAAATGTCTTGGAACCAGATACAGGTGGTGGTTATACAACTTCACGAATGCATCACATGCCACTGGATGGGACACTTTAAAATGGCTAATCCTATGCTGTGTGAAGGCCGCCCCGCTTTTTCAAAAGGGGGAGACGTGACAAAGGAAAGCCAGGTTGCGTCCCCGTGTCTCAGCAAGCTAATATGCCAGCCCTCTCCTAGCCCCTACTACCTTGTGATCCTCACAGGCTGCCTGTCCTCCCAAGGAAGCAGGAAACCCCCTCGGTGATATGTCCCACTCCACACCACCCCCCCCCCCAGCTCTGACGAAGGGACCAGGGGCCAGTCCAGGACTCCCAAATCAAAATGCAGCCGAGGCAGAGCCACTGGGGCCCCTGACCTGGCACACACAAGGGCATTACTGCCACATGGGCAGTCAGGACGGTCGCACACAGAACCCTCTTTCATTCTCTAAGGTGGCCCTCCAGCCAAGTCTGGGCCACGGGGTAGAAGGGACAGCGGGAGGCCTCATCCACACGGCATCTGGGTCCTCTGAGGTCCAGGAGGAGGGGCTTCAAGGCATGTGATGGGACCCGAGGATGCTTCCAGGACCTGGAAAGGATAAAGGGGGCACCACGGGCCACAGAGAGGACAGACGTAGCGCCCCATCATTGCCACTGTCCACCCCACGAGGCTGGGCCTTCACCTCGACTCTTTATTTCCTCACGCCATCTCCAGAGACAGGGGCTGGGGGCGTCCCCGCTTTACAAATGAGGACACCGAGTTGTAGCGGGTACAGAGGAGTTCACGTGCCTCACCCCCCATCAGCTGGTAAATGGCAGACCCAGCGCTCAAACGCAAAGCTGCCGTCCAAAGCCTCCTGTGCAAAGTCAGGACGCCGCTGACGTTTGCGTTTTTTCCTCCAAAACTCCCACAAGGCAGCATGGAGTCATGGTTAAGAACGTGGACTGCCACTCTGGGAGGACGGGAAAGTTCTGGACTTGGGCGGTGATGGTGGCACAACGGTGTGAACATACTCCACGCCACTGACCGGTTATGAAATATGTTAACCGTTAATATGTTAACCGTTACTAAAAATATTACATATATATTTAACACAAAGATCCTATAAAAATGATCAGGTCCCAGGTTGCTCCCGAAACCAATACTACACTGCATGTTAACTAACTTGAATTTAAATTAATTAATTAAAAAAAAAAAAAAAAAAAAGGGGCGCCTGGGTGGCGCAGTCGGTTAAGCGTCCGACTTCAGCCAGGTCACGATCTCGCGGTCCGTGAGTTCGAGCCCCGCGTCGGGCTCTGGGCTGATGGCCCAGAGCCTGCAGCCTGCTTCCGATTCTGTGTCTCCCTCTCTCTCTGCTCCTCCCCCGTTCATGCTCTGTCTCTCTCTCTCTGTCTCAAAAATAAATAAACGTTAAAAAAAAAAAAAATTTAAAAAAAAAAAATAAAAAAAAATAAAAAAAAGGAGGGGGCACGTGGGTGACTCAGTTGGTTAACCATCTGACTTCCGTTCAGGTCATGATCTCACGGTCCGTGGGTTCGAGCCCTGCGTTGGGCTCTGTGCTGACAGCTCGGAGCCTGGAGCCTGCTTCAGATTCTGTGTCTCCCTCTCTCGCTGCCCCTCCCCCACTGCACTCTGTGTGTGTGTGTGTCTCTCTAAGATGAATAAGCACTAAAAATTAAAAAAAAAAAAAAAAAAAAAGAGGGGTGCCTAGGTGGCTCAGTTGGTTAACCGTCCAACTCTTGATTTTGGCTCAGGTCATGATCTCACAGTTCCGTGAGTTCGAGCCCCACATCGGGCTCTGTGACAACAGCCTGAAGCCAACTTGGAATTCTCTCTCTTTGCCTCTCTCTCTGCCCCTCCTCTGCTGATGTGCTGTCTCTGTCTCTCTCAAAAGAAAAAAAACTTAAAAAAAAAATTTAATTGTCAATAAATATTTAAAAATCGATAGTATACAGACCATATTCTCTAAACGTGGTAAAATTCAAATTAGAAGCTAATAAAAAATACAAATTCCCTCCCCCCCCCAAAAAAGGAATAATGTGGGCTGCTCGGGAGCAGATCCCTGCTCCCCCATGTACCAGCTCTGTGACCCTGGGCAGGCTACAGGCTGTACCCATCCGTAAAATGAGAGGCGCAAGGTACCTCCCTCTGGGCTTGTGTCCAGAACTGAATGAACTCAAATCAGGGACAGCACAGACCAGGGGGGTGGCACACTCCAGCCGCAAAGGGCCAGGCAGTAACTGTCTCTGGCTTTACGGGTAACTGCCCCAGCTAGGTAACCCTGTCAGCACAGCAGGAAAGCAGCCACAGACAGCAGGTGCACAAGTGGGCGTGGCTGGGTACCAATAAAGCTTTATTTACAGAAGCAGGCGGCGGGCTGATGGGCCACAGCTTGCCGCCCCCCCCCCCACCCCGGCGTTTACTCTGGCACTTGGTAGGTGCTTAACAAATGTTAACTGTTACAATGAAGAAAAATGGCATTTATTTCATTTCTACAGATGAATGAGAAGTAAAATATTTCCTGTGGCAGTTCCAAAAATAAATACTAATACCGAAGGCAAGAGCAGAGCCTCGGTCCCCCCCGGCCCAGTGGAGGCGGGGAGCTCCCTCACTCTGAGCCCCAGGCCCTGCCCCAACTCCGCTGCTTTCAAGTCTTTCTGAACCAGCCCTGGCCACTCTCCGCAAGCTCTTCCCCCTCCCCCCTCCTACAGGAAGGGCTCTTCACCCCTGCCTCAGAGCCCGAGGCCCTCAGGTCCCCCTCTTTGTTCCTGCCCCTCCCCGCTGGCCCGTGATCCCTGGGCTGTCCACCCGGCCTTAGACAGGCAAGAGCAAGGGAAACATTTTCTGACCGTGTTCAGGGCTAGAATGACAATGACCAGCAAGGTCCCACTGCTGGCCTGCCCTGGGGTCCCTTCCTGAGCCTCAGATCCCAGCAACCCTAATGGCTGCTACTGGCTTGAAGGTAACCTGTTTCGACTAAAGGCACCGAGAAGCCTCCTCTCACTGATTCCTCGCACGGGCCTTCTGGGAAGGTCGACTTTCCGTTACAGGGATCAGCGTGTTCCACGAAGCAACACCAGAGTTCTGGAGCACGGGACCCCTCCCCTCCACCCCGTGAGTTCCGCCTCCGCCCCCACCTCCGGACTCAGCCCCTGCCTGTCAGGTGCTCACGTAATCCTTACCCTAGGGAGGTTCTGTGCAGCTTCGGGGAGAGAACTCACAGCAGGAGTGGGAGCTTAAGCAACCATAGCTACATTCCTCACGTGAGCATCGCAGAGAAAGGAACTGGGCAGAGAGCGGTTAAGTGACTTGCCCAAGGTGGCACAGCCAGTAGGGTCTGAGCCGGTCCTCAGTGCAGCCCCCATGACCCCACCCTGTGCCTTCACGGCTTAACCACTGAGCAGGAAAGAAGCTCGGATGACGGAGGGTGGCCAGGGGGGTGGCCTTCTCTGCACGCACGGTGAGCTCAGGACTCCTGCCCGCAGCCCTCAGCACCTTCTCACACAGGTGTGCACAACTCCCAGCAGCCAACACGCACGCACCCCCTCCGCCTGTCTTTCCCACGCATTGACTATTTATTTAGCTCGTTGGCCTGGTGTTGTTAGCTAGGGAAGGACGCGGAGGGCCTCTAACTGGGGTGGCCGCTTTGGGACAAAACCAAAAGATTCATTTTTTAACCATACACTCCCTCATCATCACGGCCACTTCAGTGGTTCCCGTGCCCGGAGACCGCACTCTGATCCCCACATCAACCCAGCCAGACAGACCGCCGCCCCCATTTGGACAGGAAATGGGAGACCCAGAAAGGTTAATCCTGTTCCCCGGGATCACACGACCATAAGGAACAGGACAAAGGTGAACCCCACTTCAGAAGCCCTGTGGGGGCTCAGACACCCTCAGGAGATCAAACGAGGAGAACTGGAACACAAGTGCAGTCATCCCCAATCTTTCTGAGGGAGGCACCCCGTTTTAGCTTCAAAGCCCAGGGCGGGGAGGCACCTGCTGGTCTGCAGCTGAGTGAGGGGCGGGGCCGCCGTGGCACCCGGGCAGTCTGGCTCCAGAGCCCACGGAGAGGAAGGGTGGCACTGGTTGCTGGCTTATGCCTTCCTCAGAAAATTGTTCCTTCTCCTGCTCCCCTCCTGGCCCCAATCCACCCTGTACCCTAAGAGGGTGGGGCCTCCCTCCTGCCTCCTCACCGTGAAACCTTCTGGTCAGGCCGAGGACAGACCATCAAGCTCCGTCCCTCTTATGGCGCTGGCAGTATCCATGACGGTGTGACTGCCCCCCTGGAAGGCGGAGCCCCCCTCAAAGCAGGGCTGCCCCTCAGACCTCACTGTGTCCCCAGTCTCCGGTGGGCAAGGTCTGCTTAAGGAAAAGCTACACAAATATTAAACCACACACGGATATATGTTCCAAAAGGGCACAGATAAGAGAACCCACAATCTGTCTGCCAAAGTCAGGAAACATCCCAAAGAAGGACCCAGAGACTTGGCCCTTAACATATGAATAGGAGTTCTCCAGGCAGACAAGGGAGGGGAACATCTCCCCCAAAAACAACAGTAACAAAACCACAGCACAGGGGGAGAAGCCGAAGGGTCAAGACCTGTCTGGGGAACGCAGAGGTGGCACACTCAGCTGAGACGGCGTGGCAGGGAGAGAGAGAGGAGGGCCAAGGAAGCCAGGATGTGAGGAACAGGTGAGGTCACAGGGGCAGCAGGAGCCAGGATGGTTTGTCAAGGAGGACAATGGCAATGATCGCGTTTGTTGGGCCCACACTCTGACCCACTGAGGGGCCTCTCACCGTGAAAAGTCTGAAAATGAGAATTACCCCCATGCTCTGCAGAGATGCTCAGCATTACAACCCACGTGCAAGAGCTCAGCAATAAACACTTGGCAATCACCCACCTTCTGGAAGACTTTTCTCAGCAGCAGCAATCCAGGAAGTTGCCCTGCTGGACAAGCATCTGAGAAGGGTCCTGACCACCCATGCCATCCCCAAGCCTGCCCCTCCTCCTTGTCCATCTGGGCTCATGGAAGTGCCACCCACCTGCCCAAGGTCCTGGAGGAGAAGCCAGCTCCCCCACAGACTCACCCTACACCAGCAGGTCAGACAGAGTTTGTGGGGAGAGCCCCCCTCAGGGGCAGGGAGCCCCGGAGCCCCATATGAGGGGCTGAGGCTGCCCCTGCCCTTCCAAGATCTCCTAATCTGTTCTGGCAGGCTGAAGCCATCAGACAGGACGAGAGTGTGTCCCACTCTGCCATACAAGGAACCTCAGGCGGGGCAAGGGGTTCTCCCTGACCTTGGTAGAGAAGGAGCCGACCAGTTGAAGGAATGGCGTTCCTAGAGAGGGAACAGCACAAGCAAAGGCCAAGGACAGTGTGCCTGTGAATGCGCGTGGAAGGGGTGGGGGTGGCGGAGCACCCGCGGTTAGACACAGTATCTCCGGAGTCTAAAGAGCCGGGCAGAGGCTGGCGGAGAGCCCAGGCCGGCCAAGCCATCAGGAGAAAGGCAGACTCCGGTGTGTGGGGAAGGGAGGTCGTGGGGAAGGGGGGCGGGGGGGGGGCGCTTCTATGGCAAAAGACTCCAGCCTGGCAAGCTGCCTCTATCAGGGATGACGAGGCCGGCTCCTCAAGAACCCGAAGCAGGGAGGGTGGAGTGATGGAGTGGGGGGGGGGGGGGGCAGAGGGCTAGGAGCGAGGGCACGGCGCACTAACGCAGGCCCACAGGCCGGGGCTTGAACGCAGCGCGCCCAGGCAAGGTGCCCGGCCCCGCAGAGCCGATCCCTCTGCGCCATCTCCCGAGGCTGCGTGCGCCCAGGGCGCGCCGGCGGGGCAGCAGGGTGGGTACCAGCCTTTCTTCCCAGCGCCACAGCCTCCTCCCCGAACCCACGTGGGCGGAGCAGCGCGGGGGTGTGCGTGGCAGGGGCCTAGGCGGCGGGTGCTGTGCGCGGGGCGGGGGTGCAGGCAGGGCGGCCTCGCCCCCCACCCCGCCGCCTCCGGCCTCCAACCTCTGTGCCACCTCGGCCGGGACACGGGGGTACCCGGACCTACTCAGTGGGTAGGACACCGAGAGAACCGGCCGGCCACGCCCCCCGCGCCACTCCCTGGAGGCAGCCGGTGGGTCCCCCTCCCCCTCCTTGGCTCGTGAAAATGGGGGTGGCGTGAGGGAGATAGAGGCACTGGGGGCGGGACGGGGAGGGGGGCTACGGAGGGAGACGACGCAGAGTTCTCCTGCTGGGAGAGAGACGCTGCGGGGGGATTTGGGGGGGGAATGGGGGGAATGGGGGATGGGAAGGGTGGGGGTCCACGGAGGTGAGACGCGAGAGCGTCAAGGGATCCGGAGGGGCGCGAGGGCTGGACGAGGGGGAGGTGGGCGTTGGGCGGGGCGGCACCGGTCACCGAGTCCCCTGCCGCCGGGTCCGCCCCTCGCTCGTGGGGTCCGCGGGTCCCCTTTGGCCAGCGCGCGCCTCCCGCCCCCCGGCGCACCTGTACCCACCTGCTCGGCGCTCAGGCCCGAGCCGGGCAGCAGCAGCGGACGTAGCCAGCGCAGCCCCGCGCCGCATCATCCGGCCGCCCCCTCCCCGCCCCGAGCTTACGCTGCCGCCGCCCCCGCCTTAAAAAGGACAAAACGGAACAGAAAAAGGCTGAGTGCAAAAAAAAAAAAAAAAAAAAAAAAAGGAAAGAAAGAAAAATCGTAAGCAGCAAACGGGGAAGACGGGCAGACGCGCGCGCGGCTCGGCGGGGCGAGGGGCGAGGGGCGAGGGGCGGCGGCGCCGGTGACCGCGCTCGGGGCAGCCGGCAGGCGCGTGCCGCACGCTCCCGGCTGCAGCTCGGGCGACCACCCGGCGCCCGGCTCGCGGCGCGGCCCCGCCCCTCCCCGGGCCGCCCCTCCGATTGGCCCGTCCTCCTGCCAGTCAGAGGGAAGGCGCGGCACTCGCCCGCCCCCGCCCGGGGCCGAGGCCGGGAGCCGTTCGGCGGCAGCCAGAGGAGGTGCGGGGAGGCCTGAGCGTGCGCACTTGGCCCCGAGGCCCGCGCCGGGGAAGGGCCGGGGTCCCGCGGCCGAGCGCCCGGCGAGGCGCAGGGCCGCGGCGCCGGGCGGGTGGGAGCCGCCCTGGGGAGGGGCTTGCCAGCTCCAGTTCGGGCTGAAGGCCCCGGGAAGCCCGTCCCTGCCCTCACCTGGGACGGTGGGCATCGAAGGCCATCGGCGGTCAGGGAAGACACGACCTGCGCCTTTGTACACATGGAACTCTCAGGGTCCCGGGTCCCAGGAAAGGAAGTGTTGAAGGTGGCACGGCTAGCCAGAGGCAGAGCCAGGAGTCTCACGCCAGAGCTGACAGCCTTCATCGCGAGGCAAACCCGTGTCAGCAAAAAATAGTGGAACGAATAATGTGATGTCCAGCCTAGGCTTGAAGGAAGGGTAGGATTTCGTGAGGCAAAGATCCATTCATTCAATTCCGTTCCACAAATATTTAATTGGGCACCTACTATGTACCAGGGAGCCATTAAGATCTAGGGATACCGCAGTGAACAGACAGAAGGTCCTGCCCTCCGGGAGCTTATATTCTGGCAAAGAAAAGGAAGGCAGGAGCATTCACATAAGCATGAGAAAGCACCTTGATCGCAGGAAAGTGTGGCTTCTTTGAGAATCTAGAAGAGGGGGGTGTCTCCGGGCTACAGACAGGTGAGATGAATGGCCAAGAGGAGGGTGACCAGACGGGTAGAGGCCAGGGCTGTAGGGTCTCTGGCTACGGGAAAGAATTTGAGTTTATCCTGAGCCCATCTCACCAGGGAAAGTGGTCTGTGGGGGCAACGTCAGAGTTACGTATTTGAAGTGTGCTGATCTGCTGTCTGAACCACCCCTCCGGACCACCGGAGAGGCAGGTACCACCACTTTCTCCTCGCTAGGGATGAGGAGGCCCCGGGTCCCAGGATCCACAGCAGGTAGCAAGGTGGGAGCCAAGGGTCCAAACTTGTCCAGAACAGCCTTCCAGGTACCCTGAGACTCAAAAGTTCGTGAGCCCAGACCTCAAAGTCGCAGGGAGGCGGGTTTCAGCTCACCAAGAGGACAAACGTTCTTCTCAGAGATGCCACTCTCGAAGATGTGCTGAGCTCCCAGCCCCTCGACAGGCCGTCCACGTTTGAGGGTCTTGGGGAAGGGGTTCCTGCTGCGTTCCAGACGGGGAGCAGTCAGTGCCCACTAGCCTGCCTCTGCTGGGACCAAGCTGTTGGGGGTCAGGGGAGGGATCCCGGTTTGACCACTTACTAGCTGGTGACCTTAGGCAAGTGATTGACCCTTGGCTTTCCTCAGTTTCCTCGTCTGTAAAATGGACCTTAAAACAGTGATAATCGGTGGGTTTGGGCGGGGATTAAATGACCTAATATATATGGATCTCTGCTACTTCCTGAAGGCCGCCATCATAAATTACCACAGACCAGGGGCACCTGGGTGGCTCATTCAGTTAAGCGTCTGACTCTTGATCTCGGCTCAGATCACGATCTCACAGTTTGTGAGTTCGAGCCCCGCATCAGGCACTGTGCTGATGGTGCAGAGCCTGCTTGGGATTCTGTCGCTCCTTCTCTCTGCCCCTCCCCTGCTTGTGCTCTGTCTCTCAAAATAAAAGAAATGAACTCAAAACGATTTTTAATAAAAATAAAAATAAATTACCACAGACCAGGAGGCTTAAAAGAACAGAAATGTGTGCTCTCATAATATTATAGGGTAAAAGTCCCTAGTCCAGAAACTGTTAGGGGAAATTCTTTCCTGCCTTTTTCAGCTTCTGGGGCCTCCAGATGCTCCTGGGCTTGTGGCCACATCACTCAAATGTGGCTTCCCATGACTGTGGCTGCCTCCTCTGTCCATGCCTCTTCTTTTTTAAAACTTTTTGGGAGAGAGAGAGCATAAGAAGGGGAGGGGCAGAGAGAGAGGGGAACAGAGGATCCCAACTGGACTCTGTGCTGAGAGCAGAGAGCCTGATGCGGGCTCGAACTCACAAACCGTGAGATGGTGACCTGAGCTGAAGTCAGACGCTCAACGAACTGAGCCACCCAGGTGCCCCCCCATCTCCTCTTTTATGAAGATTCTTGTCAGTGGATTTAGGACCTACCGAGTTAATCCAGGATTATCTCACCTCAAGACCCTTAACTTAATCACATCTAATCACCCTTTTCCCAAGTAAGGCCACCCTCTCAGGTTCCAGGATGTTATTGTAAGTCACAGAATTATTAACTACAATTGTGATCATTCCTAAGGAGGGGGGAAAGGTGCGAAGCTAGCACATCCTGTGGAGCTTGGCGTGGTCTGAGGTCCGGGAGCCTTCCCTGAGGAAGTCAGCCCTGAGCCTCAGCTAGCTGGACAAAGAGGAAGCGAGCATATTCCAGGGATAGTGAACAGCAGTGTGAAGGTCCTGAGTTTGGACTTGACCCTCCGGTGGGAAGGGAGCCATCAGGAGTTCTGGAGGAAGGCCATGAGTGACCGGATTCAAGGAGGCCTGGTCAAGTACAGAAGGGCAAGGCAGGCCCCGCCAGCTCCATCAGGGATCCCGCAGACACAGACAGGCATCCACTGCACAGGGATGCTCTGCCCAGGCAGCAGGGACATGGCAGGGAGACAGCTTGTCTCTGCCCCGTGGCTCATGGGTCAGTGGGAGAGACCACAGTGGAGCATTATGATGGGGTACCCTGACTATACGAGTGCCAGGGAAGGAGCTCCTGGGACCACTTCAGGGAGTCAGGAGGGGCTTCCTGGAGGAGGAGACATGCGCACTGCAGCTAGACAAAGAGGGAGGAAGCGGGCCTTCCAGGCAGAGGGAACAGCATGTGCAGAGGGACCATAGAGGCACAAAGACTGAGACGTGGATTCCAGGCCTGCTGCCCCGTAGGGAGCACACGAGGTTAAGAGGCTGGCAAGACCGGATCACAAGGAGCCTGAAAGCCTCACTGGGACTTCTGGTCATCAAGGAATTTGGAACAGGCCATGACGCCCCTGGAGTTGGTTGGCAGACTCTGGCATCTGCATGGAGGCTGGGTGGGAAGGTGGAGGCAAGAGACCGTGGCGTTGGCTGAGACGAAGGAGGCTGAGGGTCAGAATCCGGGCGAGGTTTGATCCACTGTCCCAGGAGGACAGGTCAGAACCCTCTGAGTGGCACCCCCGCCCCCGACTAGGCTGATCCAACTTGTAAGACTTGCCTTCTGGGTGGTGAGCGGTGCTGGGGGAGGGGTACCCATGACAAGAGCAAACGCTGGTCAAGCTTGCTCCAAACAGGTACTGATGCAGGTACGCTGCGTGTACTAATTTAGTTAATCTGCACAACCACCCTGGGCACAGAGAGGTTAGGCAGCTTGCGCAGGGTCTCACAGCCAGGAGAGCCAGAATGCAATTGCTTCTGGGGATAAATAAACCATCACATTGATAATAACGACTCACGTTTACTGAGCACTTACTGTGTGCTGGGCACTGTCTGAGCTTCATTGAAATTAACCCATTTCAATCCCTCCCTCCTTATCCTTAGACACCAAGGAATGTAAAGGTTCAATAACTTGCCTCAGGGCACCAACTCAGTGGCTGAGTTGGGGATCGGAACCAGCAGACCTGGCTTCCACAGTGGCCGACACCGCTCAGGCTCTCTGTATCTCCTGAGTAGCAGAAAACTACCCCACTGCTGGTAAGATGCCCTGAGGTAGGGGGCACAGCAAAACCAGTGCCAGGTGAGGGGTGGGGAGCTCTGTGTCCCTGGGACAAGTCCCATTAGTGCTCTGAGCCTAGGTCTCCTTCCTCCCTGTCGAATAGAAATGGTGACACCACCCCCCCCCCCACACACACACACCTGCCAGACACTCCGGGATGTGAGTCCTGGTTCCACCATTGGCCCCCAGTGCCACCATCCGAGTGATGGGAAGAATAGGACCTAGGCATGTGATCATGGCGCACCTAAAAAAGTGAGGCTATTTGATGTGTGCACTGAACACTGCTGGGGTTCGTAGCAGAAAAGCTTACCTCGCTCCGTGTCCCCGCAGGCGCTGTTACTGTCATTTTCTGGAAGAGACAAAGGAGAGTCAGACAAAAGGATCTGGAAACTGCAGCCAGGTCTCCGACCCCAAGCCCACGCTGCCATCAACTCACGTTCAGATCCTAAAAGATGACGACGGGAATTATGCTGAGCTCAACAGCTGCGTGATTCCATTTATAGAACTTTATCAAAACGACGGGATTATAGAAATAGAGGACTGATGCGTGGCACCAGGAGTTGGGGAGGGGGAGGGTGGTGGCCATGTCTATAAAGGGGTAGCGGGATGGCACTGGGTTCTACCCCGAGGGTACCCTGTGGCGGTGCACAGGCCAGTCTACACGAGTGATAAAATCACACAGAACTAAGCTCGTGCACACATGCACCCGCGTGAGCTCAGGTAAAGCCACGGAAATCTGATTGAGGCGGGTGGATCGTATCCATGTAGGTTGCCTGGTTTGTGATGTTGTAACTATAGGTTTGCAAGGTGTTACCTTTGAGGGAAACCGGGTGAAGGGTATACTGGCTCGTTATTGTTTCTTACATGTGAGTGTCCAGCGATCTCAATACAAAAAGTTTATTTTTTAAAGAAACGGGATGATCACGAAGGTAGCTGCCCAAGGAGTCTCCTGCACAGGACAGGGCTTTGCCCCGGGGTGGGCACCGAGGGCCTGCGGATCTCCCTCCAGAAACAAGGTGGATCAGCCATGAGGGCTGGGAGGCCGGGCAGAGTGTCCAAGTTCTGCATCCCTTTCCGTGCCGGGGAGTCCGGCCTCCTGGGACGCAGCGTCCCCAGGCCAGGACATGCTCTTTCTTCTCCTCTACGCCATTCAAGGAAAACAGCTTTCTGTGGGCTATTTCTGGTTCTATGAATAATGCATGCTTATTGTAAAGAATTCAAACAGTACAGGCGGATATAAAGGAGACAACAAAGGTCACCTTGAATCTCGCCACACCGGGGTGACCCCCGAGAGCCTTCCGGTGACCAGGCCTCCGTGCCTCTCCCGTGTGCAGATACGTTCACATGAATGGACGTAATAAAAACATGATGGTTTTGTTCTGGACGCTTCCTCCTCCCCATTTCCACAGCACATCCCCCATGAGGTGGCCCCTGATAACCCCCTGGCTTACCTTCTCCCATATGTTTCTCCACAGACACACGTAAGTATATGCTACGTACCTACACACGTGCATTCACACACATACACGCACCCACAGGGGAGCTTGGGGGGTCAGTGTCTTACAAAAAGAATCCCTCCTAATCACATTTAACTGCTTCTTACTTTTCAGGCGCGCCAACACCTGCTGAAATCCGTGCTAGCTTCTTCAGGGAACTCGCCTCGTTCTTTTGAAAGGCTGATGACATCCCATGATGTGCGCCTTCTCCCTGCCCTTGCCGGCTAAGAACAATGGGCAGGAAATCTCCTGGTCAGTGTCAGTATTTTTCTTCCCACAGACTGGATTCCCAGGAGTGGAGTTACTGGTTTGAAGGCCTAAACTTTTATTTTAATAGATGCTGACAGATTACCTTCCCAAGATTCTGTGACACCTGACCCTTCTGCCTCAATGCACACAGTTCCCACCATCAACCGATGCCAGGGCACGCTGTAAACGTTGCCATCCTGATGAGTGCGAAGTGATCTGTCCTTGTGACTTTAGTTTGCATTTCCCTGCCTACTGGGGAATCGGGGAGAACTTGAATATATGTTTGACTTTAGAGGTGCTCTTTTGGGAATTGGCTTCTTACCCTTTGTCCATTTTTAGTTGGGGCTTTTGCTTTTGTCCTTTGGGCGGGGGGGGGGGGAGTGTTTCCAGGGTTTTTAAAAAAATTTTTATTGAAGTATAGTTGACATATAATGTCATATTGGTTTCAGGTGTACAATATAGGGATTTGGCAATTCTATACATTATTCAGTGCTCACCACAGCAGGTGCGGTCTCCACATGTCACCATAAACGTTATCACAGGGTTATTATTTTTATTTCTTTAATGTTTATTTATTTTTGAGAGAGAGAGAGAGACAGAGTGTGAGTGGGGGAGGGGCAGAGAGAGGGAGACACAGAATGTGAAGCAGGCTCCAGGCTCTGAGCTGTCCGCACAAAGCCTGACGCGGGGCTCGAACCCACGAACGGTGAGATCATGACCTGAGCTGAAATCAAGAGTCCCGCGCTTAATCATCTGAGCCACCCAGGCGCCCCCGCCTCTTCACCTGTCTCTTCCACCACCCCGCTCCCTCCCCTCTGGAAACTGTGTTTTTCAAACCATGTGTATCATCAAGATTGTTCTCCATACTTACGAGCCTGCTCCCTTTTGTCCATTTTTAAGTGTTCTCAGCAGAGCGGATACTCCTCTGCTGGTTCTCGGGGTTCAAGCACTTTTTCCAGACCTTTCTTGCATCTCTTGACTTTGCTCATGGCATCTGTTGCCACATTATATAGCCAAGTATGTAGCCAGACCCTCTCCCTTTCTTTTTCTTTTTCTTTTTCATATAGCTTCTGCCTTTCGTTCTTGGTTAGATTGGTCTCCATGGCACCTAGAGCACGCTGTAGCCTAGATTTTCGTTCAAGAAAGCTCGGACAGCTATCATTCATTGTTGATTCACAAAAAATAAAAACGTGATCTGCCTGGGAAGCGTGACCTTACAAAATACGTTTAAGGAGACCAATTTCCAACTATTACAAAATGTTTTGAGTATGAAATATTTCAAGAATGCCAAGTAATATATATATAACATATGTATTTTTCCAAAGCCCAGTAAGGGGGTTTCCAAAAATGTCAGTTGCGTCTCTATACTGCCTAAAAAGCGGGGGGGGGGGGGGGGGGGGGCACATGCACACAAAAATAGAGTGAAATTCTGTCTGCACCGGTAACCCCACAGGGACCTGAGCGAGCTTTGGGTGATGGTAACCCCTGCACACGGTAAGAAATGTTAGTGGCCCTTTATCCTTAGAATAGGGGCTCGACAGAGGACAGGACTCCATCAGTAACTGTTAAATCAGAATTTGTGTTCCCATCCGATTCATTACTTCAAGGTTTTGCTATATTCAAAGAATAAAAGATTATAGGCACACCCTGGGTGGCTCAGTCGGTTAAGCGTCCACCTTCGGCTCAGGTCATGATCTCGAGGCTTGTGAGTTCGAGCCCCGTGTTGGGCTCTGTGCTGACAGCATGGAGCCTGCTTGGGATTCTCTCTCTCCTTCTCTCTCTTGCCCTTACCCCGCTCACATTCTCTCTCTCCCCCCTCCCCTCAAAATAAATACAATCAAAAAATAAAATAAATTTAAAAAAACTATCAAATAAACATTACTGTATCCTCCATTCAACCTAAGAAATAGAACATGAGCCTTGTCCTATGTGCCTGTCCCCAACTGGTAACCATGTTTCTCAAATGTGTTTTATCTTTTCCCTGATTTCCTATGCGTGGTTGCATGGTGTCATATCTCTCTCTATTCTCCCATATTTTTCTTCTTATTTCACATTGAGTTTTAAAAATGCATCCACTTTGAAACATGAAGCTCAACTGCGAATAGACATTCTGGCCATTTTTTAAAAAATATTTAAACAGCGCAACCACAGACATCTGCATTCATACCTCCCGATGCGCGTAGATAAGAGGTTTGTCCGTCAGGATCTCTCGACAGCGCTGCTACTGACATTTTGGGTGGGATAATTCTTTGTCGAGGGGGCTGTCCCTGGCTTCCAACTGCCAGATGCCATTCGCACCCTCCTCCCAGATGTGACAGCGGAATGTCTCCAGATCGTGTCAAATGTCCCCCTAGCAGGCAAAATCGCCCCTAGTTGAGGTACCATTCTGGAGTTCACCCTGCTGGACTGGAATTGCTAAAAGGCATGGGGCGTGAACGTCTCCAACTCCACAAGGTATTGCCAAACAGCGGTCCAAAATGTTCATGCCAATTTAGTATCCTACCAACGGTCCATGAGAAACCCAGCTCCTCCCCATCTTTGTCAACCTGCGGTCTTGGTCGGATGTTTGCCAACCTGGTGAGAGTGAACTGGTGTCTCCGAGCAACGTAACGTGTGAATTTCTCTGACAGAAGCTCTTTGTATGTTTTTGGCTTTTCATACTTTCTCTCCATGAACGTGGCCTTTTCCCGTATCCCGCCTATTTTTCTTTTGGGTTGTCTTTTCCTATTGCTTTTCGGGGATACTTTATATTTTCTGGATACTGATGTTTTGTTGGGCATATGTTCTGCACATACTTCCATTCAGTTAAGGGCTTACCGTCTTATGTTATTGTAGTTTCCTTTATAATATTGTATTTATATTATTGTAGCATTCTATTGGGTGAGTAGAAATATTAACTTTAGGGGCACCTGGTTCGCTCAGTCAGTTAAGCGTCTGATTCTTGATATCAGCTCAGGTCAGGATCTCATGGTCTCCTTGCTTGGGATTCTCTCTCTCTCTCTGTGTCTCTCTGCCCCTCCCCCTTCATGTGCATGCTGTGTCTCTCTCTCTCTCTCTCTCTCTCTCTCTCTCTCTCAAAATAAATAAATTTAAAAATATATATTAATTTTAGGGGTGTCTGGGTGGCTCAGTCGGTTAAGCGTCCAACTTCAGCTCAGGTCATGAACTCGTGGTTCATGAGTTCGAGCCCCATGTTGGGCTCTGTGCTGACAGCTCAGAGCCTGGAGCCTGCTTCCGATTCTGCGTCTCCACCTCTCTCTTCCCTCTCCCTGCTTGCACTCTGTCTCTCTCTATCTAAAAACAAAAAAAATGAATAAAGCATTAAAAAATGTTTAATATTAATTATAATATAGTCCCTGTTTTCAGTATTTTCCTTTAGGATCTGTGCTTTTTGTGTTTTAAGAAATCCTTCCTTATCTAGAGTCCTTAAGAATATTCTCTTATATTCCCTTCTGAATGTTTTAAAGTTTTACTTTAAGTTTTATTTTAAGTTTTACTTTGAGGCTAAGGCCCTGATGTTGAGTTTTATGGGCAGTGAGAGCAAGATGTCCTGTTTTATTTTTTCCCCTCTCGTGGGGATAGCCGGTTGTCCAAGCATCACTTATGTAAAACCCCTTCCTTTCTCACAGGGGCTACAGTGTCACCTATGACATGTATCAGGTGTGCAGGATCCATGGTCTGTTTCTTTTGTCTATTTGTCTGTTTCTGTGTCAATATCATGCTGTCATAACTACTTTAGCATTATAGTAAGTTGTTTGTGTGTTTGAGAGAGAGAACCAGCTCAGGAGAGGGGGAGGGGCAGAGAGAGAGAGAGAGTGAGTGTGTGTGTGTGAGAGAGAGAGAGAGAGAGAGAGAGAGAGAGAGAGAGAGAATCTCAAGCAGGCTCCATGCTGCCGGCACAGAGCCCAACACAGGGCTTGATCTCACAACCCTGGGATCAGGACCCGAGCTGAAAACAAGAGTCGGACACTCAACCGACTGAGCCACCCGGGCGCCCCTATACTAAGTCCTGATATTTGCCAAATCAAGTCCTCCCCGCCTGGCCATCTTCTTTAGGGACATTGAAGCTGTTGTTAGCCCTTTGTTCTCCATATCCACTTTGGAATTAGAAAGGCAAATTTTGCAAAGAACCTTATTGGGATTTTGATCAGAGCTGCATTAAATTGATCACACAACTGGGAGAGACATGATGTGTCATGTCAAGTCCTCCACTGATGAATCCCTCTACTCACATAGCTCTTGTTAAACATCTTTCACTATGGAGTTAAGATTCTCTGTATAAAGATCCCGCCTATTTGTCAATAGATGCATTTCTCATTTTATTTTGCTCCCGTAAATGGTATCTTTATTAAAACTATAACAGCTCTTGGGGCGCCCGGGTGGCTCAGTCGGTTGAGCTTCCGACTTCGGCTCGGGTCATGATCTCGCAGTTTGTGAGTTCGAGTCCCGCGTCGGGCTCTGTGCTGACGGCTTGGAGCCTGGAGCCTGCTTCGGATTCTGTGTCTCCCTCTCTCTCTGGCCCTCCCCGCTTGTGCTCTGTCTCTCTCTCTGTCAAAAATAAAAAAAAAATTTAAATTTTTAAAAACTGTAACAGTTCTTTATGTGACAGGTACAAGATTCTGTATACGTTCATTAAGTAAAGCTAATTAGTTGTGTTGCTCAAATGTCCTCTATCCTTACCAGCTGTCTTTTTTTTTTTTTTTTTACAAGTTGGTCTATCGATTATTAAGTGTTGACACTTCACACTCGTTTGGATGGCTACTATCCAAAAGAAGCAGAAACTAATAAGTGCAGGTGAGGATGTGAGGAACATCAGTGCACTGTCGCTGTGAATGTAAAATGGTACGGCCGCTGTGGAAGATGCTCTGGGGATGTCTCAAAAAATTAAACAGAGAATCACCGTGTGATGCAGTAAGATTCCTGAGTCCGCCCCCGAAAGAAACGAAAGCAGGGACTTGAACAGGTATTTGTACACTGAGGTTCACAAACAGCATTAATCGCAGCATTAATCGCAGTGTCCATCAGTAGATGAATGGATACATCGTAGGTGATGGATGCACACACACACACACGGGAATATTATTCACTCTTAAAAAGGAAGGCAATCCTGCCACCTGCCACCACATGGGTGACACTATGCTGAGTGAGACAGACCAGTCACAGAGGCGATGACCCCCCTTACATGAACACTAGCGTCGCCGGATTCACAGAGACAGAAGGGCAGAATGGCGGCTGGGTGCCAGGGGCTGGGGACGGTGGAAAATGGGGAGTGAGTGTTTCATGGGGACAGAGTGCCAGTTCGGGAAGAGGAAGAAGTTCCGGAGATGCGCGATGGGGACGGCGGCACCACGGTGTGAATGTGCCGAATGCCACCAAACTGTACACTTTAAGTGGTTAAGAGGCTAAACTTGACGTGATGCATATTTTCTCACAACAGAGAAAATGTTGCAAAGACGCGTGTCAGAATGTCCCCACCGAGATAGCGGATTTGTCGCTTTCTCCTTCTGGTTCTGTCTTTTCGCTTCCTGCGAAATGCGTGCAGTTCTAGAAGTGTGGCCTCTTCCTGGCGAATTTAGTACTGGGTGGCCGTCTTCTTTACCCCAATGATGATCTGATCTAAATTTTATTTGGTCCACTGGTGAAAGCTACCGCAGCCTTCCATAGCTTGGTAAATCCTTCCACCCTCCTGCGTCTTCTTCACACTTGAGATGCATCCCAAGCAAAGACCATATAGTTCGTTGGGTTTTGTACCATTGCCAGTCCAGTACTGTCTGACCCTGCCCGCCGGCTTGTTCGTCTACACGGACTGGGACCACCAGTGTTTTGGGAGCTATTTCTGATCTTGCGTTTTTACTCGTCTTACTTTTCCTTGCTTCTCCTTTTTCTCCATTTGTGCTCGTTTTTGGGATTGCCTGAGCCTTTGGTCATATTCCATTTCCCGCCATTTGAAAGCTACATAATTTCCGTACTTTCAGCGATTGACTGACCTAGAAATTTTACCGCATTTATCTTACAAAGCTCTAATTAATCCATATCTCAGCCATCGCCTCCAGCAATAAATGGTTTGACCTTGATCGCTGCTCTCCCGGGTTACAAGGTTGCTGTTCAGTACTGTAGTCCTAGCTTCTGGGTTTCTTTTGTTTAACCTTATAAAGTAAACATCACTCATTTTATAGACCCAGTATGTGTTACCATTCAGTTTTAAATATTTTGTCTCCAATCAATCAATCCCTTGATTTCTTCTTTGACTGATGTATTAATTAGAAACCTGTTGCTTGGGGCACCTGGGTGGCTCAGTCCGTTGAGTGTACAACTCTTGGTTTCAGCTCAGGTCATGATCTCATGGTTTTATGAGTTCAAGCCCTGCATCCGGCTCTGTGCACTGACTCAGGGGAGCCTGCTTGGGATTCTCTGTCTCCCACTCTCTCTCTCTCTCTCTCTCTCCGCCCCTTCCCCGCTCATGCTCTCTGGCTCTCTCAAAATAAATAAATAAACTTAAAAAACCAAATGTATTGCTTAATTTCCTCATATTTGGGGGATTATCTGGACATCTTATTGTTACTAAATTATAATTTAACCCTTCTGTTAGCAGAAAACATACTCTGTATGGTTTGGGTTCTCTTCGATTTGAAACATATTTTATGTCTTGGCACATGCTCAATCTTGGTGAATTTTCCATTTGCGCTTGAAAAGATGCAAGTTTTACTATTATTGGGGAGGGGATTCTATAATGTTAATTAGGTCAGAATCATTGATGGAGCTTTCCAGATCTTAAACACCTACTGGTTTTTCTCTTCTTTTTCTACCAATTACTGAGAGAGTGAGTGATGTCAAAAAATCTGAAACTATAGGGGTTCCTGGGTGGCTCGGCTGGTTATGCATCCGACTCTTGGTTTCAGCTCAGGTCATGATCTCACGGTTCACAGGTTCGAGCCCCACATCAGGCTCTGTGCTAACAGTGCAGAGCCTGCTTGGGATTCTCTCTCTCTCTCTCTCTCTCTCCCTGGCTCGCTCTCTCTTTCTCTCTCTCAAAATAAATAGATAAACCTTTAAAGAAAATATTTTAACAATCTGCAACTATAATTATGAATTTGTCTATTTCTCCTGACCACGGTGCCATTCAGCTAACACGGGCTACCTCACACAGCCTTCCTCTGTGCTTTGTCAGTTACTTTACTCCTATGTTTCTTATAAATTCAGAAGTGCAGTATAGTCGCTTTTGCTTAAAACTGCCCATTATACTTCTATAACGACTTTAGTCAGGTAAAATGAGTCGAGAATAAACTGCACATGTATATAAAACGCAGAGAAGCGTTATACACCCGTGTAACCATCGGCCCAGTCAAGATAATGAGCACATCCGTCCCCCTGAAGGTTTCCTGGAGCCCCTTTGCGGCCCCTCCCTCCTGCCTCTTCCCCCTCCCCACCCCCCCACCCCCACCCCCCAGTCCTCATCCCTGGCATTCTCCTTGGACTTGATTCACCAGGCACGGGTATTTTGAGATTCGTCCAGGTCGTTGCAGGTGCCACGAGTATTGCTTTATCTCTCAGGGACACCCCGTTTCATGGAAGGACCACAGTTCCTTTATGTTAATGGCCATTTGGAATGTTTCCAGTTCGGGGCTGTTACAAACAAAGCTGTTGTAAACCCTTGTGTATAAGTCTTTGTGTGGATGCATGCCCACATTTCTTGGGGACTCATTCCTAAGAATGCGATGTCCAGATCCTGTGGACATACGTGTTTAACCTAGAAAGTTTATGCTTTCTAACGTGGCCGTACCATTTTCCATCCCCGCCCCCACCCCCAGCAGGATGTCAAGTGTCCAGTGCTCCCACATCCTCGCCAAAACCCGGGGTGGTCTGCCTTTTTAAGGTTAGACATCCTCACAGGTGTGGACTGGCAGGTCACCGGACTTTCCGTGTTTATTATGAGCTCATATACGGCACAAGGGGATAGGCCTGGATGGAAGAGATTTTTCTCCGCAGGGCATTTGCAAGTACTTCTTCTAGGCTCCAGGGGGCGCTACTAAACTGTAACTATTGCAATTTCTTTTGATGGGTAAGTTTTCTTACCTCCTGGGCGGGGCAGATTTGCTCCTCAGACACACGTGGGAGCAGTCCTCTCGGTACAGGGTCTCTGGAGAGACTATTTATTTACATCACCTTCGGTTTTACCACGAGAGGCAGCCGATACGGGAAGGTTTGTTCATTGGTCCGTGGCACCAGCGTGAGACCCTCGAACTTGAAGCTCCCGTTGTAGGTGGTTGTACCCGGTGGAGGCCAGACTTCTGGGTTCACACACTGATTTGGGCTGGCTAGTCCTCTTCTTATGGGGAGGCGTGGTCCTTGGGTATTTCCCCGGATTTCCCCGTACATTCAGCAGGGCATTTTAAGTATGCTGGGAATAGTCCCGCATCTCAATATTTTCATCTGAGAAGGTATTGCTGTTGAGTGGGTCTGTCCGAGCACGCTTTGGGGATCCCAAAGTCTCCTTGTGTGATTTCTACTGTTTTCTTGGCTCATTTAGGTCTTTAGTCCATCTGGAGTTTCCTTTTGTATTTGTTGTTAGATTGGACTCTATTCCCTTTTTAGATGGCTGGTCAGTTCTCAGAAGTATTCATTAATAACTCATTCTTGTTCATTGAATTGAACTGTTATGTCGGTCACGGATTAACTTGATACCTATTCTGGATTTGATTTGGGTTCTGTCTTTGGTCCTGCCCATGCATGTGTCATCCCTCTACCAATACCTCAGTGATTCAATTCCGGTGGCTTTAGGTATAGTCTGGCATCTAGATCCCTGGGCTCCTGTCCTGCCGGAGGTCCCAGCCCATGCTGGCTCAGCCCCGGGGCTTCCCTGTGAGCATGAGACAGCACCAGTGATAAGAGCAGCTGTATGCCTTTGGTGCCATCACACGCCCCGGCATGGTACCCAGCAGTCCTGTACATGCACGCCTCCAACATTTCATTTAATCCCCAGGCATTCGTGTGATGCTATTAACGCTGCCTCTATTCTATAAGGGAAGAAGCTGAGCAACAGAGAGTTTTCCTGACTTATTTATTTGTTGAAGCCCTTGGTTGGTTAAAAAAACCAAACGGAAACAAAACAGAAACGTGGGAATGGAGTGGGGAGCTTTGCAGAGTAGGAAAAGACCAAATTATATTGTCACACAATTATTGTTTATCACCCTTGATATGTGCAGAAGGCCTCAGAAATAAGAACAGACGTATTTATTGAGTGCCTCTGATGTACTTTAGGAGTACTCTTTGATCCCACACCTGGGCCTAATAATATGCATTATTATTATCCCCCCTTAACAGATGAAGAGATTCAGGCCCAGAGAGGCGAGGGAACCAGCGCGAGGTTACCCAGCAGAAGTAGGCTGATGAACAGACCGTCTGGCTCTAGAGGCTGTGCCGTCCCGTAGGCAACCTCAAAATTACCCACAGAGGGTATGTGCGGCCCCCGATCGCCTTCGTGTCACCTGCCACAAACCAGAAGGGAATACGCGATCGAGCTGTGTTGCCATTAGGAGAGGTGGAGCTCGTGGCTATCTTTATATGTTTGGAATTATCTTTGAAATTATATTTTGGAAAAAAAAAATGTTTACTTAAGGCACCAATGGGTTAACAGGTGGTCGGCTTCGAGGTGCGGGATTCCGGGAGAGGGGTTGCTCTGAATGTCCTACTTTCGCCATAGTGACGATGCGTATGTATTCTTGCGCGATTTAGCGATATTGGAAGACAGAATTCAAAGATGACCGTCGCTGATTGGCTCTTTCTCGCCAACTGGGCGCGCGTATATAACTGCGGTGCGGGCGGAGGGACCCCGTCCGAAGCAGAGGGGAGGGGCTCGCCCGGCCCGCCGCCCCGCCCGCCTTCTGACCCCGCCCAGTCCGCGGCTGCCGGGAAAGCCCGGAGCCCGGGGCGCCCTGCGCGGCTGGGACTCTCGCCCTGCTCGCCCGCCCAGGCCCCTGGCAGCGCGAAGCGGTTCCCAGCTGACAGAGCCCGCGCCCCGGGGACCCGCAGCGGCGGGGCGGAGCGGCGGGACGCCGGGGGCCGGGGGGGGGGGGGGGGGGCGGAGCCAGAGCTGCGGGCGCGGGGCCGCGTCCCGGGCGACCCGCGGCGGGACAGCGGCCAGGCTGCGGGTCAGTGGCTGAACTTGCGCCCCTCCCCGTCGCGCGCGCCCCGCTGCCCGGGAGTGCGGAGGTCGCCCCCGGGGCGGGGTGGGCGCGCTCCGGTGCGGCCCGGCCCCGCGGGCCCAGGCCCTGGCACGTGACCCGGCCCGCGCCCCTCCCGGTCCGCTCCGCGCGCGTGCCCGGGCGCGGGGGCCGAGCGGGTTCTCCGGCCGCCTGGGTCCGGCGCTGTCCGCGGCCGCCGGTGCCGAAGCGGGTGCGGCCCCGGCTCCGGAGCTGGCCTGCAATCCGGGCGGCCGGGGACGGTCTCGGGCGCTGCTTGGGGCAGACGGGTGCGAGCGGTCAGCGGGAGACCTGGTCTTGAGAGCAGTTGCGTTGGGGGCGCTCGGCCCGGCTCCAGCTTGGACTCGGCGAACCCGTGCTCACCTGGCCGGTGTACGCCCAGGGCGCCCCCGGCGGGGGGCGGCGGGGGATGGTCCCATCTCCACAGTGAGAAACCCAAGGTGTTCAGCAACCCGATCTCGGCCCCGCGGGTCGTTAAGGACGTCACCAGGATTGGAACCCGGTTCGGTGGGTGCTAGAGCTTGTTGCCAAGCGCACAGATGCTGAAATGGAGGCGAGAGAGGTTCAGGTCTTTGTCCCCAGGCTCTCATCTCCCATAATCAAGGTGAGAGTACTGGGCAAAGCAACCACCATGGTTTTTGCCCTCCAGGGAACTAAGACTTGGTGTTGACCAAGAGCTCGCATAGGCTGAGCTGTCACCCACCGCTGTTTCTGCAGCCTCTGCCTGGGCCCTGGCACTCCGTCCGACCCCAGTACTTATGTCTGTCCCCTAAGCGAATGAATCAGCTGAGGGCTGGCTGACTCCCAAATGGGGTCCTGTCTGCGGCTGGCTGTGCTGGACCTTTGGAGAGGGGCCGAGGCAGGGGAGATTCGGGGCTGGGCCCAGCAAGGTGAGGCTGTCTAAAGTCAGGCTGTACCGGAGGGGAGAGGATTTCTGTTTGTTGGGGAGGTGGAAGGGGAGGCAGCCCACAGTGGAGGGTCTCTTCTGCCCCTGCCCTGCTGTGGACATACAGGAGGGTCATTGGCCTGCCTGAACATCTTTCTCTACCTGTGGATGTCACCATGGTGATGAGTTATGCCAAAGATTAAACGGGATAATACACTTAAAGGGTCTGATCGTCATCCACGTCGACTCTCCCTCTCAGTGTCGTTTATATCCGTTGGATGAATGTGGGGCCGGGGGAGCGTGAAGGCCCAGCCTCCTGGAGCCTCAGGTGACAGGCCAGGGGACCCGGACTTCATGCCCAAGTCAAGGGAGCCATAGAGGATGTGAGCAGAGAGGGAGGTGGGACTGTCGTCTCCGGGCCCAGAGGCAGGGATCTCTGTGAAGAGGGTGAGTCTGATGCTGTTGGTAGGTGCGAAATGGGTGCAGCACCACAGAAGGGATGGTCCCCACCAGGGTCTGTCTGGTCCATGTGGACCACAAATCCCCATGCCCTTTGACCCAACAACCCAATTCCTAGAGAGCCCACCACATGCATGGAGCGCCATGCGTGCAAAGACCAGGAATAACCTGCATCTGCTGCCAGGGGCTGCTAAAGGCACAGTGGCCCGTCCACACTGTGAACAGGGTGCAGCTTTCCCAAAACTGTGGTGGCTCTAAATGGCCAGCAGAGGGAGCTCTAAAGCATAGTGGACAAAAGAGGCAAATAAAGTGCAGTGCAACCATTTTGCCACCATGCAGGGGACGGAAGTGTGTGTAAATGCACAGACTGGCTCTGGAAGGTCAGGTGAAGGGCCTCCTAACAGTGGTTGCCTCCAGGGAGGAACGTGGGTGCTGCAGGATGAGAGGTCAAAATGCAAAATCAACTCTCTCCTCTGCTGAGAGTGGACTTTCTGCTTCACTGCTGGCCACGCTGTTTTCATCACTCTTGTCTCGCTCACTGTGTTCTCCTTTTTAATGGATGTGCTCAAGTGCGTGGGAATGTTCTCCGCGCAGTAACACCCTGTGCTAATGACCAGCTCACTGTGTACGTGGCTCTGTTTAGGGCAGAGTCGACTAAGTACAAATCCTGCGTGAGAAACTGAGTGAGGGCAAAAGGCTTCAGGGAAACATCGTCCAAGTACCTCTGACTCTGTGATTATAGTTTCCGGGCAAGCTAAGAAGACAGCCAGGAAAGAGTTTCTTTTAATAAAGAAACTGAAGCAAAGGGCCAAGGAAGGTGGTAAAATAATAAATACGTGCACGTATTTTGAGAGAAGCGCGATAAAATACATGGCAGTATTTCCTCTAATTTGAAACAAATGACTTCCCCTCTGTGCTGCAGGGCTCCCTGAGGAGGTAACGGCTCTAACCCAAGCCGTGCGTGCTCCCGGCCCTCGGCTCGGCACAGCCACTCAGTGGACAGTCACATCATCTTCCTGAGTGTCTTCCCGCAGCCTGCGATGGTGATAGTATTTGCCGTAACCGGGCAACGCGAGACTCCCATTCCGGAAGCCCTTGGTGAGCCCCGGTTTTCTGTGTTCGTTACACGGAATCAGAACGGACCTGGGGCCCCCGGGAGCTCTCCAAGGTCCTGAAAGAATTGTCCTTCACTTGCAGACTCCAGGTTATCAGCAGCATAGTCCATGCGTAGGGGGGAATGAGGGAGAGCGTCATTATTATGTGCCTACGGCATGCCTGGCATCTTGCTAGGTGTTCTGCACACCATCTCATTACCACATGTGCTTGCCACCCTGGCCGTCTGCCTCTTCCTGGCCTGAGCTCTGCCCTCCTGCTCCTTAAGTCCCTGATGCCAAGTGCTACCGGGACCTTCTCCGTCCTTCAGCCCATCTGACCTGGCTGGGGCACTGCCAAATCATCGCCCAGGCAGCCTGCTGAGCCGCTGCCCAGCGTTGTATCCCCTGGCCCTGGGAAGGCTAAAGCGGACGTGTCTGGGAGGAAGCTTTGAGCTGGAGAGTTGGAACAGTTGGAACAGAGGTGTATCATATAGGGCACGTTTCGAGTCCTCTCCACCAATCCGGGCACATGCACGTGTTGGGTTTAGGAAACTCTGACACTGAGCCCTGAATTCAAGGATGTCCAGGCTGTCGTTGGGTAACCTCTACCCCTTGTAATGAATCGTTGCAATTATTTCTATACAACGCAGCCTCCATCATTGGACTGTGAGCTGCTTGAGGGCAGGGCCTGTGTCCTGGTAGCCATCTAGACTCCGAGCATGGCACAGGGCCCTGATGGTAGCAAGGGCTCAGGTGCTGTCGATGGAACCAAGGAAAGCAATGAACGGGACAGGGAGTCTACAGCTTGGATTTCCCTCCCAAGATCTGGCTTCAGTGGGGGAGAGTTCTGCGTTCAGTCATCACGGCTGGCACTTAGCACTACGGGGCGCCTGGCCCTGTTTTAAGAACAACATGAATGTTAACACATTTCATCCTCATTGCAGCCCACAGGTAAGGACTATCATCATGATCTCCATTTTACAAGTGGGGAAACCGAGGCACAGGGAAGTTACTAACTTGCCTATGGCCACAGAGGAGGTGAGTGGCAGAGCTGAGATATAAGCCCAGGCTGCTTCAGTCAAGCGCAGATGTTAGCCCTCTGCCCCGCCCCCTGCCCCCTGCCCCCAGTGCAGAGGTTTAGTCCCATCCCTCCGTGGGCTGCTTTCTTGATCACACCCGACGAGCATTACGCAGCTTGGACGAGAGGGAACGTCCCGGCTCCCGCACCTGCTGGGGAGCACTGGGGCAGTGGTTGCATCTCTGTGCCTGGGTTCCCTCACGTTCAGGGGATGGTCATTGCTACTCTGCAGAGTTTAGAAGCCACGCAGACAGGGAGGACACTTCGGTGTCCTGTCGTTATTGTTGTAAACTGTGATGCGAATACGGTAAGTCATTGTTGACAGTCTTGAGGTTTTCTTCTCTGCTGTTTCTGCTTCAGAGAAGGAAAGGGGGCTGGCCTGAAGGCAAGAAACAGAAGCCCCCGAGGGATATTTCTGCTCCCCACACTCCTACGACAGGGTAAGAGGGGGCGGACTACCTGACGGGGTGTGAAGGCACGTTCCCGGCTCACCATGTGGCCTGTGCTGTGTGCAGGGCGTGGCCATGACCCCATCTCCACCTTTATCTGTTGTCCGTCAGGAGGTCTAACACCACAGGGGTAAGTGTGGGTGGTATAGTTCTTTAAGCCCTACTAAGGTTCTGACGATGCTCAAAGGAGAGAACGGAAGCTGGGTGTGGGTCACAGACCAGAAGGCGGTGGCTCTGGGGACGGCAGGTCTGGCTTCCCTTCTGGGCTTGCGGATGTGGGTGCTTTGCGGTGAGCTAGTTAACCTCCACCGAGGCTCAAGACGCCCCTCCCGGTGCCATGAAACCTTGTCTCTCGTCCCCTGGCATACTTGGGCTGCAGAAAAGAGGCCCCATGACAGTCCCTTCCCACTGCCCTGCAGGTCACCTTGCTGTTCCGGAAGCTGGTGCTCTTTGCCCTTTATCCTCAGGGTCCCTGTGTTTCTCAGGGTGAAGGCCTTCTTCTCCGTCTCCTGTAACCCTGCGGACAGGTACATTCTGCACGACCATCACACAGAGGGGGAAACCGAGGCTCAGACTTGTCTCCCACTCTTGGTGCACCTCATGCCCCTGCCTCGGGGAGCCTCCTCGACTAGCGTCTTTCATGAGTCTCTGGATAAATCAGCCATTTGAGTATTTTCCCTCCTGAATTAACCTCCACTCCCTGGTGAGATTGAAAACATGGGCAAACCCATGACTACTTATTGGTGTAAAAAACCAGGAGGTGGAAATAGCTGACCCTCTGACCCTCCCCGGCCCCTGCAGCCGGTCGCTCAGAGCTGTGTCTTCTGATCCTAAATGAGCGGGAGGAGTCAGCTGAGGGCCCAGCACCCAGATCTGCCCTGTGCAGAAATCACAAAGATGTTGGCTGCTCAGTGCACTCAGCGGTCTCGAGAGGAAAAGCAAGGAAGTCCTTTCCCGCGTGGAATGAGGAGAGAAGCGGCCCCCGCCCCCATCAACAGCCTCCATCAGGGGCTGTCCCCCACCCCCAGCATCTTTTCACACTGGAGCCACGGGGAACCTTCTGGAGAGCGGACACGAGGCGCCTCCACCCCACCCCTGCTGGTTCTCCACTGCTTTTGGCAACCAGCACTTACCAAACTGGGTTAAGCAGCGTGGCTCCTCTATGAAAACGTAAGTTGTCAAATAAGTTTAGGAAGTTCCGTAGTAAATCACACGAACTAGGTTCTCAGCTCTGCAGAATGTTTTAGGAGCATTTAATATAGAATTCTGTTCGGCTCGAGGCCCATGCTCTCTTAGAAGGAGGTGTGGAGGGAGAGACAGAGGAAACCCCTCTGGGGGCATGAGAGTCTCCGAGTCTCAGCGCCAGGGTGAGGAATTTCTCAAACTAATTCTGCATGGAACCCCTTTTCCACAGAGCATCTGTAACCTCCCACGTAAGTATGTTCTGGGGGTAATGGCAGAGGAAACACCAACATGTGGGGTACGGCCAAAGCCCTTTTAGCACGGCACATGTGTCCACTGTCAACTTCTGCTGCCCCTCGATACTTGCCACACTGATCAAGTCATGCCTGCGCCAACGTCACCTCCTCCGGGAAGCCCTCCCAAACCCCTTCTAAGTGTGTCTGACCCCAAAGCCCATACTTTTCCCAGAACAGGCCCCCTGCCTCCAGAGTGTCATTTCTTCGGGTCAAATACAAAGACCCTGAGATGAACTTCTTTAAACCTCTGAACGTTCAACTTGTCTTGGCCACAGAAAACGCTTGGTTCAACTTAACTATTACAGAGAGTCCTTATTTGGGGGAGGGGGGATCACCGTCAGCCCTCTTCTTACAACCCAGCTTTGCAACCATTTGGGAAATAGATCCAGGGGCCAGACAACTGGACAATTCCTGGCCGTCCTGGAAGGGGCAGGCCCCAGACTGTGTGGCCAAGAACAGACAAGAACCCTTGCTCTCTGCCAGCCAGTGGATCCCAGAGGAGGGGAGAGAAGGAGGGACCCCACTGAGAATCTCTGATGCTGGCTCCAACTTACCACTCAGATAAGCCACTCTTCCCACTGGTGGAGGAGGCGCCAGGACGGTTAAGCTAACAGAGCTCCCTCTGTACAGAAGGAAACACCAGGAGTGGGCAAGAAGTGTCCCCACCACATACATGCTAGCGTGACAAACGGATCAAAGCAAAGCTGCTGTGCTTACAGTTTCATGAGGGTGGTTTGGGTTGGTCCCCACCCGTTACAGCGACGTAAACCCCTAACATTCCAGTCTGAGGGGCTGAGACAAAATTACAATTTTCCATGCAAACCAGCATGGTGATGGCAAAGCCCAGGGCATTTCCTGTGGGACAGCGAGGGGCAGAGCTCTGATTCAAGGTTTTCGGGAATCTCTGAGCTGGTTTCACGATCTCAGAAACCATTCACCCTCTCCCTGCCCCAGCTGCCGTGCTTGGAGCCCCTCCAAAGCCTAGTTTTAAAAACCCTGCCTTACACTCTCGTCAGCAGTCTCCCTAGTGGGACTCAGGTCCCTGCAAGAATAGGACTGAGGCTATGTGCCACCTGACGGGTAGAAAGAGGGTCCAGCAGCCGGAGGAAAGAGGCCGTCTAAGGGACTGTCAGCTCCACACGTTAGAAGAACCAGCCCAGCATATCAATGCTTTGAATTATTTTCAACTTAATAACATGACTATTTATTGCAAATTACCAGGTGCCTAAAGTAAATAACCAATGTGAATATTAATGACCTGACGGGTGTTCTTAGGGCAAACTTTTGCCATGCACACCGCCCGCCCTGTCCCCCGGTTGTCCCTGGGTTACACCAGCCTGGGGTCAGCCTCTGTGGCTGGAGATGAGGCCAAGTCCCTGCGTTCAGGAGCGCACAGTCAAGGGAGTCGGTGCCCCTGAAGGGACCACATACAATCTAGAGTGAGGGTTGCCTGGGACAAGGGTCTGGCCGACTCCAGGAGGTACCTAAGCAAGTGTGGTAGTGCCTGAGCCAGCCTGAGGGCATCAGAAAAAGATTCTCGAGGAGGTAAATAAATTCCCTGCGAGGGATCTTGTAGGATAAGTAAGATTTGGCCAGAGGAGGAAAAGTGAGGCGGGTGTTATCGACGGAGGGAAAACAGTACCCGAGGGGGCAGCCTGGGGCTGGGTCTCACTTCTGTCTTTCTCACCAGTACCCAGCCCAGCACCCTGCACAGGGTAAAGCACTGATCCCGCATGAGTGATCATTGAACAGAAGTGTGGCTGGTAGTGCTTACCCTCCTCTGCAGTCATCCGATCCCACGCGGCAGAGTAGTGAAAGCCTCAGGGAGGCAGGTTCCAGTTTATTGACAGAAAAACCTTCTGTAGTGTCAGCATCACTCAAACAGGGAATGAACTTGCTGGTAGGTAGTGAGGTCCCCGTCCCCAGGGGTGTGCAAGCAAAAGCTGGGTAGTAGCTTCTCGGGACCATCCTAGAGAACCTAAGGCAAGTTGGACAAGAGGACCGCCCCCACCCCCCCCAACACACCCACCGAGATCAGGACAGTCCAAGAGCCACTGTGCTCTTTTCTCCAGAGGTATGTTTATGGGGCAGATGAGGACAAGCAGCGCTACATCCGGGAGCTTCAGGCCTCCCAGCGCTCCCAGGCTTCCCGAGCCTTCCCGGGGAGGCAAACGGCGCACGAGGCACAGGCCCTGTGTGGTGAGTGGGGCCCGGCCGGGGGGGGGGGGGGGCTGGAACTCTCCCTGCGGGGCCTGAGACTCTGGGATGTTTAATGGCAGGAGGCGTGTTTGGAAAGCTGGTTGGTATGAGCCTCGGCCTCAGTCAATGTTCACACCAGTCACCTTCACCATAAAGGCCACCTCCTTGTATTGTTGGGATACTGACCCTGTATCCAGTAGATGGACTATGATGGCCGCTACTCAGCAAGACGCCCTGTCCTGGCTTTCGTCCCCTACTTGACTCACCTCCCCACTCCCCCACCAATGTTTCCCGGCATCGCCACCCCCCAAAATCCATTCACACTGAAAGCCTTGCCTCAGGGTCCGCCCTGGGGGTCCCAGCCTAAGGAAGAGACGGGAGCTGCGTTTATTGAGTGTCTACTCACCACGCCTTGACCGTGGAGGGCGCTGTCCATTCATCACCTTTTCCTCCTCTTCAGAAGTCCTGTCACTGGCCACCGTGGCACCGGTGTCCTCCTCGGGGCACACGCCCACAGGGCGGTGCTGGGAGTCCTCACCAGCAGGGGTCCGGGAGCCAGTCCGTGGCCCCACAGGTGACTGCTCAGGTCCAGGGAGGTGGGCTCCTTGTCAGTGGTTTTGGGGTCCACCCAGTGCCCGTGTCGAGGGCTGTTTCCTGCTCGGGGCTGTCCGGCGTCCCCAGGGCTTGCCAGCAGAGCTCACCAGTCCCCCCCCACCCTGCTGCGTCTCGCTCCCACCTGGGCCTGGGCTGAGAGCTCTGTGCACAGCGGTCAGGCTGTGAGCTCAGGAGTCCAAAGGCCTGGGTTCAAATCCCCGCTCCGCCCTGTGCTGGCTCTGTGACTTGGCACAAGTCACGCCAGCACTGTGTGCCTCGGTTTCCTCATATGAAAAGGGGGCTGTACTCGGGCCTTCCGTGCAGGGCGTGGTGCAGATCTGGCTGCACCAAATCGCCGGGAGCTTGGTGCTCGGTGCCTGGCACGTGGCAGGAGTTCGGCAAAGCCTTCACACTTGCTATCTGCGTCCTTTCGTGCCGGAGCTCGGGCAGCCACCCCACGCTCGTCCAGAGTGGGGACTAGAAACTTCTGTAAAGGGCTAGACGTTCACGCCTGAGGCTTCGGGGCCACTCTGTGGTTGCAGCAGGACGGCCGCCCCGCGCGTAGGCCATGTGTAAACGAGTGGGCGTGGCTGTGTGCCAATAAAACTTTATTTGCAAAAAACAAGCAGAGACACCACACGGGTCCACAGGCATCTCCCCTCCGGCACATTATCCTTGCTAGGTTTCCACCTTACGTTTGCCCTTCACCAAGCACCTGCAGCTCAAAACCAATCAATCTGAAAACCGCCGGCCCCGCGTGCAGGGGACACAGTCACCCCAGGCGAGCAGAGTGGGGTCTCCGGTCCTCACTGTGAACGTCAGAGCTAAGAAAACTGTGCCCTGAGACCCCTGGCCAAGGGTCCACTGAGAGCAGCTGTCATCTTCTGCCCAAACTTTTCTTCCTAAACATGCCTTTTGTCAGACCTAGTGGACAAAAGGCCCCTTAACCCTTCGGTCACGCGGGAGCCCTGTGATCCTTCTAATTGTGGTCGTTGGCGACGGTCATCACACAAAAAGCTGGTGTGCCACAAAGCCCGCTCCAACAGAGCTTGGATTTGGGTTTTGTTTTTTTTTTTAATAAATATTTATTTATTTTGAGAGTGTAGGTGGATGGGGGAGGGGCAGAGAGGGAGAGAATCCCATGCACTGTCAGCGCAGAGCCCGACGTGGGGCTCGAACCCACGAACCGTGAGATCATGACCCGAGCTGACACCAAGAGTTGGATGCTCAACCGACTGAGCCACCCAGGCGCCCCACTGCCCATTTTTGAATGGGGTTGTTCTGTTTTTTTGTTGTTGGGGTTTTTTTGTGTTTGTTTGTTTGTTTTTGGTGCTGAGCTGTGCAAGTTCTTTACATATTTTGGATCTTAGCTGCTTATCAGATGCATCATTTACAAATATCTTCTCCCATTCAGCAGGTTGTCTCTTTGCTTTCCTGATGGTTTCCTTCTCTGTATGATTTGCCTCTTCACTAAGCTCAGGGCCTGGATTCCGCGTTCTCCCTGCCTGCAGCCCCTGTGGCCACGTCTCTGTGGGCTTGTGCCCTCCCTTCACCCCTTCACCCAGCTCTTGCTCAGATGGTAACTTCTAGAAGACGGGCCCCGGTCGCTCTGTCTACAGCTGCACACCTCCCGCCCCTCCCGGCCTCCCCTGCCTTATGTCTGTCCATCATTCTGTCTTCTTCTAAAAGCCTCTTTTATTTGAGCGTCTATGTTTTTTTGCCGTCTCCCTCCAGCAGAGAAGCCCCTCGTGTTAGGGGATGCTTACCTTTTATTCACTGCACACCTCCCGGGCCTAGAACCAGGCCGGGCATGTGTAATAGGCCCTGCATGTGTATTTGCTGGGGGAACGCAGGCATGCATAGATGAATTTGTTCAACCAATAACACTTGAGCTCCTACCCTTTCCCAGGCACTGAACCAGGTGCTAGGAACACGGAAAGAATGACGTAGAGCTCTGGCCCAAGAAGACAGAAGTATATGGATCAATGCAACGGTGTTGCACTAAGCCTTGCATTCCAGTGAAATGAGGCCCACAGAACAGAGAGGCCCTGGAATGATCTCAGCTATATGGCATTACAGGTGTGCTCTGGGGCTGGAAAAGATCCTCTACGAATGAAACAGCTCGGTCAAGCTCTGTCGTGGGGGGTGACAGTTGTTTCTTGTTTTCCACAATTCTTTAATGTCATTAAAGCAGAACTAGGTCTGACTTACGCCCCTTCTCTGCTTGCTGAGCGGCCCGGGGCCAGTTGCTTAACCTCTCTGTGCTTCCACTGCCTCATCTGTAAAGGAAGGATGAAACTGCCCACCGCTCAGGGCTCTTCGAGGACCTACATCGGTGCCTTGGGCAGGCCTGGCACGGCCACGTTGCCCCCTCCTTCATGACGTCTGCCCTGATCCCTGACTTGGGTGGGGGCTTCCTTGGGGCTCCTGAGAATCCCATACATGATCATCGCTTTGCTTTGCGATTATCATCCCCTATCGCTATCACCACCACCCGGCAAGACACGTGGGCACACGTGCCTTGGTCTGCCCTCCCGGAGGGAAGGCGGGTGTCGGTCGGTAGGACGCATCTCTGGCCCCGAGTAGACGCTCCGTAAACACTGCATGAAGACACGCACGGATGTACAGCGGCCCCGTGTTAAGGCCGGGGTTTATTTTTTTATTTTTTATTTTTTTTTCAACGTTTTTTTTTTTTTAATTTTTTTTATTTTTGGGACAGAGAGAGACAGAGCATGAACGGGGGAGGGGCAGAGAGAGAGGGAGACACAGAATCGGAAACAGGCTCCAGGCTCCAAGCCATCAGCCCAGAGCCTGACGCGGGGCTCGAACTCACGGACCACGAGATCGTGACCTGGCTGAAGTCGGGCGCTTAACCGACTGCGCCACCCAGGCGCCCCAAGGCCGGGGTTTAAAGGCAATAAACTACATTCAGTCCTGTCTTGTTTAAGGTGAGTGATGGCAATGAAGATAAAAATGCATCCCGTTCCCTGCAATCGAGCGTAACCTGTGCGCGCCGATGCCTGGAGTTGCACTGTGTAAATTACCCGCTGGAGAGGATTAAGGCTCGTTTCGAAACCTGTAACATGGCGTGCCAGGGGACCGTGAAGTCACAGATGCATGTGGCTGTGACCCGGTGCGACTCTCTGAGGCCTTTGCAGTTTCCAGAAGGGAACCGACACGGGCACACCTTGTGCCTCTTTCCTCTAAACCGCCTGCAAACTTTATGTCAACGTCGGGCTCGTGAGAGCTCTTCGTTTCTGCTCGTGTGGCTGCAGTTTTGCTGGGAAGCAGGGCTTCGGGCATCGCCGACCGAGGCTTGGTCCCGACTGTGGCGGGAGGGGTGGGGGTGGGGCCCCACTTATCTTCAGGGCCCAGGCCTCACTCGGCTCTTGTGGCTCCGGGGTCCCCCTGGGGGGAGTGAGCCCCCGGGATCGCCTGCCTCTGCCGTCTCCTCCCCGAAAGAACCTCAGCTCTCCTGTCCCCAGTCCCCGCTTCCACTCACAGGGGGCAAGGCCCCAGAGCTCTGTCTTCTGACAGCGCCGTGCAGGTGGAGTTCACACACCGTAAGGTCCACCCACTGAAAGCGGTTCTTTAAATATTCGGATACGTGTAACCATGACTGCAGTTAAGTTTAGCTCATTTTCATGGCCTCAAAAAGAAGCCCCACGCCCGTTAGAACCACCCCCCACTCCCGAGCCAGCACGGAAGTGCCTTCTGTCCCCAGAGGTGGACCCAGCTTTTTCATACTTGATGTCAGCCTTCCATGGAATGTCCCCCGGGCTTCTCCGCCCCGACGGCTCCTTAGGTGGACAGAACTGTCGCTGTCACCGCCGAGGGCCTGAGCCTGAATCCCTGCTCCGCCCCTTACTTCCTTGAACGCCCTGGGCAAATCTCCACCACGGCCTGTGTTTCCTCCAATGCACTAGGGAACCGTGACCTCGGACCTTACGGGGTTGATGCAGATGCCAGACACCCTGGATGCTTCTAGTGCCGTGGCGAGCTTGGCTGGAGTGGGTCAGCAGCGCCCTGCCTCCCACCGCCCCCGGCACCCAGAGCCCCTACCCTGCGACGCCTGTGTGTGTCCCCTGGAGCTCCCTTGTCCCAGAAGGTCCTTCCCCAGCCCGTGGGCCGGCCTCGCTCCTGTGCACAAGCCCGTATTCGCTGCTGGTAGGAATGTGTAGCTGTGCGGCCACTTTGGAAAACGGCCTCACGGTTCCTTAAAAGTAAAGCTGCCGAGTCACCAAATGACCAAGCAGATTCGCTCCTGGGTGTGTTCACCCCCCAAGGCCACTGAAAGATAACATCCACACGACACTGTGAGAGTATACAACGGCATTATTCACGACAGCCCTAAAGTGGGTCCAACCCGAACATCCATCACCAGATGAGTGGCTGCCCGTGAAAGGGGTCCCAGGGCGGGGGCTGCAGGTGCCGTGGGCGGCGGGAGGCAGGGCGCTGCCCACACGCTCCAGCCGAGCTCACCGGTCGCCCTAGTGGCACCCGGGGTGGCTGAACCTTGACGACACGATAAATTGAAAACCCGGTCACAAAGGGCCACCTGTTGTATGGTTCCAGGAATACGAAATGTCCAGAATAGGGAAACCTATGGAGACAGAAAGCTGATCAGTGCTTGCCTGGGGCTGGGGGAGAGGAGAGCAGGTGGGGAGGGGCGTGGCTAAAGGCACCAGGTTTCTTTTCGCAGTGGTGAACGTGTTCTAAAATCGCCCCTGGTGATGGTGACACAACTCTGGGAATAGACCGAAAACCACGGCATTGAACACTTGAAATGGGCAAACTGTGTGGTGTGCGACTTAGACCTGAGCCAAGGACCGCTCCCCAGGAGACGCCCCTGCTGCTGCCCCATCTGGCCTCGGCCCCCGTGCAGCCTGTCTATTTGTCCATCCGCACGGAGACCTCGAGCAGGGACCCGCTTGCTCGCATCTGGACGGGGGGCCAGGCCCAGAGGTGCTGCTCAGGTCCGCTCGTGGGGCTGCCCTCTTTGTTTTCCAGGGAAATTAAAAAAAGATCCCACCCGGTACTTACAGCATCCAGAACCGCCGGAGAAAGAGGAAGGTCAGAATTTGAGCAAAGGGGATTCAGAGGAGGAAGCCGAGTACCTTGATCCACTTCCACTCGGGGCCTGATTCCGGAGAAGCGTTGTGCTTCCCTTGACTTGTGTTTCTGGCAAGAGTTTGCCTTTAAACTTCTGAAAAGTAAGTAGTCAAGTTCAGCACTTCCCTGGTAACTTTGGTGGTCAAGGGCTTTGTAACCCTAGTCAGAGTAACCTGTGTAAGAGTGTATAATAATTTATTTATTTTTGAGAGAGAGAGACAGAGTGCAAGCAGGGGAGGGGCAGAGAGAGAGGGAGACACAGAATCGGAAGCAGGCTTCAGGCTCTGAGGTGTCAGCACAGGGCCCGACGCGAGGCTTGAGCCCACAAACCGCGAGATCATGACCTGAGCCAAAGTCAGAGGCTCAACCGACTGAGCCGCCCAGGTGCCCCATGGTTTATAATAGTAAGTGGAACAAAAAAAAAAAAAAATGCCATCTAGGAGAATAAACAGTAAGTAAAAATAAAAATCGGATGGGAAATAACCCAGAACGTCCACTGAGCTGGGCACACGTCTAAGAACTTGAGGCAGATTACCTCTTTTAATTCTCATAAAAGTACTGAGCGGTTGGCAACGGTATCCCTCTCTTACAAACTAAGGAAAGTGCAGCACAGAGAGGTTAGGTGACTGGCCTGTGGTTGCACAGCTGGGAAATGGCTGAGCTGAAATTTAAACCTAGGCCGTTGGGTTCTAAGACCTGTCTTCTTCCAACTCTGTGAAATTACGCATGTGAAAATCCACGCCAGTGTTGATGGTGGTTATGGCTGACAGACAAGAAGAGGATATTCTGTTTTTCTTTGTTCCTTTCTGTGTCTGCACGTTTTCCCCAATGGACAGACGTCCTTCATATTATCGGGGAAAGCAAGCACTCTATCAGAAAGGATTTTGAGGGTGACCCGAGCATACTAGGGTCTCAGCCGTAGCCCGGGTGGGGTACCGCTCAAAGAGAAGGGAGGTTTTTGATGGAAAAGAACAGAAAGAGATGGTCTTCTCTGACCTTCCCTCCCTGTCAAAGAATTTGAGCTCAGAGAGCTGAGGAAGACTCTAGAAAGAGTCCGAGTGGAGCGGGAGGCCCTGCAGGGGGAGCCGGTAGAGTTTCCCGGTAAGGTGGTGCCCACGGGGGGCAGGGGGAGCACCCCCATCCCGGCTCCGTGGCCCGCGGCTCAGCACACGGCCTCCGTGGTGTCGGGAAATAAGGGATGAAGACCGCAGGGTCTACTTGAGACAACGCGTCACAAGCGTCACAAACCCCAGTGTCTCTCCTCCGCACCATCCACGCTGGGGCATCCTTGCTACGTGTCCTTAAAAAATGCAGCGTTCTATCTGTTACTGATGTACAGAAATTGTGCCAGGAGCCTTCCTGTGCCACCCTCTTACTGCACTCAACATTCCGTGTTCAGCCACATTGCCATGCGGCATTTGGCCCATTACTCCTCACCGTGGCAGCTGTATCCATTTCCCTCGTGGTGGCCCCCAGGTTGTCCCCGGCCCCTCATGACTACGGCTTGGGGTGTGACGGGAGTCCCCCCATCTGTTAGGTGACCAGTGGCCTGGACCACACACCCCGAGAAGAGTCGCCTGATGGTAGCTGACAAATACTTTTCTGTCGGCAAGTATCTATACATTTCTGCATCGATGGGTGGCATCTATTTTAAAGACAGCAAGAGAAGAAAATGAGGCGAGACCATGCATAAAGTCACAAGTTTAAATGTGTTAATTTTTTCTGATTATAAAATTAACTTATATTCATGGAAGAAAATTTTGAAATTTCAGAAGCGTGTGCGGCGAAGATTTAAATCCCGTCGTGAGGGAAGCATCCTTAGCATTTCAGCGTAGCAAATTCTAGTCTGTTTTCTAGGAGTATCTGAATCTGTTCGTGTAGGTAAATCCATCTGTGTATTATCTGTTATAATGGATCTATATATCTAAATAAGAGGGAGGGAGGGAGGGAGATAGAAAGAGCGAAACAGACAGACCAACAGAAAGAAAAGATTGGGGTAAAAAGCCACAGTTTTGACTCCTGTGGTTTCCATTTCACGACGTGGTAAGCATTTGCGTGTCTCCTTTGTTGTTACGAATTGTGTCTCCTGACTGTGATGTTCCATCAGGCGGATGGACCGTAACCGAGTCCCCGTTTCCAGATTCTTGGGCACCTGGGTCACACACAGGTGTCGTATCATACATAACATGGCACCAAACATTGTGTCCAGTGTCCAGCTCTGTGCTCAACCTCAGCGGCTCCCTCCAGAGGGATGCCTACAAGCCATATGCTTCCTTTGCAAGCACGGACTTAGGCAAGTCTGCCGTGGCTCCAGAGCGCAGACTCTAGGGGATCAAACCGGGCTCTGCCCTGAGCAGCCGTGTGCCATGGCTTCCTCCCTGGTCATTGGTCTTTCGTGAGTCAGCTGGCGGTGACAGTGGGTCTGCCCCGTGGGGTCGTCGTGAGCCATGAAATGCTCGAATCCACGTGGGGCTCCTAGCGTGGTACCTGGAAGGGTGCCTGGTACCCAGCGGTGTCACGATCACAGCATCACCCTCTGGGGACTGTCCCCTCCACTCCCTCCAGCCGGCTCTTCGCCCCTGACTTTCGTGCTCCCCAAAGTTCTGTTGCAACTCCTGGCTCCTTGAGTAGAGCATAGCAGTAGCTTGTTAATCCTGAAGAACAGTGAATGTCTAAAAAAAAATAACAGGGCTGCCTGGCCGGCTCAGTTGGTAGAGCGTGCAACTCTTAATCTCAAGGTCATGAGTTCAAGCCCCACGTTGGGCATGGAGCCTATTTAGAAACAATAACAACAACAACAGGAAAGAAGACAGCTAGCTATCCAAGGCCACCACGCCATGACTCAGTTGATGTGGCTCCTTGGAAATCAGCCCAGTCGGGGCCCTCAGTCAGCAGCCTGCGTGGCAAGGAGGGCGTGTGCCATGGGGTTGGGGCTTGCCCCTTGCTGGGCGTGACCTTGTGAACAAGGCGGCTCACTGAGATCCCAGTGCATCTTCAGAGGAAGACAGCCGTGCCCCCACGCCAGGGATGTTGGGACATCAGAGGTCCTGGCATACAGACACCCCATCTCCGTGCCCCCCTGCCCACCCCCTGCCCACACAGCCCTTGCCCTGAAGCTGCCGCACATCTTCCCTGACCCGGGCTTGACTTCTGTTGTGTGGCCATGAGGCTGGGAGCCTGAAAACAGCGGCTTCAGAAGTCAGGCCGCGCTGTGCATCTGGGCCCCCCTCCCTGGCTGCGGGACCAGGCAGGCCCTGACCCCTGGGAACGGTGCTTCCCCAGCCTAGTAAATGAGATACAGAGAGGCATGATGGGCCCGGGGGTGGGAGTAGAAGGATTTTCATAGGTGGGGGCTGTGTCTGTGGGCGACTGTCCTGCTTCCGGGAGTGGGGAGGAGGGTTCTGGGACATTCGAGGGTTGTGTGTGTGCCTTCCTTGGTTAATTGTTTATTCATTTACTTGTTTTGTACTGAAGTATTTTATTTCTTTAATTTATTTTGTTTATTTTGTTTACTTACCTATTTAATTTATTTATTTATTTATTTACCTATTTAATTTTTTGAGACAGAGAGAGTGCACGTGCAACTGGGGGAGAGCAGTGGGGGTGGGGGGAGAGAGGGAACTGGGGGAGGGAGAGAACTTTAAGCAGACTCCACGCTCAGTGCGGATCCCAACTCGGAGCTCGATCCCACCACCGTGAGATCATGACCTGAGCCGCAATCAAGAGTCAGCGCTTCACCAACTGAACCCCCAGATGCTACAGCCTATTTGCTTGTAAATTTACTTATATGTGTACTTAATTATTCATTTCCTGACTCGTTTCCTTCTTTACTTTCTTACTTGTTTATACGCGTATTTATTTACTTATTCACTTTTTTGTCTGTGTGCTCATGCGTGCACTCGCTGGTTCAGGCGCTGGCATATCTCGCTCCCCCCTGAGGGTTAGCGGCCCTGAACCCCTAGGTATCCCTTTCAGAGCCAGCAGCAGAGGCCGGAGGTGGAGGTGGCAGGCATGAAGACCTTCGGGGTCCTCCTGGAGAAGGAGACTGAGAACCTGAACGTGGTGATGATGCGGTCCCCCTCCGGCCTACAGGTGACAGACACGGGTGAGCCTCCTGTCTCAGGCAGTCCCTCCCCCGTCCCCGTGCCACAGGCACCCCTCTGGGTCCTCACTGGTCAGTAAAACCAAGGCCGGAGGCGGTGGGGGTGGGGGCAGATTCCTGGCCACTTGCTTATCCACACCTGCATTCCCTCATTTCTTCATGCAGCGCACTTCCCCACCACGTGGCCAGGGCACCCTGGCTCTGCCGGGTGCTGGGGGTGTGGAAAATGGGCATGGCAGTGATTATCTCAAATCCAGGCCCTGAGCTGGGCACCTCGGGGAGGAAGAGACCAACAGCCCCTGGCCTCAAGTTGTAGTCAGGAAGGCGGACCCTCGGGTCCTCGCTTGTTGGGGTGCAGTGTCCCAGAGGGGGCTGCCCTCCATGGACAGAGGTCATGGGTACTCAGGTGGGTTGCGACTCCTTGTCTATGGGGGGAGGGCTTCTCAAAGGGCCTGACAGAGGGAGGGGCCCTTCAGCTGGGCCATTGCAAGCCACTCAGGCAGAGAAAGGGTCATAGGCACACCAGGCAGGGAGGTTTGGAAACACAGGCGAGGGAGGGAACATAGCAAGTAAATGGTTGTGTCCCCATGCGGGAACTTACGCGGCGCAGAACCTTTTTCTTCAAAGAAAAAATTCACGAAGACCATTTCACTGCAAAACAGTTAAACACGACCATTTGTGGGAATATAAGACACGAACACTCCCCTTCACTCTTTCCCCAGGAAGTCCTGCCCCCCCACTGCCCGGAAGTTACCGGCAGCATCTTTGTGCACTTCCTTCCAGGTGTTTTTCTTTTTTTTCTTTTTTTTTTTTTTTATGTTTTTTTTTAAATTTTTTTTTCAACGTTTTTTATTTACTTTTGGGACAGAGAGAGACAGAGCATGAACGGGGGAGGGGCAGAGAGAGAGGGAGACACAGAATCGGAAACAGGCTCCAGGCTCCAAGCCATCAGCCCAGAGCCCGACGCGGGGCTCGAACTCACAGACCGCGAGATGGCGACCTGGCTGAAGTCGGACGCTTAACCGACTGCGCCACCCAGGCGCCCCGGTGTTTTTCTATACATCCGCAAACGGGGTGATGTTAAAAATTAACAACTGGAACTCTTGGGGACCCTGGCTGGCCGTGACATTGGTGCAGGTCCCTGACCGCTCCCGGGTCTTGACAGTGGGGGACCCTTTGGGAAGTAGCTGTTTGCCAACCAGTCTGGCAGTTTTCAATATTTTCAGACCTGGTATGGCCTTACTGGTGCACCATGGGCCAGCCACCAACACCGTGCAAAGAGACAGACTCATCCATCAGCGCCTCGTCTGTCTTCTACTAACGGGACGTGCGTGTCACCATCAGGGTATTGTTCTGTATATGTCGTGGAAATCTCTCCTGTCTGTATGTGTAACCCCCCTTGTTTTAGCCTCTGCAGGGTGCGGCGTGGCAGACCCCAGCCTGCTGGTCCCCTGCTCGTGCACACTGAGCTGAGGACACCCAGAACTTCACCATCACTATGAAGCCGTGAGTTCAGAACACATCCCTGCCCTCTTAAATAGCAAAGCTTTGGGGCACTTGGAGACCCTCCCCGCCTCCCCTCTGCCCCACCCCTCCCCTCCCCCCTCTCCCCCTTCCTTCCTTCTTAAATAGCCCTCTTAAATAGCAACACTTTGGGCCACTTGGAGACCCTCCCCGCCTCCCCTCTGCTCTACCCCTCCCCTCCCCCCCTTCCCCCTCCCTTCCTTCTCTTCCCTTCCCAGCCCATTATCCTGACTGAGACCATTTGCCCTGAGGTGACTTCCATGTGAATTTTCATACTTACACAGTGTAAATCAGATTAGGGAGAGGTGACCAGGCTTAAGGGCTCCTGAAGGGGAAGAAGTTCCCACAGACTTGGGTCTACACCAGATGAGGGCAGCAGGTGGGAGGCACCTTCTTCAAGGGTCTTAAAGCCACTGGCCCCAGCGCCTTCCCTGCTCTGGCCACTCTCTGCTCCCAGAATCTCCCCCTCCAGACCACACCCTCAGTTCCTCTGCTTGTCCCTAAGCCGTTTTCTGAGGGCATAACACGTGCCAAGTGCTGGGCTCCATGCTGGGAATCCAGAAATTAGAGATGTTTTACGGCCTCGCCGGGCTCCGAGGCTCAGAGGGGTGGCATCCAGGAAAGAAATCCATGCTGCGATGAGCCTGATGTGCAGGACCGTCTCCCAGGAATGGGGAGCACGGCCTCCTCCTTCGGGACCCCGTCTGTGTTCTCTGCCCCAGGCCCAGTGCGTGGTAGGCCACCAGGAGTGTTTGAGATGAGGTCGAGTGAATAAAGAGCAGGTGTGGTTTGTGTTTGCATCTGCAACAGCCCTTGGGCTCCATCACTTTTTCATGGCGGGGAAAACCGCTCTGAACTCCCTTCCCAATTCTGCAGCTTGAGGCCCTGCAGCCCAGACATCTCCCAGGAGCTGGGAGGTCGGTGGCTTCCACAGAGGCACCTCTCTCCGTGCAGAAAGGACAGAAGATCCTGGGGCTTATGTATGGAACAGTCAGAATGGATCTGCTGACAGAGGAGAAAATAAATCGTGTGTGTATGTTCGTGCAACAGACTCCATCTGTCTTTTGTGTCCCCAGCTGGGCCGTGTCTGCCCTGTAAGTATTCCTCCCGCGGGCTGAGAGTTGAGCAGCTTTGATTTGGGAAGATTTTCTTTTTTAATGTTGATTCTTGAGAGACAGACAGAGCCTAAGCAGGAGAGGGGCAGAGAGAGGGGGAGACACAGAATCCGAAGCAGGCTCCAGGCTCCGAGCTGTCAGCACAGAGCCCGACGCGGGGCTCGAACTCACAAACTGCGAGATCATGACCCGAGCCGAAGTCGGACGCTCAACCGACTGAGCCACCCAGGAGTGCCAGATTTGGGGGAAGATTTGGGTGAGAGCGCTTCTGTCTTCCCACATGTGACCTCCGCGGGGAACACAAGTGCCCGCGCGGAGCATACACCCCTCCCTCGGGGCAGGCTTCCGTTTCCTCTGCCGAGTTATAAGGACAATAATCAATGACTGCCCATCACCCTTAAAGGATGGGGTAAAGATCGAGTAAGGCTATCGGCTTCTCTGACTTGGGTCCTCCAGAGGGCAGACCCTGAGGTCAGGATTTGCATGCAAGTGGGTTATCTGGAGGTAAGTCCAGGTAGGGGAGTTGGGAAGGGGAGACAGCCGCGAAAGGATACACTATCCAACCAAGAAGCCAGCAACTACAGCAAACCCCTCGGGAAGCCCTGGGAGCCACTTCAGGACACCAACCTGACAGCATCCCACCTACTGGCCAGGGAGCTGGGGTGTTTAGCCACCAGTTCCCTTCAATCATTGCTGGAGGGTGGCTTCTGTAGGGTTAATCCCCTGTCCTTCCAGCCTGCTGTGCAGGGGGCATAGGAGGCCAGAGAGCCTTGGGCTGGAAAATAAATGCATGCTACGGGTGGGAGACTGGCCAGGATGCTGGGTGGCAAGAACAAGGGATGTGAGTAGGGCACCAACAGGGTCTGTTATGGGACTGCTGTTAAGCTTTATAGCCTATTAATGGATATGCAGCCAGAAGGTGGGGTGGGAGATTAGTTATGGTGATTCTGCACACATAGGGTGTAGACATCCGGGACTGGATCCGGCTGCCTGCAGCAAAGACCCGACCACAATGGCCTCAACACATAACAGAAATCCCAGTGACGAGCAGCAGGGGCTGGGACAGCAGTGGCCAAGGGGGATGTGGTTCTCATGTGTACATCCGTTGCCCCCAAGGCGACTCCCCAGCCTCCAGCATTGTTTCCTCACTCCAGGCAGGATGGGGCCCAAGAAGGATAAGAGGCAGGTGACAGCTGGTCTGCCTCGTTTTTAAAGAGCTTCCAGAAAGCCCTACTTTCTAGAAAGGGTTTCCAGAAAGCAACTTCTTCTTGTTTGCATCTCAGGGACCAAGATGGCAGCATTTAACCAAGACAGCTGCAGGGGAGGCTGGGAAATGTAGTTTTAGCTGAAAACCGGCTGCCCAGAGCAAAGCTGGGTCGGGTTAGGACAAAGGGAGTGGAGCAGAACCGGGAGGGCCAAGGGCAACGTCTGCCCCCAGTGCGTAGCATTTCTATAGGAGGAAACCAGCCTCTTCTGATCCTGTGAAGGCATGTGTGCAGTTTGGCCCGAGTCCTTGCAAAGGAACCCAGAGTTATTCTCCGCTCAGCAGACACTGATGGGGTGTCTCCCAGCATGTTTTCTGCTAGACTTGGCGTCGGGGTGATAACCATTCATTCACCAGTTTTGTTGGCAGCCTGCTCTGTATTCAGCACTTAGCATTCATTTCCTGCATACAACACCCTGCAAGGCAAGTCTCCTTGAGCCATTTCAGATGGCGCGGGAGAGAAGTCCAGGAATCCGCCTGAGATGCCCTCGGCAAGCAGACCAGGTTTGGTTTCTCTTGCAACCATATCCTGTGGGAATCCAGCTCTTTGCTTTGACCTTGGGGCCTGCAGGGCCCTCAGCCCCTTTGCAGAGGGACGTCTTTCTCTTTCCAAACCAGCTCAGCCTCTCCCTCCCTGCAGGTACCCCACCCCTGTCACCCTGGCCCCCCACTTACCAACAGCTCATGGTCGTCGGCCATTCTACGTCTTTCCCTCTGGTCAAGAGCTCCTCCAGACGGAGGCGGGCCCCTGGGGCACGCTCAGCAAAACTTACTAAGAACCCCCAAATTATCCAAATTAGACCACGAAGAGGATGGGCAGATTTAGCAAATAAAAATACAGGACACGAGTTCAATTCGAATTCAGATAAGCAGCAGATAACTTGCGGTATGAGTATATCCCATGCAATACTTGGGACACACTTCTACTGAGATGTGGCGATTTACGTAAAATGCAAAAAACGGGACGTCCTGAATTATATCTGGCAGCTCTAGGACGCGTGCCTCACTGGCCAGGTGCCTCCCGAAGCCCAGCCCTTCATTCCATCACTGGGAAAACAGGTGGATTCCTCCCAGGACACGGCGAATCGGTGGCGGTCCCTGCGCTCTCCCCAGCTGCCAGGGTCTGAGACCCCTACTTTCTTACAGAGCAACCAAGAGAAGCAGGGAGAGGCAGGTCCCAAGTGAGGAAGGGCGGGCCCAGGGGCCCAGGAGGGGAGGGCGGACCTCTTCAGCCCGCAGGTGGAGGGATGTACCTGGGGATGCTGGGCAGGCTTGGTTCTGGCCTCAGTTCTTCCTCTGAAAGCCTGTGGGACCTGAAGGACATCCCCACCGACTGTGACGGAGCCAGACTAGCCGGCGTGCGGTACTTTGCGTCTCAGTGCCCAAAACACACCCAAACCCGACTCTTCTCTCCATGTAGCAGCTGTGGGGCTCTGAGCAAGGCACTTGCTCCCTGAGCCTCAGTGTTCTGATCTGTGACACAGGGATAGCCACACCTCGCAGAGTTCCTACAACAGTAGAAGGAACAGAACTAAAACCCAAGCCCTGCAAAACAACGGTTGCCCGACTTCAGGGGTGCCCTCTGACAATCTGTCTTCTTCTCTCTTTCATGTTTTCAAACTGCCAGGCACAGTCCATCAAATTGACTTCAGGGCTTCCCGACAGGTCACTGCCCGCAGTTTGGATGGGCTGGGGTGGGACACCACAACGCCCCTGGGAGTCAGAGGTCATGGCTAACACTCTTGCCGCAGAATGAGGACTCAACAGTGCAGCTCCTGCCGCTTGCTTCTGGGCGACTTTGGTCAGTTGCTTCGGCCCCGAGAGGGTCAGTCTCCCCATCCGTAAAGCGGCGATGACAGCGGGACCTCGTTGGGTTGTTGTGAGGATGTCATGGGTCCACAGGCCAGGGCCTGGCATTTGTGAGTTCAGCCAACGTTGGCCGTGATGGTAATCAGGGCTGGCTTCACAGGTGTGCACCCTCTGGAGTCACGCAGAGCCCCGCTCTCGGAAGGACCTTGCACTTGGCTTCACATTCTGCTGTTAACCTCTTGAAAATCGTAGTAATTTCATCTCTGAACGTGTGTTTGGTAAGTGGCAACTGATGGGACAACGGAGCGTGCCCGTGAATAAAGGACAGGCTCCAGACGGCACGGTGGGCAGCGTGTGACCCAAGCGGTCAGCCTGGCCACTGGGCGACACACACCTGGGGGGCCCCCGGGGGTGGGGGTGATGGTGGCAGCAGTGGGTGAGCCTGGGGGAGGGAAGGGCTCCACGGGGCACCGGTGCCCGGACCACAGTGGGAGACCAGCTGGCCCTTCCCTCCCTGGAACTTGCCCTTGCAGCACTGCATGAATAGTAACTCTCAGGCTTGAGCACCGGACGGGATCTGCCGGGCAGTAAATTTTGTCAGTAACTCATTCCAGAATAGAAGTGTTCCCGTGGACATTGCCATAAAGTGTGCCAGTTACTGGAATTCTTCAATGAGTTTGGAATCTCTGGTTCTAAAAAAACTATTACAACGCTGCAGGGACGCCTGGGTGGTTCAGTCAGTTAAGCGTCCAACTCTTGGTTTCTGCTCAGGTCACGATCTCACGGTTTGTGAGTTCAAGCCCCGCATCAGGATCTGTGCTGACAGCACAGAACCTGCTTGGGGTGCTCTCTCTCTCTCCCTCTCTGTGCTCTTCCCCTGCTCGTTCACGCTCTGTCTCTCTCAAAAAAGAGAAAGTACAAAAAAAAATTATTACAACACTGTAAAGCAAAACTCCAAAGGCTTAGAATTAGAAATAATGTAAAGATTGTTTACATTTGGTAGAAAAGTAGAAGAGAACATTATTTCCACATAAAGCTTCGATGAACCAATTATTAAAGGGGAAGACAATTTTTAAATTAAGTTTGGCCTTGTAATTCAATTCAGAGTGATAGAATGCATAGGCAGGAGATTGAACTACGTGCAAATCATGAAGCCACGGCGGGTTCCTGTAGAACCTCCCTGGGTTACAGGGGATGTCAGACATTAGACATGAAAACATTGACATTTTTTTTTTTTAATTTTTTTTTTCAACATTTTTTATTTATTTTTGGGACAGAGAGAGACAGAGCATGAACGGGGGAGGGGCAGAGAGAGAGGGAGGCACAGAATCGGAAACAGGCTCCAGGCTCCGAGCCATCAGCCCAGAGCCCGACGCGGGGCTCGAACTCACGGACCGCGAGATCGTGACCTGGCTGAAGTCGGACGCTTAACCGACTGCGCCACCCAGGCGCCCCAACATTGACATTTAAAACTAACTTCAGACTTACGTGACACTGATTCACTGAAAAGAGTTAAATCTTTTTAGAAAACATGTGCTGCAAGAATCATCAGCTCTAATATACTCAAATTTGTAGTTCAAATCAATAATTGACCTGAAATGTATCCCAATGTTATCACAGCCTGGAAAATACTCAGCAGCCCCAATAACGGTTGCATTGGCTGAGAGATCCTTCTCAAAATGAAAAACTATCAAAAAATGATTTGCGATCTTGAATTCGCCAAGAGCAACAGATATCACGTTCTATTATACTGATTGAAAACGAGTTGCTGAAACTATACATTTTGATGTCCTTAATAAGTGGTTTTGCAGAAAATCCAATCAGGAAAATCTTATCATCAAGCTCTCCCATTAATAAGGTATTATTATTTGTTGTAGGATATACATTACGACACCAAAAATAGCGTTTTTACACTTTGTAAGTTTATGCCGTTACCCATGTGTCGCTATCCTTCCTACTATATATAGCGTATAAATAATAAAATATTTTAAAGGGAAAAGCTTTGTATTGAATACCTTCAACTGCACCTTTCCCCTGCCTTTCAGTTAAGTCAAAAAGAGGCCCCACGTTTTCATTTTCCAGTGATCCGCACCAATTAGGTCGCCAAGGGATGGTAATGCAGGTGAGAAACTCTGTATAAACTGTTGTGTGCTGTCCACGGGGTCCCCTGACATGCCTCACGGTGGGGGATGCTGGCTTTCCAGGGTCCTCGGTGGAAATCCCATCCTCGCCAGCTGTGTGTCCCGCGGGAGCCGGAACTGCGCCCTTCCTCTGACACCAGGATGCCTGGGTAGCAGGTGGAAGTGCCTTCACAGGGACCTGCTCAGAGCTGGGTGAACGGAGACGCTTCATCTCTCTCCTCCCGGCTCAACTGTGCTATGAGCACCGGCAGCATGGACACCACCAGCGAGCACGTCACAGATGCAGAATCTCGAACTCACCCCAGACCTGCGGAGGCAGACTCTGCATTTTCACAGTATTCCAGGACGATGGGTAGGCATGTGAGGGTCTAAGACACACTGCCCTAGGTGAACTGCTCGCGGGGACCTCGTCCAAGTTCCTTGTCCCTCGGAGTCTCCGATGTTGCTAGTAAAAGTCTTTCCACTAGAGGTCACCAGAGCCAAGTGATTGATTATTTGCTCCGCCCACCAGGCGTGGTCGGGGGAGGGGGAATGTCAGGAATGGGGCTTGGAGTTACACCATCTCCCCCAGGACCCCTTGAATTGCACCAGCCTCCTCGGAGGCATATTTAATCAGAAACCTGCATTTGCAAAGGGCGCACTTCCGAGGCCAGATCGCTGGTTTTCCCGGTGGAAACCCCGCTTAGAGGCCAGCTTGGTGGATTGTGGGAGCCAAGGACCGGCGCTCGCTGGGGATTTTCGCTGCTCTTGCTGCCCCTGGGTGACCTCGAGCAAGTTGCCCCTCCTCCCTCTGTCTACATGCCTCCATCCATAAAGTCCCGGCGGTCGGACCATGAGATTTTCAGGGTCCCTCTCAAAGCCTAAGCCTGGACGTTGCCATCTCTTCCTCCTGTTGCTGCTTTCTGTCCCGTGCCCCCAACTTTGCCAAGGAAATAGAACCCAGCTTCAGGCTCCTGCCCTCCTCTTCCTGGCCTTCGGGGCCCTGGGAGACCAGGGGCTGCGGCTTGGAATTCTGAGTGTCCGGCAGGTCTGGACTTTAAGGAACCCGGCATTCTGCAGGCAATGGCGCATTTGTCTCTGTGCCAAGTAGAGTGGGTTCTAAGCACGGGTGGAGAGGTGCAGGATGGCAGAGGAACAGAGCTAGACCGGCCCAGCCGTTGCACGGAGGGGGAAACCCAAAGTCCGGGGAAGGATGCGACTGTATCCCAGGTCCCCACAGCCCAGCGTCCTTGTGAAGCTGCAGGGACCCAGAAGGCTCGCTCAAGATGCCTTCCGAGTGAGTTGCATGGATTCTCATCGCCTGGGGCTCTGGGGGCGAAATGGTACCCGCGAGCTGATGGCCTCAGGGGAACGGCTGCCCAGACGGGAGCGCAGAGCCTTGGCCAGCAGAGGCGGATGAGACCTGTTAGGGGCGGCCCACGATCCCCGATCCCCGATCCCCGCGTCGTCAGGGTTTCTGCCAGCAGGGAGGGGGTCTCTGCTCACAGCTGGGGGTCATCCGGCTCTGCACTCGGCTCCAGAAACGTTAACTGGAGACTCTCTAGGCTGGTGGGCCACATGGTGGGCTGTGTCACCCCAGAGTGCGGCTCTGACCATGCCACCCTTCTGCTCAAAAGCCTCTGGTGGCTGCCTATTGCCTGAGCACCAGAGCAGATGACACCACACTCCTCAGCTTGGCGTCAATGTCCTGTAGAAGTGGGATGGCCCCGCCTTGCTAATGCACACCCAGCCACCCTGCCAATCGGGCCCACTCGCTGGGCTTGCACATAGGCCCAAGTCAGCCTACCCACCTGCCTTCTCCCACTCCTATTACAGAGCCCCTACCAAGTGCCAGGCGTTGCTCTAGGCGCTGGAGAGGCAGCCCTAAGCAAACAGACAAGACCCTGTCCTGGCCAGGCTCATGTTCAACCGCAGACAGGCAGGCAAGAACTCAACCGTCAACTGTGGCATCGAGCAGGGAGGGAAGCAAGGACAGGGGGGTGGGGTGGGGTGGAGGGTGGTTGGCAGGACTTCAATGTTCCACGGGGTGCTCAAGGAAAGCTTCAGCCAGGAGGTGCCACACGTGCTGAGACGAGGAAGTGTGAAGCTGGGAACATCATCCGGGCAGAGGGAACAGAAGATTCAGAGGCCCCGAGTCAGGAGGGGGCTAGCGCATTCTGGGACCAGCGAGGCCAGCACGAGGCCAGGGAACAAAAGGAAAGGAGTGGACGATGGGGCCAAAGGGTAACCTTGTGGGGCCTTCAGAAGGACTTCAGCGTCTACTCTGAGACAGGCCGAGGCCCTGGAGGGTTTTGTGCAAGGAGTGATAAGACCCGATGACATCACCCTGGGGGCTTAGATGGGGGACGAGGGTGGGAGTAGGGAGACCATGAGCGGCAACCACACCTGCCCTGCATCCAGTCCTTTGTGAACGCTCCTCCTTCTGCAATCTGTGGTCAAAGAACACTCGATGTTCCTTGAACTAAGTTCAAATGGCATGTCCTCAAAAGCCCACACTAGCTCCTCCTCTCTCTACCCCCAGGCAGAAATAGCTTGTTGTGCCTCTGAACTTGCACAGCATTCTCTCTGTGGAGAGATCTTCCCTAAGGAAGATCTCACTTGTGAAATTCTCTCCTGCTCCTATACTGGGTGCTGGGCCCTTAGGAGAAAGGGCCTTGGCTGTCTGGGCCACTGTAGACTTGAGCATGTGACCTTATGAAGAGGCTGTGGCTCTCACCTGGACTGCACATCACAGCCCCCGGGCATCCTCACCCAAACCAGCAACATCAAAATCTGTGTGTTGGCAGGGTAGTGGGGGGAGGGGGGGGCGGGGGGGGGGGCGCGTGTTGTTGAGCATCTGTTTTTTAAAGTTCTCCAAGAGATTTTAGTGTGGCTAAGAGTGAGAGCCACTTAACTGGCAGGCACTGCCGGGGATTTGGGTTAATTTCCGTCTCCCAGAACAGTCAAATGTCCCACATTAGGGCACAGCCAAGTGTCCTCAATTCAAACCCTCCTGCAGCCATGCATTGGATGTTGGATGTGGTCACTTCACCTCTCTGAGCCTTAGGTTCCTCTTCTACACCCCCCAGCATCCCGCAGGCCCTCAGTGGTTTCCTCACAACTGGGATGCATTGTTCCAGGGGCCCATGAGCACCCACATGATAGCCTCATCCATCTGCCTCAGTCTGGACAAGTCCTTTTTTCTGTGGGTTCTGTGACATGACAAAGGTTGGAAAGCCCTATTGAATTTGATGCTGTTCATTTTGCCTTCTGTTCATTGCTTAGTAACATTGCTTCATGCTTCTTTTTCTCCCCCCACTGAAGACAAAGTCTTCCTACCTGCCCCCCCCTTTTTTTTTTTTTAGCTAAACGGACTCTTTAAAAAGCCCCCGGACGTTCAGTGGAGAAAATCGGAGCCCCGTTTCCAACCATTTGCCTCTTTAGATGAAACAGTTTCCTGTGCCGACCATGTGCCTTTGTGGACTGCGTGACAGACAAGGAGCCCTGGTGGGGCTCCCCTGGACCAAACCTGAGCTCTGACTTCGCATACCTCAGCTGTGACACCAGGCTGCTCCCTTAACGTCCTGGGGCTCCCTTGCTGTGGAGACTAAAATGGGCTGCACGTTCTGCATCACCCATTGTTCAAAGAACAATAGCCAGTGAAACTCTTGTGGAGATAAACGCTAACTTCTGAGGCTGGGCCGTAAGAGACCGTGGGCCTTCTGTTTTGCACTCCTCAGAACCACCCTGCACATAAGCCAGCCTCCAGGCAAGACGTCAGCCTGCACCAGACCACCATGCCGGCAGGAAGCCCAAGCAGCCCCGCGGAGAGAGAGACACCACCTGGAGGACGCCCGATGCCCACTTCCTGCGAGGGGAGCCTTCCTGGACCTTCCAGCCCTGCTCACCACCAGCGGAATGCATCCGAGCAAATGGCCCCCGCTGATGCCATGTGGGGGAAAAAGAACCACCCAGCTGACTCCTGCCCAAATTCCCGACCCCGGAATTATGAGCAAGGAAAGTGGTTGTTTCAGGCTCCTCAGTCTAGAAGTGGTTTAGCACGCGGTAAGAGATTACTGATTCTCCTGAAATATGCCTTCACCCTCCTCGGGGACCAACTTTCAGACAAGCAGGTGTGGGGGACAAGGTGCTATTCTTTTCCCTAGCTGTCCCCAGCCAGCTCTGGACTCCACAGGCCTTCACGCCCGAGCTTCATTCAGAAAAGAACGGCTTGCTGCCCTTGACCTGGCCTGGTCTGCCCCCACCCCCCCAACCGCGTCTCTCCGGGCAGGTGTCTGCAAGAAGGTGTCAGGCCAGACCCTCCTGCCCTTTGTCCCTGAGGATGGCAACTCAGGGTCCCCGCCTCAGGCAAGAACAAAAGCAAGCCGAATTGAGAACAGCCAGCGATACCGCGTTTTCTCCAGGAAAAATGTTCAGTGCAGCGAATTCATGCAACATTTCACGCCCCGCGCGGGAACAGTCCCAAAGCGAGCCCCAGGATCCTCCTTGGAAGCCGGGGTCCCTCTCCTTTCTTGTACCAGAAGTGCCTTGGCATGTTCAAAAGGAAGTTGCCCTCAGAGCCTGACAGCTTCCGTTGTGTTGAAATTTTAAGGAAAACAATTATCTGTGATCACAGTAAACCTTCTGGGTAATTTATATTTCTAACGATCGGCAAGTATCTCTTCTCGTTAAAGGTCCAAGTTGCTCCCACAAACATCAAAAGTGCTTTTTCCCCTCAGCTTTCTCTGTCAGTCCCCGCGGCAGCACGCATCTGTGTTATTCTGATCACCGTCTGGAAAGGTCTTGGGGAGGGTTCTGAAGTAGGTAATTTTCACCTCCCCTTGACATTTCCCGAGTGCTGAAATGCCTACGTTTTCTTCTATTGTTTCCTGGTGAAGTGAACAAGAAGTCCCCTCTCCCACCAGCTCTGGGTTTTGTCACAATGACAGCTGGGACTCAGGAGCCAAGGCACGTTCCACTTCAGAAGGGAGGGAGGAGCCCACACCCTGGCGGTGTTTGTTTCACGGAGACCCTCCGTGGCACGAGCTGTGTGTGCTTTAGAGCCACATGAGCCGCCCCCCCTCCCCTTTGTGAGCTTGCTGGGTTTCAGACGTGGGGTCTGCAGGGGCCGTGGCATTCCAGCGGGGACTGGGGACAATCGGATCAAAGAGGTGTCTCAGCAAGCCCTTGGGCAGGTCCCTCAACTTCTCAGAGCCCCTGCCTCCCCTGTCTGTAACCTGGGGGTAACACCTGCCTCCCAGCGCCATTGTGTGGACTTAATGAGCCACCAAGTATAGGAACCATTCAGTCAGGAGTGGCAATAGTTTCTGGCGTACTATGGAAGGAACCAGAACCCACCGGTCCACTGTGTGCTGACGCTGTGCTGGCCATTTCCCCGTAAGTTAACTCATGACTCTCCTGACAACGCGCAGGGTACAGGGGTATGTGGGGTGACTCTCAGGGAGGGCGATGAGTCACCTAAGCCAGACTCACGTGATGACCCCCTCATGCTCAGTTCCCCGATGTAAAATCAGCATCTCTTGGGTGCTTCAGTAGGTGATGGACGAATACACCGTAGGACATCCACACCGTGGAAGGTCATCCACACTAAAATGAGGTGCGCTATCAAATCAGGAAGAGACAGAAAGGAAACTCAGAAACACATGACTCGGTGAAAGAGGTCAGTCTGAAAAGGCAACATGCTGCGCGATTCCATCTACGTGACGTTCTGGAAAAAGGCAAAACTGTGGAGGCCGTAGAGGGTCGGCGGTTGCCGGGGGTCGGGAGGAAGATGGAGAGGCAGATCACGGAGGACTTTTAGGGCAGTGAAGCTATTCTGCATGAAACTATTATGGTGGGTACGTGTCATTACACGTGTGTCAGACCCCAGAGAACATACAGTGCCTAGGGTGACCGTGACCTACACTCAGGACTCCGGGTGACTGTGATGCGTGGATGCAGGTTCATTGATTGTAACAAATGTACCACCGTGGCGCGGGGTGTCATGGATGGTGGAGAAGAATGTGCGTATTGGGAGGCAGGAACCACTTGGGAATTCTCTCTGCTTTCCACTCAATTTTGCAAGGAACCTAACACTGTTCTAAGACATAAAGTTTACTGAAAACAACCACAGGGGGCGCCTGGGTGGCTCAGTCGGTTGAGCGTCTGACTTCGGCTCAGGTCGTGATCTCACAGTCCGTGAGTTTGAGCCCCGCATCCGGCTCTGGGCTGACAGCTCGGGGCCTGGAGCCCGCTTCGGATTCTGCGTTTCCCTCTCTCTGACCCTCCCCCATTCATGCTCTGTCTCTCTCTGTCTCAAAAAAATAAATAAAGGTTAAAAAAAAAAGAGAGAGATTAGCGGCGCGTCCTGCCGGGGTGGGGGACAGCATCCCATCCGTTCAGGGACTCAAGAGAGCCAGCAGGTAGAAGAGGGGCAAGGGTGCTCTTTGCCTGAGCTGGGACATCCCTCCTCTCCTGCCCTCGGACACCTTCGGTGGTCCTGGTCCCCGGGCCTTCTGAAGTGGCCTGGAGCTGTACCCCCAGCTCTGGGGCCCCCAGCTCACAGATGGAGGGTCGTAGGATGTCTCAACCCCTGTAAGTGCGTGAGCCGATCCCCTGTGTGGATCCCGGGGGTTCCGTCTCTCTGGACAATGCCGACTGGTGACCAAGGAGAGTGTCAGTGGGGTGAAGGGACGGGGGAGAAAGCCCTTCTTCCCCTGCAGACACCCATCCTCCCTCTGCCTTGCAGTTACCTTCCCCCTCCTCAATGCTCTTCCCCCCCCCCCCCCCCCGTATGAAACTTCGCAATGTGCTCGGTGACTCATTGCAAGGCCATTAAGCGGCATTAACTCTCTGCCTTCAGAGATGACTAAATCACGACTCAGACTCGTGGGGGGACTCAGCTGCCTGGCCACAAGGCAATGTGTGGGTGTGCTGGGGGTCTGTGGAGGTGTAGACAGGCGGGAGGGGTGGGGTGGGGGAGCCTCTGATGTAGCACCCAGTCCTGGTGACACAGAGCTGTGTGATCAGCACCAAGCCCACCATCAGGGAACACAAGAAAGTGGCGGGGGGGGGGGGGTGGGGGGAGTGCTGCCGGCAGGACTTGGATTGGTGGAGGGATAGAGGGAGCAGAGGGCAGGTCTTGGGAGCCCAGAGGCTCTGCTACTGACCAGCCATGCGATGCGTGATCCTGGGGAGCCTCTGGTTCCTCAGAAATTGGAGGGAAGCCCCCTGGCTGGCCATGGCATTAGGAAGATCCCTGGAGAGGTAACACTAGCCACCTTCCTGTCCTAAACATGGCCAAGGGCGGGTGAGACCACCCCCAGCAAGGAGGCTGGGAAATGATCCTGCTCACAGTGGAAGCATGGCCTGAGCGCACTCTAGACCGCACTCAATTCTGAATGTGGCTCCTCTGCTTCTCATCTCTCCAGGAATCCAGACTTCCGGTTTCGCTGGCCTGGGCGGGACAGGCTCTACAGGTGGTTCCTATACTTGCGAGGCCTGGGCTGGGAGCCTCCCACCTACAGCCGGCCTCCTCCAACTTGCATATGTATACGGATTCCGGGGGTGTCGCTTTGAAACGTAGGTTCTGACTCGGGAGGTGTGAGGGGCGCTGCACATTGAACCCTGGTCCGGGTGAAGGATGCCAGTGCCAGCTGGCCCAGTGACAGATCACTCAGCTCTACGGTCATGGGTCTCGAACTTCCCGGCATGTCAGAGTCTCCCCAGGGAACCGTTGACATGTGGATTCCTGGGGGTGGGTAAGGCTGGTGTGGGCGGTCCTGCGGTCACCCCGTCCCAGCAGTCCCAGGTGGGGCCGCCATACTCCCGCACACTGCTCTTCTGTGACTGGTGCAGTGGCCACCCACTCAGAGTTTAGGTCACCAGGTGCTACAGATGCCCTGAGGGCAGCGAGTCTCTGGAACACTCAGCCCGGTCTGCGGAGGGCGGTTCTCAACTGTCAGTGGCACGTGTCTATCCTCCTGGGACCCACAAAGGGTGACTGGGCCCCTTGATTCCTTGATTTTGATAATATCGATTTGAATATCGGTTCCTTGATTTTGATGAATATCTGAGCCAAGGGATTGGTTCAGTCCTCTGGTTACGTTTACCCCACGCCAGCCTGCCGAGAGTTGGGATTTCTGTGCCCCACCCCAGCTCATCTGAGACCCCCGGGTGGACAGCTGGTGATAGTGGGACCATAGTTCGGACACACCACTGATTACATCCATTCCCCGTGGCTGCTGTAACAAATTGCTGCAAACCCAGGGGCTTAAACAGCAGAAGGGTGTTTTGTCACAATTCTGGAGGCCGGAAGTCTGAAATCGGTATCATGGGGCCAAAATCCAGGAGAATCCGTTTCTTACCTCTCTTAGCATCTGGTGGCTACAGGCTCTCCTTGACTTGTGGCCGCATCCCTCCAACCTTCAAGGCCAACATCTTCATATGTCTCCTGGTCATCTCCACGTCGCCTTCTCTGTGAGTATGGTGGCCCCCCACCCCCGCCTGTCCATGCCTTTCTCCTGAAAGATACCTGTGATCGCATCTAGGGCCCTCCTGGTAATCCAGGAGGACTGCCTCACCTCCTGTGAGCACAGCATATGTAATCCAATCACGTCTGCAACCACCTTTCCCCAATAAAGTAACATTCACGGGTCCCAAGAAGGAGGACCTGTATCCTGGGGGGTCATTTTTGGCCTGGTGCACTGATGGTCTGAGAAAGCCCGCAACCTAGCTATCCTCCAGAAGACAACCCACCAACCTCCTTCTTCACTTTACTTTGTAGGTTTGGCCTGCAGCCAATGCTTGGAACTGGCAGGAAGTCAATAAACATCTGTTGAGTACATTGAAGGGGCTTAAGCAGCAGTAGAGAAAGAAGTGTGGCAAAAGCGGCAATGCAGATTCGCAGGTGGAAAAAAAAAATCCAAAGGCAGCTGGTGGGACAATGGGACTGAAGTGTGGGAGGCATATTTAGATGTCACACTGAAGAGTTTGGACACTGTCCTGAAGGCAAGAAAGAGCTCCTTACGAGGTCTTAGCACAAGGTGACTCATTCATTCATTCATCCAACACACACACATACACACACATTCCAAAGAGAGAGAGAGAAAGATTTCTTTCAGGCAATCGGTTCATGTGGATCGTGGGGGCCGTCAAATCCAGTCTGCAGGGCAAGATGGCAGGCTGGAGACCCAGGGAACAGCAGATGCTGTGGCTCATACCTGAAGGCCATCTGCTGGCAGAACTCCTTCTTCATCAGGGGACCTCAGTCTTTCTCTCTTAAGGACTTCAACTGATTAGATGTGGCCCACCCACACTGCAGACAGAAATCTGCTTTCCTCAAAGTTCACTGATTCACATGTCACTCTCCTCTAAAAAGATACCTTCAGAGCAACATCTGGACCAGCGTTTGATCAAAGCTGTTGCCCACGGCCTTGCCCATGCCACATATTAAAGTAGCACATCACAGGAGCGCCTGGGTGGCTCAGTCGGTTAAGCGTCCGACTTCAGCTGAGGTCATGATCTCACGGTTTGTGGATTCGGGCCCCGTGTCTGGCTCTGTGTGCTAACAGCTCAGAGCCTGGAGCCTGCTTCAGATTCTGTGTCTCCCTCTCTCTCTCTCTGCCCCCCCCCACCCCACTCGCCCTGTGTCTCTATCTCTCGAAAATAAGTAAAACGTTAAAAAAAAGTTTGTTGTTGTTGTTTTTTAAAAAAGTAAAGTAGCACATCACATAAAATATAACACATCACAGCTGCCGTCTTTCTGGTACATTCAGATTTATGACTTGAATCTTTGTGGACTGCACCTTGCACCATTACATAATAATCCCTCTTTGTTCTTGTGAACGCTTTCTGCCTTGAATTCTTCCTTATACGATACTCATTTGCTGTGCTTATTTATTTTTTAAATTTCACTTTCAGTTGCTGTGCACTTTGGACCTCTATTTCTCATCCTTTGCGGGGGGGCATTCCTTGCAAATCGCACTTCATCACCGGATTTGTATTTTTACCCCAGTCTTACAGGCTTTGATGGGAAATTCAGCCCATTCGCATTTTTTTATGAAAGTCGACGTGCATGGTTTTATCCATTTCTTCTCGTTTTATGTTTACTTGGACTAAACTTTGTTGCTGTGGCTATTTTCTCCTCCCCTCCTTACTTAATTTTGCTTCCCTGCTCATTCTCTCCACCCACAACCTCCCCCTATTGATGCAGAAGGTCTCCTCTGCTCCTTTTCTCTTTCAGCTCCTGATAGTCATAATTAAACCGACACTCCCCTGGGAACGTGTGAAAAGTAAACGGAGACAGCACGCCCCCCACAAGATTGTTCCTTTCCCACTCCCTCCGCCCCCAGTGCGGGCACCAGAACGGCCCTCCCTCTCCCCCACAATCAGATGTGATCTCAGGATGTCCGACCTCTGCCCTCCACCCCTTCCTCCTTCAGGTCCGGGGGCCGCGGAGATTGAGTCTATTTTTACTCCCAGATGAATACCAGTGTCCCTTACACCATGTGGCATATGCTTCAAGAATCCTTACTTAGCAATTATCCTACAAAATCCCAGGCATGTTTAGATTCAGTCACGTATCTTGCAAGGGTCACTGCCAAACCACCATTTCCTGTTCCCGGTTTCTGCTCTATCCTGAGAGGCTCCTGTGTGGCTGATCCACCTGGGGGGAGTGGGGGGAGGGACTTCCAAGGGGAAAGGGGAGCCTCTCCACCTCTTGCGGTCCTGCCCCGTGGGATACTTTATTTCTTATTCCCCAACAGAGGAATTCCAACACAGCAGTGGGGACTCCATCATGAACCGTGATCAGATCATCAGGGTCCCTGGACATTGTTCCAAACTCCCCTGGGAATGGGCACTAGCCAGATTCTCCTGCCTTTGATGCAACTGGTTCTTTCTGGAATTCTGCAAGACATTCTCCCTTTGGACTTGGAGACTTCACAGCAGAGTTTCAGATGGAGACATGTTCCTCTGGCGTTTCTTTCACTCGTGTCTCCCCCGCCCCAGCTCCTTTTGGCGCTCCGAGCGGTGTGTGTGCTGTGCCTCCTGGAACTGCCCCACAGCCTCTCGGTTTTCTTCAACCAACAGGGGTGGACGACAAGCCATTTACGTCCCTGTAGACAACAAAGAAGGAGCTGGCAAGGCCCTCCCAGGTCGCTGAAGGAAGGCTGTCTGCTCTCAGCCTCCCAGGTGTGAGCAGGGCTGCTGGCTCCCAAAGGTGGGCTGCACAAGCCTTTCAGGCAGCCCCCCAATCCTGCGAGCTGAAGGAGAGGACAGGCAGTAAAGACAGTGGGCTGGAAATTAAAAAAAAACAAAACAAAACAAAAACCTCATCTCCTGGGTTTTCAAAGAGTCGAAGGAGCCCAATAGATGAATAAGAGAGGAGATGCTTTTCAAAATGAAGAAACAAAGAAAGTCTAGCCTCACTAGTGACTGTGGAAATGTAGACTACAGAGGCAGTGAGACCATTTATCATTTACTGTAGTAGGAAAGGGGTAAAAAATTCTCCATGCCAGTGTGCACCCCTCAGAGGTGAACTGGAGACAACATGGAGGCATTTGTTTGGGTAAAAATGTATCTCATAGACCTGAAAAAGCCTATCAGGATCAGTGCTTCTGTTTCTAGGACTTTGTCCTTATGAAACAGACATATGCAGACACATGCGAGTGTGATCACAGGGCCTTTGGGAGGCCCCTTTTTCAATACGCACAGACCCCAAAACGTGAACAGTAATCGTCTTTGAATGATTTTTTTCTTCTTCCTACGTTTTGGAAGTCCCCAAATTTTCTGTAACAAGAGGCGAAATATTTCCACGTGGCGTTGGGCAAGTAACTACCTATGTCCAAACCTCAATTTTCTCATGGATAAAAACAAGCCCCATGCCACCTTCCTCAACCCCACCCTCATTAGAGGTGTAGTGAAAAACCTCAATGTAGGCAAGCCCCCCCCCCAAACTGAACCTGGGTGCTGCTCTGTGCCCATTTCCTCCCCTCCCCTGCGAGCCTTAGATGAGATGGGGTCACACACAGGGGGGCAGCTGGAGAATTAGATGAGGTGACTGATGTGAACCACACAGCTTTTGACGCAAGTCCCCAGGGCTGTGTGTTCACTATACAGAATCCACCTCCCAAACCATCTGGGATCTTTCCCGCCAACATGTTGGTAACACATCTCTGGCAGCCACACTGAGCGGATTTCTGTAATGATATGCTAGGACAGACACCCCAGGTCGGCTGTGAGGACCAGGTACAGAGCAGACACGGCCAAGGGGGCCACCCGCCAGGGCCTTGTATTTCCGTATTTCCAAGGGCCTGACTTAAGGATAGACCTTTACCCTCATCTCCAAACGACACCTCTCAGACATAGGACAGGACAGAAAGAAGAGGGTTTCCAAACTGCCTGAGCCTCACACATCACCCCACCCAGGGCTGATACATTTTCTTAAACGAATCCTACAATTACTTTGTGAAAAGCGTGCTATGTTGCACTTAATTTCATGCATTTAAAGCTGTACTTGGTTACTTGTACCAGATTTTCTATCCCTACTGCTAGATCTGGGAAGCCCTCTATCTCTCTCTCTGGCAGGGCTGGAATTAAGGCCTCTGGCTCATAGCAGACACTCCACTGTTAATTAGTATTGCAGTAGCAGTGATAATGCATCTGGGGCCAGAGTAGTGGGTGAAGGGTGTCCCGAGTCTAGTCCAAGGGTCCAACCACCTGCTACAGCTAAAGGCAAGGGGCCTGCCTCTGCGACCAAACACCTTGCGGGCGGGGCCGGCCGAGGCCGTGGCGGGGAGGGGGCGGGGCCACGACGGGGTGGGACGGGGCCGAAGCCGACTCCGCTCGGAAACTTTCGCAGTGGGCGGGTCGGACCCGCCCCCCGGCTCCCTCCGACCGCGCGGCGCCAGGGGGCGGTCGGCGGCAGCCCCGGCGAGGCGCGCCGTGACTGGCGGAGGCGTGCGGTGATTGGCAGGCGTGCCGGCCGCATAGAGGACAGAGCAGGAGCCGCGTCTTCCGAGCCGCGCCGGGAGTGGAGCGCGGCCCGCGGCTCCGCCCTCGGCCCCGCCCTCGGCCCCGCCCCTCTCGCGGAGGGCGGTGCTCGCCGGCTCTCGCCGCCGCCGGAGTCGCTGCCTCCGGCCCGGCTGCTTCGCTCCGGCCCCTGGGCCTCCGCCTCCTCGCGAGCAACTTTTCGGTGGGCCCGGAGGCCCGAGGGCGTCGCGGCGCCGCGCGCAGCCCACTCGCGGCCGGGTGAGTACTTCGGGGCGGAGGGCGGCCCCGCGGGGGCCTGGAAAGAGAGCCAGGAGACGCCGCCCGCCTGGGGCCTCAGTTTCTCCGTCTGGGCGACTGCTCCCAGCGCCCCCCACAAGTTCCCCAGAAGGTAGAGGGCCGGGGTCCCGCCCGCTTCACGGCGACCGCTCCACGGCGACCACTCCCCGGGCTTGGGTTGGGTCTTCCTCGAGGGGTGCACGCCCCCTCGGCCGCAGCCCGGCGCCCCGGGAATCGCGGGGCCCCGCGGGTGGCCGAAGGCACCCCTGCCCGCGCCCCGCAGCGCCGGTCCCGACGTGCCCCGTCATGGCCCTTCCCCCGCGGCCGGCGGCCGGGCTCGGCGGGTCCCAGGGCGGCCCTCGCTGCCCGCCGGGACGCAGGTGGGGCTGCGGGGGCGCGGGGGGTCCAGCCCGCACTGGGGAGCGGGCCCGCCGGAGGGGGCAGCCCCTGGGTCAGGCCGAACCCCCCCCCCCCCCCAGAGCCCACTTGGAATCTGTGTCGCGCTTCCTCTTCCCCTGGGGCTCCTCCTCAGTTAGCGGGGGAGGGGAGTGGCAGCCCTGGGTCCTGGCTGGTGCGAACCCGGCGGGGGGCCCCACCTCGGCAACATTACTTTCTGTTTTGACAGATGGCAGCTTTCTGCGGAATCTCGCCCTGCCCTTTTGGATGTGATGGAGCCATGCCCTCCCACCCCATTTTTTTGTAGTTGATGTTAAGAAATTCCAAGGAGCTAACATTTGTACAATATTTACACTACCCTCCCCCTTAGTCCTACGGGACTAGGAATGATGGCCCCATTGGACACATGGCGGAGCTGGGGCTCACTGGGGATTGGTGACCTGCCCAGGGCAGGACCACGAAGAGCGCAGGGGAAGACTTCCGCCCCAGGCTGCCCTGAAAGCAATCCCAGTTCTGCCTCTCCTCACCTTGGACAGTGACCCCTGGCATTTGGCCTGTTTATAAAGGGCTTTCCCTTCCGCTGGGATCTAGCCCTGCTTGCACAGTGCCCTGGGTACCTTCTGTGCTGGACGCCCGTTCTCACTGCAGCCCTAGTGAGGGAGCCCCGAGGCCACACTTACCACCATCCAGGCCCGGCCCCCATGTCTCCAAGAGGCTGTGATTCTCGCGGGAGCCCCAAAGTGTCTGACCAGGAGTTTAGAGGAAGTTTCCCCTGTATAACCTCTCCTTTGCTGTGACCCCCCCCCCCCAGCCCCCAAGCACATGGAGCTTCGAGCACAGGGAAGGTTGCTGGGAGACCACATCGCACCTTTCCCAGGATGAAGTGTGTGGAGGGCTCCCGGTTAATACCTCACCAGCCCCTCCCAAGCCAGAGCTGGACAGGCCTTGGGGGCTGGTCACAGAGGGGCCCCCAGCTCAAGAGGTGCCTGAGCACTGGGACAGAGACCAAACCCTGGCGCACGATGGTGGTGCTAAGAAGAATCGCAATAGGGAAGGAGCCTTACGTTCCTTTATACGGCTCCTGCCCTCTCGCACATCCCCACCCCAGAAAGTGGCACCACTGCTGTGGCCCCCGGCCACAGACCAGGCCACTCTCTGCGCCCCCACCCCTCCCATTGTGTTGGTGACACTCCCGCCTCTCCTGGGTCCAGAACCACTCTCAGATAACCTGCTCTGGACCAGGCCTTCTTACCTTGCCCTGGAGAGTTGCCCAGCCCCTTCCCTGGTCTCCCCATCCTGTCCCCACACAGCCCTGGTGGTTCTGTAACTGTCACTTTCCTGCTCGTCACTGTCTTGTACTCCTTCTGGCCCTGGACGCAGCTCTGGCTCCAAAGCCTGGCACTCATTCAGGCCCTGGGAACCTGCCCTAGCCGCCCACACAGCTTCTTCTCATTCCTGCACCCCATCCCCAAGCAGTCACTTCCCAGCCGCCTGCACCTTCCTGGCGACATTGCTGGTCACTCTCACCCCACCCCATCCCCACCGCCTTTCCTCCTGAGCAGTCCCCTGTTGGAATGCCCACGCGCCTTCCTTCCTCCTTCCTTCCGTCCTCACCTGGCTCACACCTGCCCTCTTTGAAGGCTGAGTCGATCCCTCTCCTGCCTTCCAAAGCAGAGTGAGACCCCCCACCTTGGGTGCTTGTAGCCCCAAATGCTGCTCTGTCTTTGTGGTTGTCTGTTGAGGTGACCTCCTTCCCACTGGGCGTGAGCTGCTGGAAGGCCAGCCCTACGGGGGTCCTCTCTGGGGCGGGGAGGCCAGCTAGTGCCTGGCAGGGGATCCGCCCACCGTCCGTGTCTGCTGTCCCCCTGGGGCCTGGTGTGCAGTGGGGGCTCGGCCACCGGGAGACATTCATAACTGTCCTTGATCAAGGACTAGGGTATTCCCAGCTTGACTCCCACTTTGTTCCTGTGCATTTGGCACATTGAGTGGAGCCGGAATGTTCCTTGGTTTGGCCCTTAATACTCTGGGGCAAAAATAGGTATCTGGGAGCCTCCAAGGGCATTGTGCCCTTGTCTTGAGGAGTAGCCCAGTGCCAGGGGCTGGGCTCCCAGACCTTGGGAACCCCTTGGGGCTCAGTCGCAGATGGGCTTTAAAATCTATTTTGTCTTAATTTCAAGAACCTTATTATTATAGGAAATTAGAGAAATACATTGAGGAAAAAGTCTAAAATAAAACCAGTCATAATCCTTCCCCCCCAGACAGAGTCAGTGTTGACAGTTCGGGGGCCATTTTCTTCCACGTCTTTCTGCAGGTAGGTTTTGATGGCATTCTAAAGAGGCTGATTCTCATGCTGTTTTAAATCCTGCTTAACAGTGTTATACCAACACTTTTCTTGCCTTTAAACATTTATTTGTACACAGGGTCGTGGGTAATGTCTGTATAGGACAGCACCGCGCTGACGGGTTGTAATTTTCAAAACTGGTCTCTCTGGATGGTTCCTGATGTCTGCCTGTGTATGAAACCTGTGGGCATCCCTGCTTACTCTCCTGGGCTCGGGCTCTAGTGTGGAGGCTTGAGCAACTTGAAGGCTTCCCGTGGGGGCTTGTTCCAGAGGTGGGGCCTTCCCCCCCGGGAGAGCAGAGGGGGGGCCTGCCTGCACAAGGACTAGAGTGTTTGGGGCAGAAGACCACACGTGGTCATCCTGCTCTGTGTCTCAATAGATGCATGGTCCGTGCAGTCCCCTCTGGGGGTGGGAGCTCCTCAGCCCAGCTCCTCAGTGCTGGAATTCGTGTTTTGATGGGATAAAAATATGCCTCGGTGCTCACGTGGAAAGAATGCCAGCCACTCTGCTTTTTTGGAGCTGACACAATGACAGGTTCCAAGCTCCCGCCCTGGCCATCAGGTGGCAGTTGGGCTTGACTGGTCCCACCAGCAGGCAGGTTGGAGGAATCTTGGGGCCAGGGCCCAGCTGGAGGATGATGTGCCCGTTTTGCAGTCAGGACGCTGGTGTCTGGGGGGGAGGGAATTGCTTAGAGTCACAGGGCAAAAGGTCCTGAAAGCTTCTTGCCCGGCCAGCGCACCTTCCCTGAGGCCAGGCTGCCTCAGTGTCCCTTGCGCCCTAGGCCCCTAACATGTGTCAGGCAAGGCAGCAGCTAGTCTGAGTGGATGAGGTCCAGCTCCTGCCTTCCGGGCTCCTGGCATCACGGGAAAGAAAACTTGTCAAAGAAGGAAGGACCAGGGGCACCTGGGGGGCTCGGTCGGTTGATCATCTGGCTTCAGCTTGGGTCATGATCTCGTGGTTCGTGGGTTCGGGCCCTGCGTCGGGCTCTGTGCCGACAGCTTGGAGCCTGGAGCCTGCTTCGGATTCTGTGTTTCCCTCAGAGTCTCTCTGCCCCTCCCCCGCTCACACTCTGTGTGTGTCTCTGTCTCTCTCTCGCTCTCAAAAATAAATAAACATTAAAAAATTTTTTAAAAAAAGGAAAGACCAGACACTTGTGGGGGGTCCTTCCACCAGGAGATGGTCTGTGATCCTTCCTGTGACCCAGCCATGGCAATGAATTGTCTCCTGTGCTTTAAAATAACAAGACTTCTGATCCCAAAAGGGCTTGACCAACTCTCAGAGACCCTGAAAATTAATTTTCTTTTATTCATTCATTCTTACTAACCGTTTTACTTGAAATAGTCATTTTGACTGCTGTATGAGATGCATAATACTTAGCCCGCAGGCCAGCCAGAACCTGTGTTTCCCTGGAACCCCTTTCATAATGTGTTTTCAACTGAATATGCCTTTGTTCAGCACCTGAGAGAACTAGCTTGTTTATTTGTTGTTTTTTAATGCTTTATAGTTTGCAGATTACTTTCTCCTCCTTCACACCCTTAGTCCCCATAGCACCTCTACGTGGAAAGTGTTATTCTTATTCTACAGATGAGGAAAAACTGAGAACAGTGAGGTTAAGTAGCTACAGGTAAAGGGAAGAACTGGGATTCACTCCTCATGTTGCTTGGTAGTCAAGTCGTGTCCTATTGGCTGGGGACAGAGCTGTCCCTCCAGACCTGGGGCGTCCTGGTAGGAGGGGGAGTGTTACCCGAGACAGGACTCAGCAGAGGCAGCAGGGAAACTCCCAGAACGGAGGCACTCTGGGGCCTTGGCTTGGATGTCCAGTGCTGGGGGAAGGGGCTCTGCCAGAGCGCAGGCACGGGGTCAGGGGGAGGCAGAGGACAGCTTTGGGAACAGGGGAGAGGGAAGAGAAGGCGTGGCAGGGGTCGGATTTTGAAAAGAGGCCGCATTTTCAGAGACGGGCTTTGTGGATTTGAATTCTGACTCCCACACGGTGAGCTATGTGGCCTCTAGCAAGGTATCTCGTTTCTCGATTCGCGTTTCCTCATCTGCGAAATGGGGTGAGGGTTGAAGGACGAGCCACTTCTCCATCTGTCACACGGGGGTAGCAGCGGTGCCCGCTTCACAGGGCTGTGCGAGGAATCCCGAGAAAATGCACGGGAAGCGTTGAGAACAGGGTGTGCTCCAGACACATGTGCGTTCCTGTTAACGACCCGGGTGCCCCGGCACAAGGTGGCCGTCTTAAGATGAGCTGCACTCTACCATTCCAAGAAGGTGGCACTTGATTCTGGGGGCAGCCGGCCAGGCGAGGTGGCTCGGTAGGACGTGGCCCGGTGTGGCCTAAAGAACAGACTTGTTTGCTGTCTCGGCAGGACTCTGTTCTGTGTCCCAAGTCACCCGCCGGTCTCCTCACCCGCCACTGGCTACGTGCTCCCTCGGGTCTGTGCGCACTGAACAGCGAGTTTCCTGGAACTTGCCTCTTTGTTTGGTTTCCCTGAAGCCCGGGAGTTTGGAAGCCACACCAAGCGCATCGATGTCCAGGCAGAGTCACGTGGCTTGGCCAGGCTTTTGTTTTGCCCCCGGGGGATGTTTTTAAATAAGGACTCTATCCCTCTGAGGCAGGAATGTCCAGATTGAAATCGGTGGGGTTGTTTGGCGGACACAGATCCCATCTCCCGGACCCATTTGTGGCTGGGGACAGGGCAAGCAGGGCAGCGTAGACCCTGGGAACAGGCCACCTCCACCCTTCTTGGGACAACGGTCTCCAGAAACATCCGGTGAGCATCTACCCTGCAGGTGCTTGGAGCTGGGTGTTTGGGGACACCTGGCCCCCTTGTGCAGCCTGTAGTCTCTAGCCTCATCTCGTCCTCACGGCACCCCCTCACGTGGGGCGATTGTCCCATTCATAGTGGTGGAAACTGAGGTGCGGGGAGGGGTGTGGCCCGCTCAGGACCGCAGAGCCGGGGGGGGGCGGGGCCAGCGTTCCATTAGCAGAAGGGGGTGGATGTGGCCTTGAGTCCCGGGGAGGGTCACGACATCTTTTTGGAGTCTGAGGAGAAGCCTCACTGGGTCCCCCTGCTCAGCGCACACATAGACCCCGTCAGGGGCCTGTGTCCCCCTCAAGTCTATCCAGGGCACCGTGTCGGGGACCCTGGGGCACCTCCCAGAGCTTCCGGCTCCCTGCCCCGTGACTTCCGGTTGCCCTCGGTTGTGGCGGTGCCGGTTTCTGCCTTGCTGCTCAACAGCACGTGAGGTCCCTTTCCTGGGCTGATGGAGCCCCGCCCCCTGCCACGAGGTGGCTGTAGGTCTGTGCTCTCCCGTCTGGGCCGGTTCGCCCCCTGTCCCTAGGTGCTCCCCTCTGCTTTTTAGGGTGTGTTCGTGTCTGGTGGCACCCAGGCTCCGCTCGGGCTCCGTGGTTGTCCTGTGGTTCGGGCCAGCACGGATGGCTCTGCGGTTGGGCAGATCTGAGTCCCAGCTCCACGGGCCGTTTCCCTCCCCTACAGAACGTGAGGCGGCCCCTACCCCACTTCCCTTTTCTGTCCCTTCTCTGCCCAACACTCGAGGCCCGAGCAGGCTGGGCCTGGCCCGCCTGGCGTGTCTTACCCTCCGCTTTTCTCCTCCGCAGGATGGACCCCGGCACCCCCTCTGCGAGCCCCTCTGGCTCACAGCCTCCACCACCACTGCAGCCCCAGGCCCGTTCGCGGCTCAATGCCACTGCCTCGGTGGAGCAGGACGAGAGCGGGGTGCCCCGAGCCCCTGGACCCCAAGTGGGACGCGGACCGGATGTAGGAGACACAGCTGCCCCAGCCGTGGCCCGGACCCCGAGCCCTCGGAGCCAAGAACGAGCGGACAGAACAGGTAAGGGGCGGGGCCTGGAAGGCAGCAGCCCTCCGCACACGTGGCTCAGGCGCCCTGCGCGGTTCTCCCTGTGGAGCAGGGCCCTCGGGCTTCCACCCGCACGGCGGGCTTGCTCTTGGTGCGCAGACGTCACGCTTCCCACCTGATGGCTCACCCTCGGGGCTGGCGCCGGTCCCTCAGCAGGGCCTGTGGGTGAGAGGTCCTGCTCTCGTCCCGCACGGCGCTCGGGGAAGCCCATGTGGTCCCCCCTGCCCCCCGGCCCAGTCCCCAGTGAGGGTGTGCCCAGGCTGGACAGCTAAGGGCCGCCCCCCTCCCCACTCTTGGGCCCCCCTGAGGTTTTCATTCCCTGAGGCCTTCCCGGAGGCACCTCCCCGGGGCAGAGGTGAGCCGGTGTGCGGGCCTCGGTGAGACCAGATGGTTGGCCGCGGTGCTGGCTGTCTCGCTGACCTTGGGGGAGGGGCACTAGCCCTTGGGCCGTCCTCCATCCAGCTCCCGCTCCCCGAGTACGGCCCTGAGTGGCCGTGGGTGGCACACGTGGGTCAGGTCTGCCCCCGACTCCCATGAGCCCACAGTCTGGTGGAGAGCAGAGGGAAGCATGAGGCCTGGGGAGCACCGAGGTGGCCCTGGGCCCAGGGCCGCGGCGGTGGGAAGAGAAGGTGCCCGAACAAGAGGTAGGTGGGAGGAGAGGGCATGGCATGGCGGCCGAGAGAGTCTGGACCTCCGGTGACGGTGGTAAGGTTGGGAAGGGAGGGATGCGGGGATAACGCTCATCTGGCCTGTGATGGAGATACACTGGGAGGGAGCTGGGGGGCAGGACTGGTCACTGGGCCGGAGCACAAGCCTCGTCTGAGACGTTTCTTCACGCTCTGGAGGCTGCTGTGGGTAGGGACGGCTGTGCGTCACCATGAGCTTCGTGGACACTCAGAGGCAGGAATCCCAAGCCTCTGGCTCCGATGTTTGTGGCGAGTGTAGCTGCTGTCAGCTCCATTCTTTCTGGTACTTTACCGCGTACTTTGCAGCACGTGTCTCACTCCCGAAGGAACCAGCCCCTCCACCTAGACCGTGCGCTCGAGCACAGGTGGGGTCATGGTCACGCTGTCCTGCTCAGAGCGCCAGGGCCCGTTCCTTGTCTTCCTGGGGTACCGGCCCCTCCTCCCTGCACACCCAGACTGTTCTCTGTCCCCCAGGCCGGCCTCCAGGCCTCCCCATCTCCCTGTGCATGTGGGAAGCTCCGCCCAAAATGTGCCCTCACTGTCTCCACCTGCTGGAGTCCTACCCGCCTCTTAGGGCGCGGCTGCCTCCTATACTTTCTGACCTTGACCCACAGCAGGCAGTACACGAGCCACCCTTACCTGACCTGCGTGCCTGCACACACGCACACACACGCACGCACACGCACACACACACACCCCCGATGGCAACAGAAATTTCCAAAACACCACTTTTCTCGCTGTGTGTGCTGCAGTCAGATCGTGTCCTTTCTCTTCCTTTGATGTAAAAGCAAACGCCGCTCGTGGGCAGTTAAATGGATTTTGGGATTTAGTGTGTCGAGACAGGCCTGCATTTTATAAAACGCTTTCTGCAGTTTGGCTCCGCTGCCGGTTCTCTGTGCACATTTCCAGGCCGGGACTCCCCGGGGCACGTGTCTGCACACGAACCGTCACTTGTTGTCGGGGCCCTGAGGCGCCCCGGGCAGGGTCGGGACCTGACTCTCACGGTGGCGCACCCCCCAGCCACGTGCCCTTGACGGAGTCGGAGGCCACGGCGAGCCTGTTCCTGCGTCTGAGGAGTGGGTGCGACCTCGCCAGCACGTGGAGTCCTGCCAGGACCTTGTACGCCGGGCAGACCGTCGTCAGGCCCCGGCGCGTGCAGAAGCGTGCTGGCGGGTCGGTGAAGGGCCGAGTCCGGGCCTGTGGTCCCCCCGGGCACCCCGTGCCGGTGCACAGCGACTGTCTGTACCTTGAGCTGCAGCACAGTCACCAGACAGCCCGGTGCCCCGGCTCCCTCACCCAGATCCTGTGCAGACCTCCTCCTGGGGGGCATCTGCTATTTTATGATCCCCCATTGAACCCCTCTTTGGACTGGTCTTCACGTTGGCTCGGGCCATGTGTGTGCACCAGACTTTTTCTCTCCCCCAAGGGAAGCTTGTTGTGCCACTAACTGGGTGTGTGCGTGTGTGTGTGTGTGTGGTAGGGGGTGGGGGCTCTCTTTACCTTCTCTGTCACCGCTGGTGGGTGGGATGCTACGACCTCGCTCCTTATTCCCAGGCTGCTGAGGTGAGGCTTCGTCCCCCAGGTGGTCTGTACGAGCTAAGGAAGTCCAGCTGTCGTGGCCCCCTGGCCACACCTCACCTCCCCTTTCTCATCTCACCCAGGCTTTGTCATTTTTCTCTTCCTCTGGACAGCTCGCCGCTTAAGTAGGCCACCCCAGCTCAGCCATGCCGCCCGTGCGGAACCCCCAAACCTGCCGTGAGCACCTGCTGTGTCTATCTGTGTGTGCCACGTGGCCAGCCCTGTCCGCAGGGCTTTCCGTGGGGCACGTCTGACCCCTCACAGCAGTCTGTGAGGGAAGTTCTGTTATCACCCCACCTAGAGGGGAGGAAACTGAGGCACAGACTTGCCCAGGTGACCCACTGCTGTGTGACGGGTGCACAGGTGACCCGAGTCTCCTGGGCTAACACCAGCCCCGCCCAGCAGAGTTCAAGCTCTGGTTGAAGCAGGCTTGAGGCTCCCCGTACAGTTCACGCTGGGCCAGTGCCTGCTTTATTCCAGAAACTCACCCGGTCCTTGGGCACTTCTGATCTTTGCATCTCCTTGAAAGATCACCCGGTTCTCCGCTTTGTCTCCGAGGCCTCTGGGCAGGCAAGGGGGCTTGACCCTGAGATCTCAGCCACAGATGCCTCACGGCTGCAGGGCACGGAAACCAGCTCTAGAAACACACTTGGTTTTGATCTGAGTGTGCAAAACAGCCCCAGGAGGGCGGGGTCGAGACTGCAAATTTCAGGTAGGAGCCAGGAGATGGCTGTGGCCTCTGGTTGCTGTCCACCCCCAAGGCGGGGAGGGAAGCGGGTCCTGGGCAGTCTCGCGGCCTTGGGGTCCCAGCCCCCACGTGCTGCTCTGAGGCGCATGCAGCGGGCCCTGCCCTGCTGGCCCTGCGCAGCCCAGACGGCGCCTGCCCCTGTAAGGGCTTTGTGGGCACGTTTCGGTGGATTCCCTGACCTGTGCGTCTGCAAACGTGTGACGCGCATTAGTTAGGTAACACCGAGAGTAAGAGTGAAAGCGACACGTCCCGTGCTGGGTACGCGTGAGGTTTTCTGCCTTAGCTCACTCGCTTCTCCAACATTTTCGCGAGAAAACCTAGGGGAAGAGCGGCAGTAGATACCCCGAGGCCCCCAGCTGGTGAGGGGAAGGTTCAAACATACTCTGTGACTCTGCCTACCCGGGGGTGGCAGGCGGGGCCCTGCCGCGTGCCCCGTGCCTTCAGGCCGTCTCTTCAGGGTGCCCAGGGCAGGAGCAAAGCAGAGACCTCTGGGCTGAGGCCTGGGTGGTCTCTGGTGAGGACAGAGGGGTCCGCCCCCCAGGAGCCCTTGGGCCACGGTGAGACAGAAGCAAACAGTAACGGCCCTGGCGGGCAGACACCATGCTGGGCAGAGCTGACGTCATGGGGGCCCAAGGAGCACGAGACACCCTCTCTGCTGACCTCGGTTTGCGGCGGGTCTCCATTGGGACCGCCAGCCCTGTACAGCCTCCCAGCTGCGGGGCCACGGACGGGGGTGCTGGAGCCCTTGGGCACCCCAGTGTTGACGGAGGACCTGCCCAGTGTGGGCAAGACAGGAGGGGCTCTGCCCTCCAGGGGGGTCCTGGGTGGGTAAATGAAGAAGGGTCAGCACAGTACGGGGCATGCTGGATGCTAGGCCCGGGGCAGGGATCAGAGTGCAGGGGCAGGGGGTCAGCCAGGTGAGCCCTTGGGGGTCGTGATAAGGAGAAGGGTGTTTTAGAGGGCATTGGAGGGTTTAAGACCTGCACGAAGCCAGGCTGGCCCCCAGGTCTCTGGCTGGGTGGTGGGGTCCAGAGCTGATGGTCTGGTCTGGACCGATACCGATGTGGGACCGTGAGCAGAAGCAGAGTGTCGAGGCCCTGCCATCCCAGGGACAAGTCACAGCAGTGGACCACATGGGTTCTGAGGCTCTGCTCGAGGAGCCAGCTACTGATAACTGAGGAAGTTTTCTGCACACATCGTCTCGTTCTGATCCCGATTCACGCCCCGGTCTCTCTGGACGCCCCACCTGTGCTGTGACCCCCTCGCTGTAGGATGTCCTGTCACAGGACGGCAGGGGCAGTGAGTCTGTCTTGGGCGTGGTGGTTTCCTGAGACCTTTGGAAACTTGGCAGTGTGCCCTTAATCGGTCACCTTTAACCACCCACTTATGTCCCAATCCTCAGGTGTCACCTCCTCCAGGAAGCAACCTCCCGCTGCGCCCCCCCCCCCCCCCCCCCGCCACCATCAGGCGACACCTCCACAGCCTTGACCTTCCGGCCTGGACCCCTGCCTCAGCTCAGCCAGCCCCAGGCAGAGACGGGGTGGCAAGGATTTTTCACCGTTTGTTTATAAGAATCAGAGTCAGCATCACAAAGGCTGATGAGACACCCTCTTAGTGCAAGACAACCCCCACTCCCTGGGTATGGGACACCCCCTTGGCGTAGGGCAACCCAGCCACCCCAGGTGTGGGAGCTGCGTGGCCTTGGACAAGTCTCCCTCTTGCTTCCAGGGGACCCAGCCATCCTGAGTATGGGCACCCGTTGGGGCGGGGCGGCCACAGCAACGATGCGGACACACGACGAGGACACACGGTGTCCTTGACTGCAGGGCCCCCGTGCAAGGCGTCCTGAGAGGACCAGGGCGTCCAGGAGGCCTAGACTCGTCGGGGCGGGACCGGGGAGGTGGGGTGGCAGCAGCCGCCCAAGACAAGAGCTTTGGTCATTATCATTCCCGCAGGCGTCCGGTGGCTCCTCTCCGCCACAGACCTTGCTAGCAGCCTTCATGAGCGAGGCTGCCGGCCGTGGGAGCGCTTCGTGCACAGGCCTCCCAGCTCGCAGCCGGGGTCCTGACGCTGTCCAGAGTGGACGCCAGACTTGCTCACCACCCTCTTTCCTTCCTGCAGAGCACCTGCTCCAGCCGTGGGGGTGCGGGGTGAGCTCAGTGCCGTCACCGTGCCGAGCACGGGCCGTGTCCCTGCGCTGGCACGTGCGGGGACAGGAAGGCCGCAGACCCTTCTCGCGATCCTTCCCTCGGCAGCCCCCACCCCCTCGTCCCTCCATCCTGCGCCGTGTATCCAGTCGCGCTGTCCCACGCTGGCCGGAATCCGGGGATGGGTCAGACCCACTGGACGCATCGTCCCCACGAAGGCTGGTGGGAGCTTGGAGACGCCGTGTGGACACTGCATCCCGGGTTGCAGAGGGAAAATAGCCGTGGGGCCCTGCTGGGAAGAGGGGACGGCATCCTGGGGGCTCTGCTCATCTCACCAGCTCCGGAGAAGATGAAGGGTCACGTACCAGGTCAGCAGGGCACGGGGTCTGTGGGCACAAACAATGAAAAGACGGGGGTCGGCGTATACGTGGGTCTCCGTGGGCTCCGGCAGAGGTGTGCGGACCTGCCCAAGGCCACGCAGCTCTTGCTGCTTCGTGATAGGAAGCTCTTCAATAGTGAGTTCGAGTCAGGACCCCTTCGGTCGTAAGTGACACAGAAACACAGCGTAAATGGACGTAAGCGAGAAATGAGGACTTGAGAGGAATTTCTCAGTCCCGTGGATCTGCAGAGTGTAGGCTGTGCTGGCTCTACATGTGGCTGGATGCAGGGGCTCAGAGGATGTGATCAGGAGCCCCAGCTCCACCCTCCCTCCCTCTGGTGGGCTGTCCTCACCGGGCGGCCTTCCGGGGCTCCCGGGGGGCATCCATCAGCCAAGTCATAGCGGAAGGAAGCCTGCTCCCCGATAGTTCAGCACAGACCCCGCTGGCCTGGCTTGGGTCTGTGTCCATCTCTGAACCAGGCGCTGTGGTCAGGGAGACAGAGGCTTCTGATGGGCCAGGAGGGCGTGCTGTACCCACCCTGCATTGAGGGACAATGCCACCGGACCTCGAGGACCGAGATGGGGAAGAGTGGGTACCCAAGAGGGGCATCAAAGTGCTACTATCAGAGAAAGACAGGAACGCGGGTCGGACATGCACAGAATAGTGTGTTTCGTGGTCTGTGGTCCATGCTGACTCAGCCAGATTCTGGGGGCGTCCTTTACGGGGCTGAACAGTAAGCCTGTGACCTGTGGGAAGGCTCCTACTTACACGGAAAAAGCCAGAGCCCTCTGATGGGTCTGCAGCGTGGGCCCAACACTTGAGTGGTAGAGAAGTATTTATGTCAGTGCCAAATGGGAGCTGGAATAATAAAGGTGTGGCGTGTATTTCAACGAGACTTCTCGAAATGTCAGGCTGTGAGTAACTTCTGTGAAAAATTAATCACGGACAGAATCTTTGTAGCCAACAGATATATGCTCGAGTCTTCTATATCCTAATTCAGACACAAAAAGAACGTGGGCTTGTGAATTTGGTTAAAAGTTTTGAACTTGTGGGAGGCGCCCCATGGGCGCTATGGTGGGAAGTGCACTGAGGAGCAAAGGCCCTGGGGTCAGCTGAGAGGTGGGGAGCATGGACGGAAAAGAAACCTACGTTTTGGGAATGCTGGCTCTGGCCCAGCCACTTCATACGAAGTATCTCGTTCTTTATAACCGTCCTGTTGGATGGATATTAACGATTAGGTTGAAAATAACTGGCTAGGTCACACAGCACTTTGACGTTGAAGGCACAGTCACACGCAGGTTAGATTTCTCTCCACGCCACACTCCTTCCCTGGGAGCCTGCAGGCTTTGTGTTCTCCTGTTCTAGGCCAGAGAGCGCATCCAGGGGCTGGAGGGGCTGGGACAACAGCCAGAAGGGAGAAGTGACCTTGCTGGCTGGCTCGGGAGGCGCCAGGGTCCTGGCCGCAAGGGCAGGCAGGGTGGGTGTGCTGAGGCCATTGCTGGCAGGGTCCCCGGGGACCTCAGGGAGCAAGTCCAGTCCAAACTCCTCAGGGAGGGTATTTTCCAACCGCCCACCAGGAGGGCGATGGTGTGTGTCCCTTAGCGTGAGGTCTTGAGAAGAAGCTTCCCCTCTTGGAGCTGTGTCCTCAGTCCCCTGTGCCTCTCTGCCTTTGAACCTGCGGGCCGTGTTGGCTCAGACCCCCGTCGCATCCCCCCGGAGTCCTGTGGCCCGTGGACTCGGGTGCCCGGCATGCAGTAGCCTGTGGCCTTGGCTGACACAGGCAGAGCCGGGAAAGGCCTGGATGAACCAATCAGGAAGGCTGGTCATCGAGTGTTGTTACTGGGGACCGTTTTTGTTTCCCTTCATTCTGCCTCCTGTTTCCAGAAACATCTAGGGAGTGAGGAGGCTGTCGTGTCTAATAAGCACCTGCTGTGAAGTCAGCAGTGCTGCGGCCGCATCCCACGAGCTACTGCGAGGTGTCTTATACCTGCCAAGGTGGGATGCGGGGTGAACGGAGGCGGGAGAGGAGCCGGACGTGGGCCCCCGGATATCGGTTGCGGAAATCAAAGACAGGCACTGGTAAAAAAAGGATTTGTTTTTAAACTTCTTATTGTCATGCTGCCTACTGCTGGTAAGGTTGCGGTGACATTGGTGTAGTTCCATGACGCTGTGTAACTTGGGGTAACTTTTTGGAGACTAGGCTGCAGCGTGAGCCGTAGCTGTTTGGGCCTTGGGCCTAGGATTCAACTGAAAGCCTGTGCCAGGAGAGTAACCCCCAAAGGAAACACATACACGGAGTGGTTTGTGGCACCGTTTCATAAAATTAGGGAGTATTGGGAATAATGTAAGGGCCCAGTGGAGTGGAGGGGCCCGGCACCCTGGGCATGTTCCTCCGACCGGATCTCTGAACTGTGGCAATGCTGGATTTCACCACAGGGTAACGTGGGAGATCGGTTACGATTCACTGTTGTAAACGTGTATATGTCAAAATGTGCATGCACAGATTGTGACCCCCAAAAGTCGTGTGTATGTAGATGACAGTCTTGGATTTGGAGTGTTTATTGGGGCACAGGTGTTTATCTGGGTCAGGGGCTTTCCCGCTGGAGCCCTGGGATCTTTCTGGAGCCCCAGTTCAAGCAGGCCTGCCCTCAGGCGTGGCGGTGGGACTGGGGTTGGGGCCCCCATGTCCTTCCCGCCACTCTGAGCCGCTGCTCAAGACCCCCGTCCGTGGCAGGTTTGCTGTCCATGCTCTGGGGCTGTCTGCATCCTGGATGGCAGCTTTCTGGAGTGTTCTCTCCACGTCTGACCTGGATTTCCACAGAGCTACCCCGGGTCTGAGCACATTCTCGCAGTCCCCTCCACTCCCAACGAGCGACAAGGACCGGCCTCGTGACGTTCTGTCTGCTTCTCTTCTGTGCTAAAGGGCCCGTGAAGGGCGATGTGGAAATGCCCTTTGAGGAAGTCCTGGACAAGGCCAAGGCGGGGGACCCCAAGGCACAGACGGAGGTGAGGACGGCGTGTGGGTGGGAGGCTCAGGCCTCGGCCCCACCACGTGGCGGCCCTGCGAGGGGCGGGTGCCCTGTGAACAGGGAGCAAGGGAGCCGGCTGACTACGCGCTGTGTGCAAGGCCCCCTCTCTTCCATGGTCTCCGCGTCGTTCTGCCTCCCGCCACTCCTCTGGGGACCCTGTGTTCTCTCCCGTGTCCGGCTCACGCCTCATCTTGGGCCCCTCCTCCTCTGGGACACCTTCCCCACCTCCTGCCTGCCCTCAGCACCTCCACCCTCCTCTCATGTCCTCTGTAAAGGGGGCACCATACCCTCCCCGGGGGCTGCTGAGAGGGTCTCACAGGCCCAACCTGGTGCAGGTCTGAAGCTCCCAGAAGGTGGGGTGGGGAGGCGGGCTGGCCTGGGTGACGGGGGTCGGGGAGGCGGGCTGGCCTGGGTGACGGGGGTCGGGGAGGCGGGCTGGCCTGGGTGACGGGGGTCGGGGAGGCGGGCTGGCCTGGGTGACGGGGTCGGGGAGGCGGGCTGGCCTGGGACACTGGGGCAGGACAGGGTCTGGAAGCCGGAGCTTGTGCGGCCATGGGGAGCAGGTCGGGGCCAGCACACAGAGCCGGAGCCCGGGCGCATGCGTGTGGGGACTGCCGTGGAGCGTGGCCTGACCGGGTTCTCGCCCGCAGGTGGGGAAACACTACCTGCAGCTCGCCAGCGACGCGGACGAGGAGCTGAACAACTGCACTGCCGTGAGCTGGCTCATCCTGGCCGCGAAGCAGGGCCGGCGTGAGGCGGTGAAGCTTCTCCGCCGGTGCCTGGCGGACCGGAAAGGTGGGCCCGCGGGAGGCTGCGGTGGCTGCCGGGGACACACTGCTTCATGCTACATCAGCACACGTAACGGCAGGGGGAAGATACGAAGCTGGTGGCACTCTTTTTGTTTTATGGGGTTTTTTTAACGTTCATTTATTTTTGAGACAGAGAGAGTCAGAGCATGAGTGGGGGAGGAACAGAGAGAGGAGGAGACACAGAACCGGAAGCGGGCTCCAGGCTCCGAGCTGTCGGCACAGAGCCTGACGGGGGCTCGAACTACGGACCGCGAGATCGTGACCTGAGCCGAAGTCGGAAGCTCAGCCGACTGAGCCACCTGGGCGCCCCTATGGGTTTTTTTTTAATGTGTGTTTTTGAGTGAGAGAGGGAGACAGTAAGAGTGGGAGGGGCAGAGAGAGAGGAGACACAGAATCCGAAGCTGGCTCCAGGCTCCAGGCTCCGAGCTGTCAGCACAGAGCCTGACGGGGAGGCTTGAACCCACGAACTGTGAGGTCGTGACCTGAGCCGAAGTCGGACACCCAACAGGCTGAGCCACCCAGGCGCCCCTGAAGCTGGTGACGCTCTCGAGAAATAAGAGTAAACTCTGTTTCGCCAGTGCTTTTGTCATTTGGACGTTGTTTCCAGAGCATAACACGGGATGTTTAGCCAACAAAGCCACTCATCCTATCTTTAGTGTGTGTAGGTGTCTGTGAGTAGATCCCTTCTGAGTTCGAACCCAGACTGAGGAGTGGATCATAGAGCCATTGGAGAGTCAGCTTCCCTGTGATGCAGGAGGACAATGTGACAGTGGCCGGAGGTCAGGATGGAACTCCCTGGACTGACTTTGCATCCGGTCTGGGCCGAACGGCTGGGAGACCGTGGGCCAGTGAAGATCTGCTCAGATGCATTCATGCCTGGAAGGGAACGGATGTGGAGGGCGGTGGAGGGGGGACAGCGAGGCAGAGCCCGGCCACGTGTGGTCGCATATTCCATTATCCTGCCCAAGGGAAATGGCTTGTCCCTGGTGCCATGTGGAGCAGTGTGCTTCTGGGGGCTTCCCATCTCAGAGACAAAGGAACGGTTATGTCATAACGGGTTTTTGTTTTTTTTTTTTAATTTTTTTTTTTTCAACTTTTTTTTTTTTATTTATTTTTGGGACAGAGAGAGACAGAGCATGAACGGGGGAGGGGCAGAGAGAGAGGGAGACACAGAATCGGAAGCAGGCTCCAGGCTCCGAGCCATCAGCCCAGAGCCCGACGCGGGGCTCGAACTCACGGACCGCGAGATCGTGACCTGGCTGAAGTCGGACGCTTAACCGACTGCGCCACCCAGGCGCCCCAAATAACAGGTTTTTTTTTAAACAAAGTTTCTCCAGATTGTAGAAGTGTTTGATGCTTATCATATAAAACGTGGAATACATAGAAAACAGAAAGATACAAGTTACTCATAACTTGGAAACCCAGAAAGAAAACGCTCTGTAGCCTCGTGTATTTTCTTCTGGTTTTGTATTGTACCGTTTTTAGAATTACATTTTTTATATAGAATCTGCTTTCTTTGGAAATGGGGCTAGTGCCTCTGAAAACCTGGAATGGTGGCGTTCTGTTAGCCGGGATTTCTCGCCAGCCCACCTTCCCGTTCTGGAGCCGGAGGGAGGGCTGGGCCCGCAGCCCACGTGGCCCGGAAGAGGGGCTCAAGTCAGGACCCTGGGACCTAGGGCAGGTGCTAGACAGGGCCGGGAGCGGCCTCACGTGCTCCGCACCCCCACTTTCTCACGTTGGGTGCTTCCTGATCTTGAGAGAAACGTGTGCTCATTTAGAAAATTTGGAAGATGTGTAAAGGGAGAAAAAATCCCGTCTCTCTCTGCGGCGAGTCTCTGTCTCCCTCGGAAAGGCAGCTGTGCGGGGACACAGCTTTCCCGGCCGTCTTAGGAGGGGCAGTGCCCGGGAAGTGCCGTGGACACAGGGGAGTCCCGCTCTTGCACCCAGGCTGGTGACCCTGGTTACGTGTCTCTGACGCCCGTGGTTACCTGCCACTCTGTTTGTCTCTGACTCCCTGGCCGCCTGCCCCCCGGGGTCGCCTTCTGCAGGGCCAGGCCGTGCTCTGAGCTGGAAAGTCCGGGACTTGGCCAGATGGCATTTTTGGTCAAATGTCTGTTTCTGCCCTGGTGACCACAGGTGCCTACAAAACCTGTCGCCTGAGTCCCCTCCCAAGCCCCGCAGCAGAGCTGGTCTGGGCCCAGGGCATCGCTAAGGACACCCAGGCAGGTGGGATGAGGCCTTTAATGCATCTTGTCTCCTAGGCATCACTTTTGAGAACGAGCAGGAGGTGAGGCAGCTCTCCTCCGAGACTGACCTGGAGCGGGCCGTGCGCAAGGCGGCCCTGGTCATGTACTGGAAGCTCAACCCCAAGAAGAAGAAGCAGGTGGCTGTGTCAGAGCTGCTGGAGAACGTCGGGCAGGTCAACGAGCACGGTATGCGAGCCTCATGGGGACCAGCCCTTCCCATGGGCACCTCATGGGCTTCTCTGGAATTCTGGGGGCTTCCCTATGGGGACTCTGGGAGCCTAACAGGGGGCTCCCAGGGACCTTGTCTCGGAGACCTCATGGGTCTCCTCTAAGTAAGGCTCAGGGAGGGTCCCTCCTGGGGTGCCATCCTGTTCTTGGGGTCCCCTTCCTAAGCCGTGTCCTGAGCTCTGGAACAGTCAATGGGCTGGGTGCCCGCAGGCAGAGCTGTAGATCATGTCATTCTTAGGGTGTCCTGCTCCTCCTGAGGGGACAGAAGCTGGGGGAGAGTAGCAGATGCCGGCAGGGACTCGCGGTTCCAGGGGTGTGGGGCCGGCTGTGGCTCTGATGGCCTCCCTGAGGCAGGCCTCGTCTCCGGCCTCCACAGCCCCTCCCCCAGTTTCCTGACCCGGCAGCCAGCCAGAAGGACAGATCGGGCAGAAGAACGGGCATCCCTGGCTGGGTGCGGCCCCTTCGTTTCCCAGGACCCGACCTGGCTTTTTCTTCTCCATCAGCTCGAGGAGCACCTGCCTCCCGCTGTTCAGAAAGTTGATTCCTGCCCTTGGGTACACACGACAGGGCCTGGGGCCACCTGCCAGCAGCAGAGAAGGCTGCCCGGTGGACACCTTTGCCCCTTCTCCTGGGGTCTCTGGGCAGGACCCCTGTCTGACTAGACCTCTGGCGACCAGCCCGCTCTCTTGGCTCTCAGCTCTCTCGGTGCTGGGGCCAAGCCGAGGCGTCCGTGAGGCCTGGGGCTTGGCCGTCAGCACCCGGACAGACATGCTTGCTGTGACGGACTCGGGGCCGCCCCCTGGAGGCCCCAGGGGCCCTGCAGTGCCATAGGTCAGCCCCCACCCGCTGCCCCCCCCCCCCCCCCCCCCCCGCCCCGAGGCAGTCCCAGCGTGTCCGGGCCCCTGTGGCCCCCGGTCACTCTCGGTCACAGTGCTTCTCACCTCGTGTTGTCACTGCCTGACCTGACCCTGCAAAGGCACACCTTGGCGCCTGGCAGGCAGACTGGAATGCTTGCCAGATTGGGGGCGCGGCAGGTGGTGGATGTTGACAAAGGGGCAGAATTCTTCAGTCCCGGCTCAGCGCTCAGCCATTGAGCAGACTCTTGTGGGGCCCCTTCCAGCACCAGGGCTGGGGAGACCGGGAGAGGCCTGACCCGTGGCCCCAGGCGCTCCGTCTGTTCGGAGAATCAGGGGAAAATCATGCCAAGGGACGGTGCCAGCAAAGGTTATGCCGACCAGAAACTGCGGTGTGTCCTCTGCCCTGGCTGCATCCACAGAGGAGGTGGCTGTGCTCCCTGGGTGCCAAGTCAGCCTCGTGGGCGGAGGCTCAGAGGTGGCCCTCACTGTGCCCACCAAGGGCTGCAAGGAGGCCCCAGGCCCTGCAGCCCCCAGAGCTCAGGGGCCGGTTTCCGGAGGGCCGCAGGGCATGTGGGAACGGTTAGTCCTGTTCTCTGATTCTCTGTCTGCTCTGTCACTTACAGATGGAGGGGCACAGCCAGGCCCAGTCCCCAAGTCCCTACAGAAGCAGAGGCGGGTGCTGGAGCGCTTGGTTAGCAGTGAATGTGAGTATGGCCTCCAGTCCTGCACCTGTGACAGCTTTGGCCCAGCCGTTAGGCCCCCTAGCCGGGCACCACCTCCACTCCTTGGGCACCACAGCACATGCCCCAAGGCCTTGGAGGCGGGATGGACTTCTCATCCCAGCCCATCTGGGGCTGTCGGTGTTCTGGGCAGCGGGATCTGGACTCTGCCCAGCAGGAGCACATGGCTTGGAACGAAGAGGGACAGGGCACAGAGAGGGCAGTGTGACAGTCCCTGCAGGGCAGAGGGATGGGGGAAGGTGAGTGCATCTGGGGTTCCTGAGTACGTCTGCAAGGATGAGGAGGCAGTTAGCCCCTGAAGGGTAAAGGGGAGGGAACCGCACACAATGGCCTGGCGGGGCAGTTGGGGTGGGGGGGGCTCCCAGCAGGGAGTGTGGGGGGCCCCCCCCAACACGGGCTGCGGGAAGGTCAGGAATCGGGAATTTGGGGCATCCAGTTAGGAGAGGTCCTCAGATGCTCTGTGTGCAGCTGCCCGGCTAGGTGGTGGTGGTCAGAGTTCCCCGGGGCCCGAGTTCCAGGGGAGACAGACACGAGGGGCCCAGGGGCTGCTCACCACTGACAGGAGGCCTGGGTCCTCCCCCAGCTTGGCCACACACTCTCCTCCTGACCTCAGGCAGGCCTGGCTTTCCTCCCTGGGGCTCAGTTTCCCCTTTCTGCACAGTGGTGGTCAGATTAGAGGGCCGAGGGCCCCACCAGCCCTGAGAGCTTCTGTACGGGGGCGGGGGGCGGGGCGCGCTTCCCCCCTTCTCACCGTCTGTCTCTGACGTGTCATTGGAACTCTGGGGGCATAGCGCATCCTGGGCCTGGCTTCCCCAAGGCCCCGGGCATGTAGGACCCTGAAGCGGAGAGGAAAGTGTATGGCTGATAGGAACCAGAAGGAGGGGAGGTTTTAAGGGGGTTTTTCGCGCAGAGGTGCCGGGAGCCCGTCTGGGGTGAGGCGCGCCTCTGGGCAGAGGTTCGTGAGGGTCGGTTCCTCCCGAAATAGGACTGCGGTGTGGCGATCTCGGAAGGTCCCTGCTCAGCTCTGCCTTCTCCACCCTGGGGATTTTATGATTAACGGCTCAGAGCTCTCCTGCGGACCTTGTAACTGCCAGAAGGTCCCGGGGTCCCGGGGGAGACCACGTGCTCTGGGCTGGGAAGGATGGGTCTGAGGCCCACCCGCGCTGAGAGCTGGGCAGAGACGTGGTCTCTCCAGGCGGGTGTGGACAGTGCCGTCCACGGGTCCCAGCCCTGCCATCAGGCGGCCAGGCCGGCCTCCCCTCTGGCTTGGGCTGCCGGCCCCCCCTCCCCACTGGGACATTCCCAGCAGCTTATGAACATGTGCCTATTCCTCCCACCTCAGAAAATGAAGACGAGACCCTCTCTGGACCCCTCGTGCCCATAGCAGCCACCTGCCCTGTTTCTCTGCTCCCCTTTCTAAGGAAGGTGGAAAGGTGCACATGGGTCCGTTTCTTGGCTCCTCTCCCCACTTCTCCCGGGGCCTTCCGCGCATCATCCCACCAGAATGGCTCTGTCCAAGTCCTTGGTGACTCATCCTTACACCCCACTGTGTCCACACACCACGCCTTGGTGGCCAGTTTCGTGGCATCAGAGGCCACCCGTGACCCCAGTCACACAGCCTGGGCCAGGCCACTGGGCCCCATTTTCTCCCCTGCTTGTTCCATGTCGGCTCCAGCCTTACCTGTCCCTGTGTGGGCCCTGCCAAGTCTGCCCCATCTTGACCCTTACCGCTACCCCAGCTTGTGTTAAGGAACAGCCCCTTGTCTGCGCCCCACCCTCTCTGTGGTGCTCACTGCGTTCCAGACACTGTTTCCTTTGCTCTTGCTGCTGTCTGTCGCTCTTTTCTGCGATGGGCTTCTGTCCCCAGTGTCCAGAACGCAGTCCCCGCGTGGGAGGCCTCAGAAGCGCCTGGCGAACGGCAGCCCTGGGGCTGGCGGCCCATTCACGATCGTGATCTCTGTGCCGAGTCACTCACTGCACCTCCCCGGGCTCCCCTCTCTCCCTCTGCCTGGAGGACGGTTCCGGGGGGCAGCCGGTTGCGTCTGGCAGCCAGCTGTCTTTAGCACGACCCACCAGACCAGGAGTCCAGACTTGTGCACACGCTGGGTCCGTGCGCACATACCAGGCCTTCCCAGTGCTTAGCACGGTGCCTGGCACATAGTAGGTCCTCAGTGGATGCACGCTGAGTGGAGGGGCGGGGCAGGTGGCTGGGCCGTGGGCTGCAGGTGGCCATCACCAGAGCTGAGAGCAGCCAGGGCTGAAGGAGAGGAGGTGGCTGCAGGGCTGGTGGGGGCAGACCCTAGTCTTGAGAGCTGGGCAGCAGGAGGTTCAAAGGAGGGACTGCTGTCCCCAAGGCGAGGAGGCAGGGTGCCCGCTCTCCCCCCGGTTGGCCCATCTGTGCCCGCCTGTCTGTCCAGGACAGAGAGGTTTGTGCCTGGCGTGCTCGGCCTCCCTCTGCCGGGGCCCAGCCACCGTCCCCTGCCTTGCCCATCCGTGCGGGGTGACTGTGTGCTCGCGGTGTGGGCGGACCCTGTGCCGTTCTCTCTTGTGCCCCAGCCAAGAGCTACATAGCGCTGGATGACTTCGTGGAGATCACCAAGAAGTATGCCAAGGGCATCATCCCCGCCAACCTGTTCCTGCAGGACGATGATGACGATGAGCTGGTGGGCAAGAGCCCCGAGGACCTGCCCCTGCGTCTGAAGGTGAGTGGGGCCAGGGGCCCAGCCAAAGGGCGCTCACCGTGCAGCCTGGTGCCATGCAGGAAGGAACGGGCAGGAGGCCGCTGCGACACGGGAGCCTCCGGGACTGCAGCTTGTCTGGGGAGGCGTGTCCGCAGGGATGGTCCCCATAACTGCATGAGGGTGTGTTCTCGAGAGAGGGGCCTTTCACATGCACTCAGGCTCCAAACCCAGGGACGCAGGTGGGGCGGTCATGCGCGGGTGTGACGGACGAGCACGGGTACCCCCCCGGGCCGTTCTCCGCAGAACACCACAGGCAGCAGAGTGGCAGGCTCTGGAGTCCGACTCTCACCGAGACCTTGTCATTTTGAAAAATGATCCGTTTACGGCACGGAATGGAGGTCGGTTTTGCAAAGATGCCTTTCCCCAGACGCAGAGTGCTGGTACTGAGAGACCGTGAGGATCCTGCCGGTCCCTGTTTACCCAGATCCGCGGGGGCTCGGGGGAAAGCCAAGTGCAGTGTGCATAGTAGCAAAGAGGCCACTGTGGGCTGGCTGGACGGAAGGGAGACACTCTGGCCCCCGCTGTCGGCCCGCGAGCAGCCAGGCCCGTGAGGAGCAAGCACGGGGCCTACAAATACGTGCAGAAGGCAGGGATGGCGGGCCATGCCCCTTCTGTGACAGCTTTCACTTCCCTGGTCACGCCATTGAGACCACGGTGCAGGCGGTTCCCCAGGTCAGCTCTCTGGCTTGCAGAGTCTACCGTGATTCCGCAAGCCTGGCTGCCTGACCCAGCATGAGCGGCTCTGAGCAGACGAATCATCGAGAAGCTCGTGGCGTTAGTCGTCCGAGCGTCCGTGTGGTGCGAGCTGAGTGGGAACCGGGGTGAATCACCATCAGTGGGGCAGAGGGGCAGGCGACGGCTGGGCCGCCAGCAGGCAGGAGTTGGGGGGACAAGGAAGCGTGGGGAGTCCCCGTGCTGGAGACAGCTTGGTGTAGCACCTGCCAGGAGCCCAGATGCGGAGGCTCAGACCAGGGCGGCCGGCGCGATGGCCACGCTCGGGACCGACCAGCGAGCTGCGTGAGTCCCCCGAGATCAGGTGCTGTGGCAAGCCGCAGGCCAGGATGGCCAAGGAGCTTGACCAAGGGAGGTCACGACTTGATTGAAGGTCCACTCTGACAGGCTGGAGCTGTTGTTCACAGATAGTTGCTTTTAGTTTCCTTAGAACTGGAGAGAAGGGGGGTGGGGCCCTGGCCGTTGTTCTTGGCCAAGCTGAGGTGCTTCCGAAATGCCAGTGAAGGTCAGAGGTGAAAGGGTGAGTCTGGAGGGCCTGCGGGCAGGCCTGCGCTGTCCCCCCTAATGATACCTGTTTGCAAAGCAGCCTGGCTGGGATAGTAAATTCTGTCACTCTCAGTGTTGGGAGACGTCTGAGAGTCCTTTCTGGGAAAGAGATTTAAAGTACTCTGACAAGAAGTACACGGGGCTCTGAGTTTCCTTCAGGTTTTGAAACCATCAGAGCACTTGGATGCCTCTATAGTTTGTCTCATTAAAAGTCTTTTGCAAAAGAGATGGTGAATCCTAGCAGGTGTCTCCAAAACTGGAGGCTGTTGCAGCTTTTAATAGCCTTTTGGAGGCAGAGGAAGGAAGAGCAGTGTGCTCTGTCTTCTGGCCCCAGCGAGGTGCCTGGTGCCTCCGTGAGCGCATGTGGCCCCCACAGGAAGGCTCCAGACTCCAGGCCCCGGGCTGCACGGGCCTCTTTTGTGGCAGATGAAACCGTCGTAAGAGTAAATGCAGTAAAATCCACACGGTTTTCACGTCAGTCATTGCGAGGTCCAACGTGTGAGAACTCACCGGGGTCTGAGCCTTGCCGTGACCTGCCGGGTCCCAGATGGGCCACTTGGTTAGCGGCCTGTCGTCACACCCCTGGCCTCTTGGGTCAGCAGAGCGGCCGACGACCTCCGACCTGGCCAGAGCGAGCTGTACCTTCCTGTCGTAGAATTGACTCCCTGCTCTGTTTTTTTAAAAATCTGTTTCCTGCTCAAAGAACAGCTTGTTTTAATTTGTTGGACTTTGTCTACAGCAAGGTTTTTTGTTTCCCAATTCAGTGGGTCCCCAAGAGCAGGGTCTGGATGGAAGTGACCGGGGACAGAGTTGGGACCCTAAAAGGGAAGGACTCCCTGGTCCTCGTGGCCTTATGCCTCAGCCGACAGAGGCCGGACACCCTGGACAAGCTGGGCATTAGGTTGGAGAAGCTTCATTGTCCTTGAAAGTTCCTCTCAACCACTTTGTGTGGCCTCAAGGGCAAAAAACAAAAGGTGTGAGTGGCTCGGAGCCTGCGGGGAGAACTTGAGACCCATCTCAAGGTCCCAGCCGCAGGGCACGGAGAATGACCACTGACCACAGCGGCCGGGAGACGCCTCTAGTCCATCTGCCACTAGCTAGCTAGGCCCCCGTCCCCAGGGATCGGCTGCGCCAGCCTTGCTGACACACCTGTCCGCTCGTTCTGAGGCGGTTGACCTCCAGCCAGCCTGGCTCTGTGTCAGAGGGGCCCCCCCAGGGGAAGCCCGGAACCCGTGGGTGTCCGCGGACGCCTGTTTGCCCCCTGCCAAGCATCACAAGTTCCCGCCGAGACTAACGTTACAGGGCCCAGCACTCGCTGCTGGTGGCCGTCCCCAGTCACATGTGAGTGTGATGCCTGCTTTCCGGGAAGGTCACTAGCCCCGGGGAGCTGGGGGAGTAGTTAGCTGGGGTACCGATCTGTTCATTTCCTAGCTGGGCTGTCACAGACATGTGAGAAGGAATGTAACCCTTCACACTGGTGTGTGTGTGTGTGTGTGTGTGTGTGTGTACAGACAGGTGTGGGCATACACACGTTCTTTGAGCCATGGACTCCTGTAGGAGCCCGGGTGCCCCTTCTCTGTGGAACGTGCCCCATGCCGTTGCTTCCAGGGTATTTGGTCACCTGTAGCTGCCAGCCACATCCTCAGATGAGAGCCTGTCCCGAGGGCATGGGCGGAGGCCGTGGTGCCCACCTCACCGGGGCAGTGGTGGGCGTCCGTCACCTAGCCCCTGAGGTGGGCTCTGGGTGGCAGCCGGACTTCCGTGCCCCCACACGTGGGTGATCTTGTGTGGTCTGGGGTCCACGCCTCTGCCCCTCCAGACACACCCCGACCCCTGCCCTCCACACCACACCTCCTGAGCCCTGGCAGGGCCGGGAGCCTCTGGGAGTCCTGCAGAGAAAACCGGGCAGGAGTGGGGGTCCAGCCCGCCTCCGCCGTGGTCTCCCCTGCCCTCTCCACTGGGTGCAGATTGCAGAAGTGGCCGTCGGTTACGTGTCTGCTCTGAGCGGCGTGGGTGTGTGGAGGTGGGCGGTGGCAGGCAGCTGGTTCTCAGGGTCCCTGCCACTGGCGAGCACCTCTCCTCTGGCCCCTTCCACATGAGCCCCCATGGCTCCGTTTGCAGGGAGCTCTTTCTGGAGCCCCTACAGCCACCGCGGCTCCTGGGAGTGTTCAGAGCCCTGTGTGGGCTTGAAAGTATCTTCCTCTCTCCCCAGCGGGCTGGGGGGCCGAGGCCCAGCAGGGCAGCCCTTGCTGGCAGGTGGGGGGGATCAGGTCACAAGCCCTGGTGCTCTCCCCCAGGGACTCGGGGTCCCACGGGGGACACTGGCTCACAAGAGTCTGGAATCCTTGGCAAAGATTGGGACAAGAGGGGAGCCAGGGGACACGCTCCAGGGGTGCAGAGGACAGGGGCCAGGACGTGCAGGCCGGGGTGCAATTGAGGGAGGGTCTGTATAGACCGCAGGGCATGGGGAGGACGTCACCACGTGGAGAGGGTATTCCTGGGGAAGGACCCGCTGGGACGAGGGGCCCAGGGCTGAGCCGTTAGCTTCGCGCAGAGCTCGGGAGGCTGGCCGGCCGGGTCACGGGGACGGCAGCGGGGGCCCCGTCCCCGCCCGCCTCCGACGCCCCGTCTTTGTCTCCGCCCCCCAGGTGGTCAAGTACCCCTTGCACGCCATCATGGAAATCAAGGAGTACCTGATTGACATGGCATCCCGGGCGGGCATGCACTGGCTGTCCACCATCGTGCCCACCCACCACATCAACGCCCTCATCTTCTTCTTCATCATCAGCAACCTGACCATCGACTTCTTCGCCCTCTTCGTCCCCCTGGTCGTCTTCTACCTGTCCTTCGTCTCCATGGTGATCTGCACCCTCAAGGTTTTCCAGGACAGCAGGGCCTGGGAGAGCTTCCGCAGCCTCACGGGCCTGCTCCTGCGCTTCGAGCCCAACCTGGACGTGGAGCAGGCCGAGGTGAACTTCGGCTGGAACCACCTGGAGCCCTACGTCCACTTCCTGCTGTCCGTCTTCTTCGTCATCTTCTCCTTCCCCGTCGCCAGCAAGGACTTCATCCCCTGCTCCGAGCTGGCCGTGGTGGCCGTCTTCTTCACGGCCACCAGCTACATGAGCCTGAGCACCTCGGCCGAGCCCTACACCCGGAGGGCCCTGGTGACGGAGGTGGCCGCTGGCCTGCTCTCCCTCCTGCCCTCCCTGCCCCTCGACTGGCACCACCTGAAGCTCCTGGGCCAGACCTTCGTCACCGTGCCCCTCGGCCACTTGGTCGTCCTGAACGTCAGCGTCCCCTGCCTTCTCTACGTCTACCTGCTCTATCTCTTCTTCCGCATGGCACAGCTGAGGAACTTCAAGGGCACCTACTGCTACCTGGTGCCCTACCTGGTCTGCTTCATGTGGTGCGAACTCGCTGTGGTCATCCTGCTGGAGTCCACCGGCCTGGGGCTGATCCGCGCGAGCATGGGCTACTTCCTCTTCCTGTTCGCCCTCCCGATCCTGGTGGCCGGCCTGGCGCTCATGGGCGTGGTGCAGCTAGCCCGCTGGTTCCTGTCCCTGGAGCTCACCAAGGTCGCCGTCACCGTGGTGATGTGCAGCATCCCCCTGCTGTTCCGCTGGTGGACCAAGGCCAACTTCTCGGTGGCGGGCGTGGTGAAGTCCCTGACGCGGAGTTCCATCGTCAAGCTCATCCTGGTGTGGATCACGGCCATCGTGCTGTTCTGCTGGTTCTACGTGTACCGGTCGGAGGGCATGAAGGTCTACAACTCCACGCTGACCTGGCAGCAGTACGGCTTCCTGTGCGGGCCGCGGGCCTGGAAGGAGACCAACATGGCCCGCACCCAGATCCTGTGCAGCCACCTGGAGGGCCACAGGGTCACGTGGACGGGCCGCTTCAAGTACGTGCGCGTGACGGACATCGACAACAGCGCCGAGTCGGCCGTCAACGTGCTGCCAGTCTTCATCGGCGACTGGATGCGCTGCCTGTACGGCGAGGCCTACCCGTCCTGCAGCCCCGGCACGGCGCCCACGGCCGAGGAGGAGCTGTGCCGCCTCAAGCTGCTGGCCAAGCACCCCTGCCACATCAAGAAGTTCGACCGCTACAAGTTCGAGATCACGGTGGGCATGCCGTACAGCGGCGCCAACGGCTCGCGCAGCCCGGAGGAGGACGACGTCACCAAGGACCTTGTGCTGCGGGCCAGCGGCGAGTTCAAGGACGTGCTGCTCAGCCTGCGCCAGGGCAGCCTCATCGAGTTCAGCACCGTCCTGGAGGGCCGCCTGGGCAGCAAGTGGCCCGTCTTCGAGCTCAAGGCCATCCGCTGCCTCAACTGCATGGCCCAGCTCGCACCCGCCCGGCGCCACGTGAAGATCGAGCGCGACTGGCGCAGCACCGTGCACGGCGCCGTCAAGTTCGCCTTCGACTTCTTCTTCTTCCCGTTCCTGTCGGCGGTGTGAGGGCGCGTCCCCGGCCAGGGGAGTCCGCGCGTGTCCCCGCCAGGACCTCCAGCCCGCGTGTGGCCACCCAGCCAGAGGGCACAGCACTAACGCTGAGAGTGTGCGTGTGTGTGTGTGTGTGTGTGTGTGTGTGTGTACGTGCACGCACGTGTGCGGATATGGCACTTGTCACATGCAGCCCGCTCACACCTCCGTGAGCTTCGGCTCTGCCCGCCTGGAACGCCATGACGTTGGCAATTGCATGCCGTCTCGACCCACAGCCCCGACCTTCCAGAGCGAAGCCGATGGGCCCTCCAGCCTGGCAGTTCTGGGCCCTGGAAAGCACGTTACAGAGGAAGTCCTTCCCCCTTCCCTCCACTTCCAAGCACCGCCCCCCCCTCCCCCGTTTACTCTCGTGTCGGATTTGTTTTTTTAAAGAACCAAACGCGCTGCTGTGAAATTCGGTGATAGGATGTCTTATTTATTTGGTCACTGCTAAGCCTCGACAGCTGCTTGCCGATCTGGGGCTTACTCGGGTACCGCCCGAGCTCTGTCGCGCGGTCAGGGCCCCGCCCGATTCCCAAGGTCAGAGGCTGGGGGAGGCGGCAGCCCCGGGCCCCATGGGCTTGCCCTGCGGCTCTCCTGTCTAGTGGGCAGTGGGTGAGCTTGTGAGATGCATCCGCGGCATCAGGAAACGGGAGGAACCCGGGGTGTCCCTTCCTGGTGCTCAGAGAAGCTTTGCCGTGTTCACCAGGAAACAGAGTCAGGGTCCCAAAGCAGCCAAAATAAAAGCATTTCATGAAACCTACTCTTTTCTTTATTTCAAAGAGCTGTTTTCTTGTACATTCGTGAGAACAGGTGTCTACACTTGCACTGAACTAAGTACAGGTGAGTCCCAAAGAGCAGAACGGACGTTCTCAGTAGCCGACGACTCGCCTGCCAGGGCACAAACCCTGGCACCGCCTCTCGGCCGGGGGCCGCCCAGCTGTGCACTCGCGCCTTACGGGGTGAGACGTGTGCGTGGCCAGAATCGCCCGTGAAACTCCCATCAGTGATCGCATGGCATACACGTGACTCACAGTTTGGGAAGAGCCATCCCGTCGGCAGTAAGTTTGTGACACCGGGTCCCGTATTCAGTGACGCACAATGATAATTCCATAGTCACGTAATCCGGGCTCCGGCCGTTTAGGGGTGCTGGAGGAGTGGCTCGGGTCCCCCATTAAACTTCGTGCCCCCTCAGACAGGGACGGGTGTCTGAGTCCCTCGGGTCTTTTGTTTCTTCCCCGACGTTGAGGACAAAGCCGGCACCCGGCTCCTCCCCAGTGTGCAGACGCCCGGGGAGCAGTGGGTCCACATCTTTGCAGAGGTCGGGAAACGTGGAGTCCTTCCTACATTCTTTCTGTGGTTCGGAGACCTTGCACCGACCGTCCAGGGTGTGGCTGCCTCCGTTTTCCGTGGACGTGGCTCCTGTCACCATGGCAGGTGGCAGCTGTGTCCCTGCACCCTTGGCTCATCCTGCTTTGTCCGTGGGTCCGCCTGAAATCCCGTGCATTGGAAAGTGCTCCCCAGGCCGTATCCCTCTGCTCTGGGTTTGCTCCTGGGTTTCTGCCCTGGGCAGTGAGGAGAGGTGAAATCCCATCCCCCTCTCTGGCCCCACAGTGTCGGGAGGCCACAAAGTGCATTCACGGTTTGGCTTTGCCTCCCAGGCTCACCGCTGGTGGTCCAGAGAGGGGGGCACGCAGACGTCATGTGATCCTTGCACTTGGACGGGGAGGTACAGGGACGGCCCTGCCGCCCAGAGGAGAAAACAGATTCAGTGAGGAGGTCGCACTGCATCCTGGCAGGGTTGCGTGGAGATCTGTCCCCTGGGCCACCACGCTGCCACTCGGCCCCCAGCAGAGTCCCCTGCTTGGTGCAGGGGCTGGTGATAGCTCACGGGGATTACCTCAGACTGGGTATCGGACCCCAGTTCCCCTGCCCCCATTACAGACGCCTTTGTGACCGGCCACCCACACCCCTGTCCCCAGGCCTGTGCCCCGATCTGCAGAATGCAAAAGTCGGGGCTAGGTCAGACTTCGCAACGAAACCCTTTTTAAGCTTAAATGCGGTGCACGACTCCAATCTATCAAGTGAAGAATGTGTTATTTGTAAGTTCAGGTGCAATATACCCGGCAGGTGAGAGCCCACAGCCTGGTGTGAATCCCACTCCTGTGCCTCCCAGCTGTGGCCTTGGGCAAGTTCAGTGCCCAGGTCTGTGCCTTTAGACCCTCACCGCACCCCTTCTATCTTTTCTGAAACGTAAACTTGATGAAAATAACTGTGGGTTATTGACCTGCCTGCAGCCCTGCCCCCTGGGCACCCGGCCTCTAATTCCTCAGGGCTGCACGTCCAGGAAAGTTCAGCCGGTACCTAAAACATTCCTTATTTAACTTAACTAACTAATGAGCCTTGAACGCACTTCTTGCCACCCACGAGCAAATATTTATTGCACCGTGATGTTGAACAGATGCTGTAACTCCACAGCTGGAGTCAAACCCGGGTCCCACCCCCAGGAAAGTCACGTAGAGCGGATGTGAGCGGCCCTGATTGGGTCAGAAGGGCCCTCCTGCCACCAGACACGGGAAGCTGTGGGAGCCCAGGGAGGGAGGCACGTCCAGCCTGAGGTAGGATGGGGGCCAGAAGGCCTCCGGGAGCACGGGGCGGGGGGCGCCCCATTCTGACAGCCAGGGGAGGGACTGGGCTGGGGAGGTCAGAGGCCGATTCATCACTCAAGGCACCCACTGGAAGGCCTCGGGCGTGGCCCAGGATGCCAGGGGTCCCAGAAGATACAGCCTCAGGCCCAGAGGCCAGGTTGGGTTGTCACTACTGTCCTACAAGCAGCTGGGAGGCCCTCTTGGCTCCGAAGCCGGGGCCCCAGTAAGACACGGAGAGGCCGTCCCCGGCCTCCCGTCCACCTGGCCGGCTCTGAGCTGTTTGGTTCGAGACGCCGCCTCGTTGGACTGCCTCCAAGGAGCCATAAACATCGGAACGCCCTTGGCCCGCCTGGTCCCGAGGCTTCCTGATGTGCTTGCCGTCCTGCTTTTTCTGCTGATAAACAGGCCGCTGCCCGCCCGGCCCAGGACCGGGTGTGAGGCTCACGCAGGGGTTTGCTGAGCTCAGGCGGCCGGGGGGCAAAGGGTCCCCCGAAACAGAGCTGGGCCGTGGCTCTGGCACTGTGTTCACGTGAAGTGATTCGGGTGACACGCACAGGTCCTGCGCAGCAACTCCCCCCCCCCCCCCCCACCCCACCACCACCATTTCGCGTATGAGAATTGATCAGGTTCACGGGGTGGGACTTGCCCAGCGTCACTCGGCCAGGAGGGGAGCAGAGCTGTGATGGAAACCACATCCTGCTCTTGCTCCCGGGCCACCAAGAAATCACATTTTGCTGGGTCTTGGGGGCCGTCCCTCGGGCCCGCGGGGAAAGAACGGGGGCAGCCCGCCATCGGTCAGCGCTGTGTCCGAGCACCCGCTGGGCGCATCCTCCAGGGCTCTGGGAGCACCGGGGAGGGTCTGCGCCGGGGGTGGGGTCTCGTCGTGCCTCCGGGTGTCACGCCGACAGAGGCAGGTGCCCCTGAGCGGCTGGGACAAACGTGCCCGTGTGTGGCAGGAAGTGGGCAGAGGGCCAGGGCACGCTCCCTCCTCCCAGGACCCTCAAGGTGCTTCCACAGTCCAGTTTCTCTTTCTGCGCAACTTGCCCTCTTATCCGGCTTGGAGGCGGAGGCACTTGGCAACACCCCGAGTACTTGGGTGGCGTGGCGGCGGGGCCCGGCCCCCGGGTGAACCCCGCTGTCCGCATTCCGCTGGCCCTGCGGCCCCCGCCTCCCCGATCCCCGCATTACCTGTGCGGCCTCATCACCAGCCCCCCTGCTCAGCGTTGCCCGCCCGCCCGCAGCTGGGACCTGCGGAAGGGGAACCTGGGGGCCTTCATCCTGACTCCTCGCCCCACAGGCACTGCTCAGGCCTCCGCTGATGTCCCGATCTGCTTCTCCTTGAACCCAGCACCCGGGTACTTGCCCCACTTTTCACTCCCCAGCTGCCTCCACCACTCTGTCCCTGGAGGGAGCCCTCCCACGTGGTGCTGGTCCCAGGGCCTGGCCTCCCCAGCACCCCCTTGCTGGCTGACGAAAACACGCCCAGGCTCTTTGATGGTGACCGGTGCACCCACGCAGGGGTGACAGGGTGTGGGATGTGGGCCAGTGACAAGGCTCGAGTCCCCAGGGCCCGGCACCCACTGCCCTGCTGACTGCCCCCCAGGTGCCTCCCGCTCACTGCTTCGTATCTCTGAAAGTGGGGCTTTTTCCCCTTTTACCAACCCCCCCGCCTCCCCTGTCAGCCATGCAGAGGCGCACAGCTCGGTAGCTGCAGCCAGGCTGTGTGTCAGGACCCTGCTCCTCCTGGGAAGTGTCCCGGCCTCTCCCTGGGGCCTCGCCTGCACCTGCCCGCGGGCTGAACTCACACCCAGGACCCGCCCGGCTGCCCCTCCCCCTACTCCCCTCTGGATCTGCCAGCTCTTGCCCACCGTCAGCACCTTCAGAAAGTCGCCGTTGTTCGTTAGCGTGGGACAGTCATCCATCAGCTCGCGCCACCACACAGGAAACAGGCCCGTGTTACCTGGTGACAGTCACACTGCGCACAGGTGTCCTTATCCTCTAGGGACTGTTTGGTGGCAAGTCACAGGAATGGCGGTGGCTTCTGGCTGGCTCCGAGGGGCCCCTCTGGGAGTGGGTTGGGAATAAGCGCTGGAAAGAACGAGTCGCAGCCCATTTCTCTGCGGCGACAGACACAGACGTGCTGCTCTGTCCCCCCAAGTGCCCTCCATGGCAGGAGAGCCTGACTCTGAGCCGGGCCTGTAGCTGGTCAAGAAAAACCACATTTCCCAGCCGTGTGCCTAACTTCCGGCCAGGCGTGGCAGGGAACACGGGCACCTTCCGGGCGGTGGCCTTAGGGACAGAGGCACGCGTCCTGCTTCTGCCTCCTCTTGCCAGCCTTGCAGAGGGAAACCACCAGGCTAGCATAGGCTATGTCAGAAGCACGAACCCCACATTCACACGGACTCGCGTGGGGCTCACATGCCATTCTTCTCCTGGCTCTCGAGGGTCAGGGGCCACACGGCAACCCCAGGACCCGAGGGGCAGGGCACTCACACGCTTCCAGTCACCCTGCGCTCGCCGGGAGCAGGGATTTCCCTGCCCAGCACGGAGCCCAGTTACCAGCAGAAGGGGGGAGGCTGCTGGTGCAGTGGGAGCGGTGCTCCCACCCTGCACAGCAGCAGGGAATCCAGACACTGGCCAGCAGTGCGAGGGGCCCAGGGATGAATGCGGACCCCTAGACCAGCCTGCTTGGTGTTGGCACTGTTGGTAGGCAGGTGGCTTCAGGCTGCAGCTAAGCCCCCACCCTGTCCTCTCCACCCCACCCCTGCTCCCTCCTCCTTCCTGCAGGCAGCCCCTGCTGCCCTCCTCAGTGAGCCCCCTCCTCATTCTCCACACAGGCACAGACTGTCCCCATGTCCCCAGGATGGCTGGGGCCAGGTGCAGCATTCAGCGGGGCTTCGTGGAACGTTCGGTCACAGTGAGAGGGACTGTCATTAACGGGCTCCCCGGGAGCTCAGGTGACACGCTGACCACTTACGCAGAGACTTTCTTGTTTGACCTGCACCACTGAGGTGGGTACTGTCATTCTCCACGCTTTGCAGATGAGAAAACTGAAGGGCAGCACGGGTGGGTAACATCCCCAAGACCTCCGGCCACCTCCAATGCCAAGATTTGAGTCCCAGCGGCTGGGGTCCAGCGTCCCAGCTCAGAGCCACGTGCATCAGCACCGCTCACATAGCAGATGCTCAGAACACGTCTGCTGAGGGAATGCGTGAATGACCAAGTAGATTTGCCGAGAGAAATGGGCATCCTTCCCAGGTGAACTTATTCGGCCCATTTACGAATGAGACGGTCATCGGCTTTACAGGTGAATTACATGACTCATTCACTGCTCCAAACATTCACATGTATTTTTCACGTTTAGATTTTTTGGGGGGGAGAGCATAATTTTGCTAATGGATTCCTTTCCATTTTCATTGTTATTTTTGTCCTAAGACAGCTGCTGCCTTTTGCAGATTTTCAGTCCCTCCGTGAAATTCATCCTGTCATCTGACTGCGTGGGCCCCTGTGCAAAATGCTAACAGTCTCCAGGTAGAGATAATGGGGCTTTGTTTTTTTTTGGCGTTTTTTTTTTTTTTTTTTTTTTTAATAAAAAAGGACATGGCTGGTTGAAATGAATCACTCACGACTTGGGCAATTATTTCGAGCTCTAAAAGCTTTTCTGTTGCTAGGATACCACTCTCGAAGCTGGTAAGCCTTTGTTAAAGTTTTTCTCAAGTGGTTAACTTTTGCAGGGGGCTCTGAAACGTAGTCTGGGTGAAACAAAACAAAAAAAAGACGGGTGAACGGGTCTTCCTTGCCCAAAGTGGTGAAAGCAAATGGACCCACATGCTGTTTTTAGCTTTCCTCCAAGTAAATCTATAGATCATTTGCTTTTCCTGCAAACGGTTCTGCAGAAAGACTGTTTCCTTATGTCATTCACAGAATAACCTGTCTCCTTAGTGGAGTCATCTGATGAGCTTTAAAAAGTTCCTATGCCGAATCCCAGCCCGAGATGCTGAGGGCTGGGCCACGGGTTTTGGGAGAACTCCCAGGCGAGGCTAACACACACCTGAGGCTGAGAGCCACCGGGAGACCAGGAGCCAAGCCGGACAAGACCAGAGGAGACGGGGTCAGCTCATCCCCTGCCAATCTCCACAGAGCCGGAAGAGCCCCCAAGAATGTCAGCCCACCAGAGGAGGGCACTGGGGCTCAGAGCAAGTGGGAGACAGCTGACTAGGTCTCTATGAACACCTGGCACCTGCCAGATGCTGTGACGGTGGCCTTGTGGATGTCAGCACCTGGAGTCTCTCAAAAACACCTTAGGTGATCGGTGTTATCATTGATGAAGTTTGGGGGTGACGGTGGGGTGGTCCAGGGCCGACGGCCAAGAAAGAACTCTCGAAGACGTCTTTGGTGCAAAAAGGTGATTTTATGAAAGCCCGGGGACGGGACCCGTGGGCAGGAAGAGCTGCCCTGGGGTCGTGACGGGTGACTGATCAGATACCTTCGGGTTGGGAGGGGGTCAGGGATAGAGTAAGTCTCTAAGGAATTTTGGAAGCGAGGTTTCCGGGACCTTGAGGGGCCGGCTGTTGATAGGAAAACGCCATTTATTACCGTTTAGTAAAACCTCACTCGTGAGACCCTTCAGATGTGCATCAGGGGCCAGAAACTTGGACAATGATCGCCAGCGTATATCTTGGGGGAGTTGAGATAAAGGAAGTTTCGAAAGGAATTTTTATATGTTGAAGTCGACTCACAGGTTCCTGGGGAGGGGGGGGGGGAGTCAGGATAATGTTAAGCCAAGACTCCCTTTTGCCCCCAGCTAAGTGCCATTGTCGGGGCAGCTGAGCTCCCAGAGGGAGGTCACTCTGCTGGTTTCAAGGACTTGCCAATGGGCTGTAGGCAGGGAGGGAGTTTAATTTTTCATTTGCCTTTGTTTCCCACATCACCACGGCAAGCACTTAAACCCCTTTCCTGTGTTCTTGGGGAGCCGGAAGTATCTGAGGAATATCACACATGTTTCACTGGGGGGGGGGGTGCGGTGAGAGAGGGTGGTGGGGTGGTGCTGTGAGCCTGTATTGTGCCCTCAGCTTGTCCCATGCTCCCTCATCAATTGCCACCACTTTATAGTTGAACCCTGGGCTCAGAGACATGCAGAGGCTTGCTGGGACCCCTGTGGTAGCCAGCCTCCAGATGGCCCCCAGTGACCCCCACCACCTCCCACGCCTTCTTGTCCCAGGGTGCCAAGATCGGGCTATGTGACCAATAAAACATGGCACGTCTGAGATTAGTTTACAGAAAGACTGGCTTTTGGCTTGGGTGCCCTCTCTCTCAGATCGGCTACTCGGCGAGCACTCCGTGCTGCACACAGCCCCGGGGAGATGCTCGTGTGGCAAGGAACCAAAGCCTCAAGCCACGTAAGCGAGCCTGGAAACAGAACCGGCACCCCAGTCAGTCCTTCAGAGATGACGGCCACGTATGGCGCCCTGAGCCAGAAACACCCAGCTCGTCTACACCCGGTTCCCAACTCTCAGAAACTGTATGAGGTAACAGATGCTGTTGTTTCAAACTGCTGCATTGGGGGACCATTTGTTACCCGGCAGTAGATGACAGATACAATCTCAATGCTGGTCAGTGACAAGCCTGAGATTAAACCCGGGTCTCTTGTGGCTGCGTCCTCAGCCCATCCCCAGGCCAGCAGCCCCATCTCTCCCAGAATCTTTCCCCCAACCCCCTTAGAAGTCCCCAGGTGCCCTTGAATGTCGTCGGCCAAGGAGGGTGGCCCCCATTTTCCCTTTATTTGAATCAATCATATTTTTCTAGGTGTTTTGATCACTCCTGACTCAGTTTACTTTCATGAAGCTTAAGGCAAGTGCGGTTTTTCTGCCCATGGGGCCGCAGCAACGTTCCAAGTCAGCCCAGAGTGAAGCTACATTGAAAGTGGCTGTGGTGTCACCTACACTGGCCCCTGGTACGCTCATCAACCCCTCACTCCTGCCAAGATCACTTGCTCTCCTGGTCAGAGACTCCCTGCTGCCCTGCTTGACGAGGGGTCTGAGCACCACCCAGATCTCCGATCCACCAGCCACCGTTTCCGTGACTTGGGGTTTGTCAGACTCCTGAGCCTTACTTCCTCACGGGTCCCTCTCAGGACTGACTGGGGGAGATAAGAAGGGAGTGCACGTCCGCCCTCTGACCGCGGCGAGATTCTCCACCCTGACCGCCCACCCCCGGCTCTTACAGCGGCTCTGACCCCCGGACAAGCTTTCTCCAGGCATTTGCCAACCTGAAGGGCTTTATGTTTCGGTTAAAACATGGAGGCTGCATGAATTTCAGCAACAACGCTCCCTTTCAGCAAAGAGTAGCAGAAGTTACCACCCAGCAACTTCGGGTAGCATGTAAAGAAGGAATCCAGTGCCGGTAGAAATCACAAAGCTTTCTCTAGATTTTGCAGGCTGCACGCAGTCGACCCCCCTCTGCCCCAGGGGTGTCAATGCCAGAAGAACAGGGTGCTGAGGTCAAGACAGAATGAGGTCAGATGCCAGCTCCGGAACCTACGCCTGCACGGGACAGACGTTTCAGAGAGCTGGGTTCTAGCTCTGCCTTTACTGTGTGGTCCTGGGCAAGTTCCCTAACCTCTCTGTGCCTGGAGTACCTCATCTCTAGAACAGAAGCAGCAAGAGTACTGCCACGGGGGTTTACTGTGGCTGAAATAAACGCAAAGGGCTGACCACAGTCCCTGGCACAGAGCTGGGGTCCATCAGTGGCCACCAGCGTGGTCGTTACCATACGGGCGGCGGGCCTTGGGCACGTGCCCTGAATCTCCTGGGCCCCAGATAACGCCTCTGGGAGATCAAGACGGTAAGGACCAGCTCTTCAGAGTGGTTCCGGGAGTCAGTGAGGAATAAACCACCCCTCAGGCCATCAGCAAGGTGTCAGCAAGGCTGTGTCCTGCCGAATCCACTCTGGCCCTTGCCAGCCTCTGGAGGCGCCCACGTTCTCGGGCCTGAGGCCCGTCCCCTCCCCCATCTCCACAGCCAGCGATGGCAGACGGGACCCTCCTGCCACATCTGACCCCCTCTTCCTGGTCTCCTCTCCCTCTGAGGTTCTCTGCTGACAAGGACTCACGTGACAGATCGGTCTGCCTGATGGCTGGGGATAACCTGTCATCTCAAGGTCACACGGCCACAGTCCCGAGGTGGTGCGTAGTCAGTGCTGGCTGAAGCTGGACGGGGTGGGGCTGAGGCCGCGATGTCCCCGACCATGTGCCACTTGCCATCAGAGTCTGAATCCAGACGTCACCGCTTGGTGTTTCTAGAAATTTGGGCGCAGGCTAAGCCCCCTCCTCTCTCCGAGCCCCAGTTTCTCCGTATGTAAAATGGGTATGGCAGAAGTACCCCCCCCCCCCCCCCCCCGCGAAAGGGCTGACACGAAGCCGAAAGGTAGGTCAGACAAGGTAACGCCCGGAATCAAGACAGTACGGGACCGTCCCGGGACAGCGGTACCGCAGGATCTGTCAAGTATTTTGTGTATCTCATCAGTCGTCCCAACAGCACTGAGAAGGACCGGCACTGCCCTCTAGTTACCCAGGTGGTTCAGAGAGGTCGGCCTGGGTCCAAGGCCGCACAGCCTGGGAGCAGCTTTCTCCTTTAAGCTCTGCCCAGGGGCCGTGTGGTTGACAAAGAGCTCAGCCAATGAAAGCCCCACCAGCAGGACCCACCAGAACAGCACCTGCCTTCCTCTTGCTGAGTCTGAAGTATAAAGTGCCCTCTGGAAGGTGGAGAGGAGAGGCCTGGCCCCCAGGAGGGGTGCGTGGGGAGACCACCGCGGGGGGTGGGGGCGGGGGCGGGTCCTCACCCATCTTCTGGCTTTTCTCAGCCACTGCGGCACACCAGGCTGGGCCACCCCAGCTTCCAGGACGAACCAGCTGCCTTGTGGTCGCTCTCCTCCCAGGCTCCCCTCCCATACTCATGCTCTGGCTCTCTGTCTCTCAATAATGAATAAATATTTAAAAAATTTAAAAAAAGAGAGAGAGAGAGAGAGATAGCAAAGCTTTGACGTGATCCAGCCTTTCCCGTCCACCATATTGCCTCCTGATGGCACCCACCTCCCCCCCCGGGGGTTGGCCTCACTAGAAACCACCAGCACTCCGAGTCCCATTTTCGATGTAACGTTTGTTATTTTATTGGAAAAAGCTGGTATTAACATATTTATAATTTTATTCAACAGTCGGATAATCCGAGATACCGAATGAAACCAGAATGCACCCATGAGTTACAGAATCCAAAGTGATCAGGTCTATCTACCTACCACACGTCCAACACCAACCAAGACTTCAGTCCTCAGAGTATTCGAGTAAAAACAAAAACCACCCAACAACTTCACAAGGACTAGGTGAATGCCCATACATTTAAGAAGAGCAGAAAATTTAAACAGAGGAAGCAGCCGAGTTTGTGACTATGTTACTGGCCCGTCTGTCTGCCGCGGCTAGTCCTGCCCCTCCCCCACAACACGTGTCGTTGTTCACAACCTGCTTTGGACATCACGATTTTCCAGGGATCTGAAGGCATGCTTTTCCTCTAGGATCTTTCTTCCTTTTCCTTTTTTGGTTTGCTATCCAAAGCTTCACACAGAAGTAAGGAACCAGGAACTGTATTAAGACCTCCTTTTGAATGCAGTGTAAGAGTGGTACTGTGTAGACGGGTAAGTGTGAAATCTACGCTCTGACAGTAAGTCCTCGCTGCAGTTCGAGTCTCCCCTCAGCATCCGAATCACAAAGGGAAGGGGATTGTGCCAAATATCCGTGTAATTGTGTAAGGCCCTCAGAGCTGGATTTTGGCTTCGACAAGATTTCTATACAATTTACCACATTCTTGAACCTCTTTACAAAGGGGGGAAAAGAGGAATCCAATCCAGTGATTGTTAATTTCAATTAGAATAGATATGTACATATAATACTGTCCAGGTCACCTGGATTTTACAGTGATATACAAACAAACATTCTTCATTCATGTTGATTTAAAAAAAAAAAAAAAAAAAACAGGAACGATGGACCCATTTCCTTGTGTAAATATCATATGGCCAGAAGTGAATGCACATGCGTTTTGTGCTTTGATGCACAGAAAAGTACACCACTATCCACTGAGAAAAACCTCGGGTGGGTCTGTTTCCTGGGTTGGGTTACACCCTGTAAAAAAATGTTGGCTTCGGCCTCTGCACTCGGTTTCCTGAATCAGGACGCCCAGCCAGTGGTTCCCCGTCATCTGTCATTCCGTGCAGAGGACAAGTGGGCGGGGTGGGGTGGGCGGAGCTGGTCTCCACGTCCATGGGGCAGGAGCAGGTGCTATGGAGACACGGGCCAGGTCGTTAAAGAAGATGTATCCTGAAAGGTCAAAACATGCAATCTCCTCAGAGGCAGCTCGGTGCACCTGAACGAGGGGCTGGGGTACAGATGGGGGCGCAGCAAGGTGCCCCACAGAGGGTGGGGGTCTGAAGTCACCACACAGAGCTTGGCACCACGGGGGCCTTCTCCATACTCCGTGCTGCAGCTCGGGTCTCCCCGGACCCTCGTCATGGCCCATCTGCTCTGTCCCGCTTCACAAGATGAAGATAAGTTTCCAGAACCTTCCAGGCAAGAACGTTGCTTTAACACGAGCCGCCAGCGTGGTGGACTTGGGAAGGGCCCCGTGCGCGTGAAGGCCGGCTCAGGATTCCTGACTCCACCACTCGGTCAGGACGTGCGTTGGACAAACTGGTTCATTCTCTCGGGGCCTCAGCGTCCTCCCACGTCGAGTGGGGCTGATAAATTACTCACCTCTCATCCCTGGCATCTGGCACTCTGTGAGGGGCTGGTGTTTGTGGAGGAAGCGATGGGTCATGGACAGAGCCGCGTGAGCTCCCTCGAGGGGCCCAATGACCATGAAGCACGACAGGAGAGCCCCGCAGAGTGGGGACTGGATCCGTACGCGTGAAGGGCCGAACGCCGTGCCCGGCCCCCCCACCGGCCCACGCTCAGCAAAGGCTGGGGCAACGGTGAGAACAGGCACACACACACACACGGGTGGCTTTCGCTGTCCCCTTTCCTGTCTGGGAACGCCAGACCTGGGGGACTGAAAGACATTGCAAGAACCTAAAAGTGGATCTCGCACCTGTCTGTTCTCAGCACGAGTCCACAATCCAAAAAGCAAAGGGATGACCCTCAGCTCAGAGACCGTGGAAATTGCTCCGTCTGTAATCAAAAGAATCCTGGCTGGCTGGTTTGAGTCCGTCGTCTGGTCCCCAAAGCCCCGATGGGGGGGGGCCCGTGAGGCCCCCCGGGGTGCCTGCTGTCCCCTGCGAGTTGCTGCTGGAAGGAGTGAAAAGTGATCCTGGAAATGACAAAGTCCTAAGAGCGGGACAGGCGGCAGGCGGTTAATGAACGAAGCGCCTGATCCCCGAGGCGACGGTCACGTCCATGTTACGGTCTGTGGCTTCAGTGAACCCTCCTTCCTCCCATTTTCAAACAGCGGCCAGCGGCGGCGGCCCGGCCGGGGGACCGGGAGGGAGGGACGCGCTCCCAGCCGTGCCACCAGACGGCTGCGTCCCCGACGGGGGTCCGCACACACCTAGTGCATCTCAGAGTTCACTTTGTCCTGGAAGATGTACAGGTTGTTGGTGGCCGCGATGGCGATGATGTTCTCGGCCGGGTGCCAGGCCGTGTGCAGGATCTTCTTGGTGAAGTCCAGGCTGTCCACGCTGATGTCGTCCCGCCTGCGCTTGCCGCCCACGCACACGCGCCTGGGCTTGAGCACGGCCCGCGGCTTGCTGCTCTCCCTCGAGGCCTCCAGGGTCACGTCGCGTTTGGTGTTCCGGTCAAACATGCGGAAGAAGTTGTTGTAGGCCCCAGTCATGATGACGCTGGCGGGAGAAGGAGAGGCGTCAGGCGGGTTGGGGGAGGGCAGGGTACGGGGAAGAAACGTGCCACACCTCAAGTAACCACCCCGGGGGCTGCAGGACCTCGCTCCCTAGGGTGGGCCCCCCGCCCCGGTCCCACCTTCCCCTTGGGCTCTGGTCCTCCCCCACATCTCAGCTACCGTCTGCCTGCAGAATCCAAGGCCGGGAGCTGAGACCCTTTTAAAAACAATTTTTTTTTTTTTTAATGTCTATTTTTGAGAGAGAGAGAGAGACAGAGCACGAGCGGGGGAAGGGCAGAGAGAGAAGGAGACAAAGAATCTGAAGCAGGCTCCAGGCTCTGAGCTGTCAGCACAGAGCCCGACGCGGGGCTCGAACTCCCAAACCGTGAGATCATGACCTGAGCTGAAGTCAGACGCTTAACTGACTGAGCCACCCAGGCGGCCCTAAGGCAGGGGAGGAGACCCCTTCATGCTCTGCCCCAGACATCGTAAAGAAACTTCTCCCCGTACTCTCCCCTTTGTCCAGGAGAGGACTGGCCAGACCTCCAGGCACCAGCAGAGGGAAGGCCCCTGAACTGACCCGACGCGCCCTTCACGGCAGGGACCCAGCACCTTCCTGTTCTGAGTAGTTGGGTGACTAAATGAACACACGTTGCACGCCATTGATGTGCAGATGTTCACGGACTTTCCTGTCCTGCTAAAGGGAATTTGCCCATTGTCCATCCACGCCTTCTCCCTCCCCGCTCCGAGAAGGGGTGCCTGGGGCCTGGGAGAAAGGCCATGTGGTCTGTGTGGTAAGAGGACGGCAAGAAGGCCAGCGATCGGGGCCTGGGCCTACAGAGCGGGTTTTGGGGTCTGGCCCAGGAGAGTCTCTGGAGCAGCCGGGGGTGGGGGAGGGGGGCAAAATAACCGGGGAGGAGGGAGGGGATTCTGGGAAACAAGGTCCCCTTCCACATCCTTCAGGGGAGATGTGTACAGACTGGGATTCCTGTCTTCCCTTTGGAAGCTGAGCGTGTTTCTTGGGGCCTCACTACTCTGAGACAGAGCCCCGCGGCCCCCTAGGTGAACACGGGTTGTGCACACTTTCCACATCTCCATTTCCCCAAGTCAGGGGGACAGTGCAGTGCAGGGGAGCAGGAAATGTTCAAGGCCGAGGTCCACCTGGACAGACCAGGAGAGGTTCTCTTATTAGGCACCGGGGCTGTGGGAGGCCAGATGCTCCTGGCATGGCTCAGGGGCCCGGGTGATGCTGAGTCACGGGCTGAACGTGACACATCTCCTGTAACGTGTCCCCCTTCTCGTGGGAGAACGTGGGCTGGTAAACCGACACTAGGAGAGTGTAGCACCCGAGGCCCCAGCCTCAGCATCTCTATCCGAGACCGGGAAGCCGGCCTCCCGGGGCCTGCACGGAACGGACTAGCTGTGATTCGGTGTCACAGTTACCTCGCCTGTGGGCCATCTCTCAAGGTCAGTCCCTTCTAGAAGGAGGGGCGGGGTTGTGCGGTGGGGAGGCCCCGCTGCCTCCCTGCCCCTCGGAGTTCTGATCCTCTCCAGGAAGGGCCTTGTAGTCTTGGGTCCTGGCAAGTCCGGGCCAAGAGTTCCTCTGAGGGAAGTACTTTGTGTTCCCACTGACAGCGGCTTCCGGGCCTCCCCTGCCCGCCCTGCACATGCGGTTCCCGGGGATGGCCTGCGCCCGTGAGGCGACGCTTCCCGCCAGAGCCCGCGACCTGCCGAGTTAGCATTTGGTGTCCCTCCCCCGACGCCCAGACCGCTTTGTCCGACCTTGTGTTCGGAGATCAGTGGGTGGGCGCTTGGGGACAATGAGCATGGAAAACCTCCATAAAGCGGTTCTTCTGCCATGTTCCAGGGGTGTCCAGGCAGAGCCAGGCGGGGGTCACCTGGATCCCAGCAGAGGGCAGAGGGTGCAGGCCAACTGGGTGACTGGAGACCAGCTCCACAAAGGAGCTATGCACAAATGTTCTGGAAGGTTCTAAGGGAACCACAGGGAAAGTGCCGTGCCCCCGGGGCTGGAACATTTGGAGATTTTGTTACCATCCCCCAGGCCTGAGGGGTGAGAGGAGGAAAGGTGAGAGACACAGAGACAGAGTGGCAGAACTGTGTGAAGGGGCTGGCTGACCGGGGCATAGTCCACTGAGAGGACAGGGAGGGAGGTGGGACAAACACCCTCTCCCTCCCTGCTTCCCTCCCAGTGTCCCCACTGGTGAAACCTGGTCAGAAGCCAGAGGGCATGCTGGCGTGTTGAGGCACCTGCTCCAATAACCGTGGGCAAGCTTCTGTGCTGCCTCTGTCTCCAGCACTGGGTGGGGGCTCCTGGGGCAGGCCTGTCTTGCCTCAGAGTCCCAAGCCCGGGCTTGGCCTCATCGGGGGAGCGAACGCTGGCCCTCAGCAGCAGCCAGACTGAACCAGACCAAGCCCAGCCCCCTGGTGCCTGCAGAGAAGGCAGTACATGCTCCGTAAATGGTAGGGAACGAAGGGCCAGAACCTTCTCTTATTCACGGCCAGACCTGCAAGTTCAGAAGGTACCTCCCCCCAGCAGGTGCTCTCTAAGCCGAATGAGTGAATGAGTGAATGAATGAATGAATTCAGCGGAAGGGTCACAACCCTTCACAACCACCCTCCCAAGTCCTAGAAATGCAGGAAGTGGCCTTGCCCAGCCACCCCTCTGCACTTGACCTGGGACACAGCCCAGTGGGCGGAGGGGCTTCTCTGTGGCTGTGGGGGCAGAGCCGTGGGGGTGGGCTTGGGGGAGGGGCCCAGTCGAGCAGTTCTGCTTCTCTGGAGGTTTGTCTAATCTCTGGAAGGGAGGGGAGGGGAGGGTGGGTGGAGAATCCCAAAGTATTCTCTGGCCCTATTCTCTTGTGTTCTACAACTCCGCCCCCCAAACCTTCATCCCTGTGAATAAATCCCTTTGTTGTTGAGACAAAGAAATGGCATGTCGCAGGTGCATGCTGGGAGAGGCCCTCTCACTCCCACCTTCCAGAAGGAGGCCAGGCCAGCAGCCAAATGGCATCCCTCTTAACCTGCAACTCGGAACTGAGACCAGGCTGTGGGAAGGAAAGTGGGCAACAGAGTCAGAGACCCAGAGTTGTTCTCGGGGGGAAAGGCTCACTCCCAACATCAGGCCCCAGGGAGCCCACTGGAGTCCATCCAGGTGCCGGCGGCTCCCGGCAGCTCAGCCCGTGGAGCGTGTGTACGTGGCTGGAAGACAGAGCTGGGGGCCGGGAGCTGGCGGCCGGGTGACCTGCCGAGGCTGGGGGGACGTGAGCGGCCGCCGTGCGGCCCAGTGCCAGAGTCCCGAGGCCCGAGAGCAGGGGCGCTGCTGGGAACAGGGCTCGTGGCTACCTCTTATAATAATGAGCAGACACTCAGGGACAACGTGACCTGTTCACTGTCAGAGGCCCACACAGCCGGGGAGGTGACAACTCCCGGGGAGTTTCTGCACCCCATCTCTTGCTTTCTAGAACAGGGTGGGACATTTGCTCTAAGGCTCCAGGCCGCCACGGTGGGTGGTATATGGGGCACCCCCAACCCCCGTGCCCGCCCCCGAGGGTGTACACGACCTGGCTCCTGTGCATCCTCTGGTCACCTGAAGGTAGGTGGCCTGACTTGAGCCCATCCCCTCTACCTTCACCGCCCACATCCCCCTCACCTCTGGCCCAGAGGGACGGCTGCGACGGCTCACTCACTGGTCTTCCTGCTTCGGTCCCTAAGCCCCCCATCCCCCATGCTAGACTCTCCCACGACACCCACCCCAGGGAGGCCCAAGGACACTTTGACCTGAGACTTAACTCGCTAAGCTGTGGCCACATCAGTTGCTCCTTCTTTCTCCTGAGCTTTCGGCCATGCTGTTCCCTCTGCCCCAATGCCTTGCCACACTCTGCGGGCAAATTCCTACCGCTTTCTTGAGACTTGAGAGCACCTCGTCCAGGAGGCCACCCCCGGCCCCCTCCCCTGCAGGGCCCCCACCCTCTCTCCCCCTGCCCAGGGCCCCCCTCCGGGCTCTGCTTTAGTCCACGCAGTGTAAACCACAGAGTCCTCCTAGGCAGGCACTGCGTCCCATCTCTGCCGTGTTCCTGGTGCCCTGTGCCCTCGGGGACGCCAAGACCAGAACCTGCAGATCCCAGGCTGACACCTGCATGGACAGTTGGGGCACAGCTCTGCCACGTGCCCCGCAGAGGGGGATGCTCAGACCTCGGGGGTCACCGGCTGGGACGAACTCTCACCTCCCGGCCCAGGACAGCAGCCCATCAGGCCCGTCCGGCTCAGCAGACCAGGGGGGGACCCACCTGTGGCCCTGCCAGACGCCCCCCCTTCACTTGCACGGCCGGTATCCATTGGTATCAGGCGCTGGGTCCGGGGGAGGGCCCCCACCTGCCAGGAGCCCCCAGGACATGCACAGGCAGGAAGTGCCACTGAGCCAGATGCCCGTGGCCCCAAGCTTTACTTAGAAGGTGCTTCCTGCTTTCACTCCTTTCTCCGCCCTTCTTTACTCGTCACCCCCGTGCCCAGCCCTGGGACTCAGGTGACGCTGCTGAGGTGGCAGCAAGAGAGAAAAGATTCTCTCCCTCCCCCAGGGTGAGCAGCTGGGGCACCCCTGCCCTCGTCTGGCCTCACCCTGTGGCCCCCACCCTGCACGGGGCTGCCCCTATTAGGCAGTCATTCCCAGAGCCTGCGGAGAAGAGGGATCACCTGTAGGCCGCAGACCCACTGGGGAGGCTCATGAGACCCACACCAGCCTGCACTCGGCAGCCTGGGGCCGGGGCGCAGCTGTGGTCTCCAACACCCACGCTGGATGGGGGCTCTGAGATCTCTACAGGGCCAAGGGCTCCCCTCCTTGGGCCCAGAGCAGCTGCCAGGGAGCTCAGCCTGGGGTCAGGAACTGGGCGTGGCCGCGGCAGGCGCTGGGCGATCTGGGACACTGGCCTCCCCGTAAGAAGTGAGGACAGAGGCCTTTCTCTCCCCACCTGCTTTACTTGGGCCTCCAAGGCAAAGGAGCGCCCCAAGCCCAAGTATTGGGAGCAGGTGCTCGGGCTCGCCCACCTGGCTCCAAATTCTAGCTCTGCCCCTAACATCAATAAAATGGGGGTAATGAGGGACCCCAGCTTCTGGGGAGCATGGACCAGGAGTCTCAGTAAAACAGAGCAGTGCTGGGCCCGGGAGACCCGCCCCCCGTTATGCTAGATGCCTTGATTCTAATCATGCTCCTGGCCTGAAGTCCCACCGGCTAAGCCTGAGGCAGGACACCCAAACTGAGGAAGCAAAAGGAAAGATTCTCAGGGAAAGGCCCTGCCAGAGGCCACACCCTTCCCTCCAGGCCAGCAAGGGCAGAGAAGAGGGGACAGCAGCCCAGCTTTGCTCACTTAACCAGCGAGTGCGGTCACGCAACCGCCTGTCCTTCGGATCCAGCAGGGGAAGGGAGAGTGGGGTCACTAAAGTCATTGGCAACCCCGCCCAACTGCTAATCCTCCTCCCGTTAAGATGCAGAATCAGGCTGGCACGTGGGAGAGAGGGGGCCCCCTCCCGGCCTGCAAGGAGAAGGGTCCCTTTCATCTCAGGACAGCAGGTCCCAGCACCCTGCAAAGCACTCCAGGACAGAAAGGCCCACTGCTTGCATTCTTACATTCCAGAAGGTTCCCTTAGCAGAGGAAAGGGCAGCCCCTGCCCTGGATTGTGTCTAGGCACGTCGCTTCACCTCTGCTAGCCTCATTTTCCTCCTCTGCACGTGGGGATGCCGATCCGACCGCTCCCGTCCCCAGGGCTCTCTGCCCCCCTCCGGCCAGCCGAGGGACTGCCAAGCACAGGGCTCCATGCACCCCCTGCTGGCTGATCATGGCTTGCAATAATCGTGTCCTTGCTGATTGGCTCCCAAAGTGAGCATGTAACCCAAACGAAGCCAATCAGACCCCACACCCTGGGAGGGTTGCGGGCCGTGAGGTCAATGGCAGGGCAATCCTGCCAGCCACGGGGCGTTGCAGCAGAGCATGAGGCTAGTGTGTAAGGAGAAGCAGGGAGGCACAGAGATGAGGACAGGGAAAGAGATGGCCCCAAGGTACACCTGAGCCCTGGGGAAGGCTTGCCTGGAACCTCTCAGAACAAGCTGAGGCTGGTCTGATTTCTGCAACAGGAAGACGCTCGGTTGACGCAAATCCCTTTGTCCTAGGCAGAACAGATCAAGGAGAGCTTCCTAGAGGCGGTGGCATTTGAGGTGGGTCTTGGAGGCTCAGCGGGGTTCTTTCCCCCCACCCCCCCCAAACATTCATCTATCTTGGAGAGAGAGAGAGTGCAAGCGGAGGAGGGGCAGAGAGGGGGACAGAGGATGCTGTCGGCACAGGGCCCGACGCGGGGCTCGAACTCACGAACCGTGAGATCACGACCTGAGCTGAAATTGGAGGCTCGACCGAACTTCCATGGCCGATACTGACTCGTGGACTTTCAGCCTCGAAACAGCCCTGGAAGGTCACGGTTGATTAGAACCATGCTCCAGGGGACAGGTGGGCAGGCTCAGGAGGCTCGGGGGCTAATTCGAGCACACAACTGGAGGGTGGGGGAGAGTGGACCGGAACCCGAGGGTGTCCGGCCCTTCCCTCTACACCAGGCCGCTGCTCTTGCTGGCGTTGGGTACGAGGCCACCGTGAGGGCCATCAGACCCCAGCAGGTCTCTGCTGCCGTCTGGGCAACAGGGCACATGGGCTCCCCACGGATAGCAGAGGGATGGCTCAGCTGAGCCTGCAGAGTTCGCAGGGTGGTCTGGTCTGTACGAGCGGGGGTCCTGGAGGTCAGCGCTTCTTCTCCCCTTAGGCTCTGAGCTCCTGGGAGGCAGGGACCGTCCTCCACCCGCCACAACAGGCTCTGAGGAGGGCTCAGGATGAAGCGGAAGGAGGTGGCACACTCTTGCGCCCTCCAGAGTGTCATAGCCACTGACTAGACACCCCTGAGGTGCGGAGTGAGCCGCTTAGGATGGGCTGAGCCACGGTCACACCCCCCCCCAAGGGCACCCCATCCCACGGGGAAGGCAGAGGCAAGGAGAAAACACGCAAAGTGCCAAGACACAGGCGGAAAAGTCAGGAGGCTTGGGGCCAAGGTGGAGAGGGCCCTGAGGGCTTCCTGGAGGAGGCGGCCTTGAGTTGGGTCGGTAGTAACTTGAGGCGACAGGAGTGAGCTAGGTACAGTGCGGCCAGGATTCCAGGCTGCAGGAGCAGAGCGGTTGTGGAGGGGGGAGACAATACAGAGACGTGCGGGACCGCCGGGGAGGGGGGTGGCTGGTATGTTAAATGCGTGGCAGGAAGTGGCTCGTGAGAGGCAGGACAGCTGAGCTCCAACCAGGACAAGCTCAGTGGCTTCTGTCCCTGGGAGCCAGGCGTCACCTGTTCACGAGCGCCCCCTGGTGGTAATGTGGAAGAAGGGCGTGCATCGGCCATGGCCAGGGGAGACTGCCCCCAACACACACACACACACACACACACACACACACACACTCCCCCGTGGCCAGCAGTAAGTCCCTCTCCTGAGATTCTGACAGCCCCCACCCCAAGACCCACAGCCAGCCAGTGCTCGCTGGGGAACCCCCAATGTGTCAGGGTCTGAAGCTCAGGGTATCCCAGAAGCCCTGTCCTCCCTGGGGGTGTCTGGGGTCAGCCTGGGTGCGGCACCCGGAGGGAGTGCTGTGTCGGCCTGGCCTCAAGCCAGCCTTCTCACTGTTATCCAACTGAGCCCCTGTGACCCCCACGCTGGTCCCCGATTGAGAGCTGAGCCAGGTGAGCCCCCGGGATGTCAGCAGCAGCTCTAGGGGACCCCCACCCTGGACCCGGCGGCTCAGCCCCATGTGGGGCCAGCCTACATGCAGGCAGCTCCCTCCCGGCCCCGGCCCTGCGGTTCCTGGCCCCTCCTCACCACCCCCACCCATCCTAGGGTCCCAGCGTGCCTGTCGCATCACAGAAGCTCTTCCCGTGACCGCGGCAGCACATGACGGATGCACGCCCCTGGACGACACTTGAACCAAAGGCTGCTGGCCCGCACACCACGCCTCCCCCCTGCACCGCGCTGGACCACGGGACAGGGCGGGGACGCCGGGCCTGCCTGGGCTGTGAAAATGTGACGGGCAGTGCTCTGGGACACAGTGCGGTCTATATCCTGCATTTTCTGGTCACCTGGGCCCCTGTGCTGGGCCTTCCCGTCCATGCCGGCCCTGGGCTGAGCCAGCAACAGGGAAACAGGAACTCACATCGGGCCATCTCCCGGGTGGGTGGGCCGTGAGATGTGGCCGGGCCTGGGGGACCCTGCCAGCCCCAGAGGTGCGGAGCTGTGATGTGCCCGCCGCCCCGGGGGGCCCGATGTAGGGGAGCCACCAGGGAGGCAGGTGCAGCCATGATGGGGGCGGGGGGAGGGGGAGGGTGTGGACCAGCGGCCGAAGCTCTCCCCGCCCCCTCTGTGGCGGTCCAGGGAACACCCCTCATCGACAACCTGGGGATGTGTGTGGCTAGGGCCCCGGCCTCGACTGTTTCCACTATCACTTAGGAGACCGGGGCGGGGGGGGGGCGGGGGGGGGGCGTCCAAGTGGACGGCAGGTGTGGTCACAGGTTGTGACCTGGCTGTCGTTTCCTGCCCTGGCCTGTGAGGGCTGAGAGCTCGTGGGCGCTGGAAGAACGGATGGGCCGCTTCCCACACGTTCATCCATCAGGCTCATTACCAGCGAGTTCCCCAGGATGCCAGGCCAGCAGCCGAGGCGCTCCCCGGCGAGGGGGCCACTGCCCCCGGGTTGGGGGTTACCTGTCGCTGCCGTTCCAGGCACATTCAAACTTGTCGAAAATGCAGTCGTTCTCGTACAGGGAACAGAGCTTGCTCCGCAGATAGTCGTGGACCTGGTGAGAGAAGGGGCCGGTGAGTCGGGGCAGGGGGCGCCCCAGCAGTCCTGGTCCCTGCTGCGAGAAGAGTGTCCCTGAGCAGGGAGGGGCTGTGCCCTCTGGGTCCGGATGGCCCCTCCAGCCCCGACTCAGCCCTGCTCATTGAGAAGGACCCACAGCCAGACGGGGGGACGGGGCCGACCCTAGAGGTGTGGCCAGAGGGGACAGTCGCAGTGACAAAGGGAACGATACCGTAGGGACCGGATCCTGGCTCCACCCCTCCTCCCCCACGCTGTGTGACCCCGGGCAAGTGACTTCACCCCTCTGAGCCTTGGTTTCTTCCGCCTTGAAGTGACAAGAGCACCATACCTCATGGGCTGTGGCGGGACCAACTGTAGGAGGCTGTGTGGTGCAGGGTCACGCTCTCTGAGGATCGGAACAGTCACCCTGAGCACGGATCATGGGAGAAAGGGGAGCCCACACAGGCCTCTCAAACGTGACCTCGGTGCGTGTCACTCGTCCTGTTTTGTGGACGAGGCCCTGACACTCAGGGAGGGTAAGTGACTGGCTCAGAGTCACACAGCTGGTAAGCAGAAGACCAGGACGCTCTTCCAGAGTTAGCTGACACCACAGGAGAGACGGCGATGCCCCTGTGGCCCGGGGCCACCCGACAGCGGCCTCTATACCCAGAGGGCCTGGTCGGTGCCCGCTCTCTGCCAGGCACGTGGCCCTGCCCTCTGCGTGGGGGGAGGGGAGGGGACAGTGTACCCAAAGCCTGAACTCCTGGCTCTGCCCCTTACCGTGTGACCCGGGAGTCACTTAGCCTCTGTGACCCCCGGGTTTCCCATCTAGGAAGGGGGTCACGGACCCCTCCAAGCAGACAAACGAAGGGCAAACACGACAGGTATTTGGGACCCTGATTAACTCCAGAGGAACAGACAGAAATAGGCATTCAACTCCTGTTGGGCAATGCCACAGGCCAGGAGTCAAGTGTAGGGAGAGGAGGGGGGAGGAGGGAGGGGGAAGAAAACAGGTTCTGTCTGAGAACCTCTTATTCATCTTTAAAAAGATGGGTGCCCCCACCCCCTGCCACCCAGCAGCCTCCAGGGTCCCCAGGCTGAGTGAGGCTCTTCCCTCGGAGCGTCCAGTGCATCTGAGGGTCCCGCCTGGACTTTCTGTGTTTGTGTGGACCCCTGCTCCCAAGGCTCAGCCCGGTCGTACAAGGTGACTTTCTCGGGCCTTGGCTGAGATGCCCCTCCTCGGAGAGGGCTCCCTCCCTGCCTGCCCACCGGCCCACGGAGCGGGCTTCACGGCCCTTCTGTTCCCACCCCCACCTGCACTCTTGTGTGATGCCCTCCACACTCCGACGACGTGTGGATGCTCCCCTCCAGCGGGACCTGTCTCCCTGGGGTGCACAGCGGACCATCCAGCTGCCACAGGGGCGGGCAAGAGGCCCCTCGAGGCTGTCCCCTGCGAGCCCCCCGTCCCGGTCCCCCATCCTTCCCGGTACAAAGGCCACAAACAACAGCATCCCTCTCCACACTGCTCGTCGGTCACACCCCACATTCAGCCAGTCCAGAAGCAGAATCCAAAGCGACCTGGAACCCAGCTGCCACTCACCACGTCCCGTGCTACTCCCTGCCCCGAACCACCGTCTCCCAGCTCACCGCAAATGCCTCCTGACTGCTCCCCGCTTCTGTGCCCCCCGACCCAGTCTGTCTCCACGGGCAACCCGAGAGACCCCTAAGAAACCAAGCTGGACCATGTCACTCTGCTGCTCAAGACCTTCCAGTGCTCACAAGCCCCCTAGACTCTGCCCCCAATCACCTCTCTGACCTCAGACTCTTCTTCTCTCCCCCTGCTCGCTCTGCTCCAGCTGGCTCCCCACCATTTCCTGACCGCACGAACCACGTGCCCGCCTCAGGGCCTTTGCACTTGCTGTTTCCGCCCCTGGGAGCACCTTCCCTGCCCCCCCCCGCCCCTGACGACTGATGCCCTCACTTCCATCAGACTCCAGCACCCCTCCTTTCTCTGCCTCAGCTCCTGGTTTATTTGCAGCCTGTGATTATTTCATTTTATTTCATTTGTGTATTTCCTTGGTCTCTGGCCATCCTTCCGGTTGGAATGGATGCCCCTTGAGACTGCCGTGGGAGCCAAGAGAGGAGGTGGGGGGTGAGGGCACTGGTCTTGTGTGTCTCCAAGACCTGGAGGGAGGGAAGCCTAAGGCAGGGATCACTGGCCCAAGCCTGGGATGGAGCCACTGGGTCAGGGACTCTCACCCTCCTCCCGTGGCGAGCGTGACGGGTGGGGAACAGCACCTGCCTCCACGGGAACCCGCACGGCCTCATCTGTGCCGAGGCTGGAGGAGGAGTGATGCCCAGCGCACATTACAGCCCCAGACTGCCTCTGCCGGGAAGCAGGCACGGATGAGGCTGAGCAGAGGACCCCTGACTGCTTGTGGGTCCCCAGGGAGGCCCCCAGTGACAGGCGCAAAGGCAGCCCCGGAGGAGCCTGGGAGGCAGGCTGACGAACACACACGTGAGAGGCACCAGGGGCTATGGAGGAGAGAGCGGAGCCAGGGGAGAGACGTGGGAGGGCACGGCTATTTCTCTCAGACAGGTGAGAGAAATAGGGACCCCCCTATTCTATAGGGTCCCCCTATAGGGACCAGGGAGCCCCCTGGTCCAAAGCCACACCGCACCCAGGGTCGCTGTCGCGCAGGACCCTGGAGGGCAAGGCTGCGGCTGCCACTTCTCCCTGGGGCCCAGGGTCTAGCCAGGCACAGAGCACCTGCCAAATAGGTGTGACCCCTTAGATGCCTGGGGATACACGGTGCCTGGCTTCATGCCGGCCACGGACAGATTCCCAGGGGCTCATGGGCAGCCCCCCCAGGTCTGCATTGTGTGTGCTCCCTGTGCAGTCAGAGCGGCCTCACTGATGCACTCGTCCGAACACACAACACGCACGCACGCACGCACGCACGCACGCTGTTCTCGCCCGCCCTCTCCTGCAAAGTGAGCGCCTCCTGCCCTCTGGTGGCAGAGCAAGGAAGAGCAGGGGCTCCGGGGAAAGACCGCAATCCCAGGTGTGCGGCTGGCTAGCGCTCTCTCTACTCCTGCAGGTCTGCCACTGAACTCAACTTTCTCCAAATACAACCGGATAGAGAGAACTCTGGCCCCATTCCCGTGGGGTCTTAACATCGTGCGAACTTTGTTTTCCACCCCCCGACTCTATCTGGGTGGATCGTAACAGAAAAACAAAAAGTCGTAACTTTCCGGAAGGTGCCCCACGCTCCGGCCTAAGGGCCTGACTTGCGAGGCCCGTGCCGAGGACTGAGAAAGGTAGCACGCTCCCAGTCACCGCCGCACGCGCTAAGGAGGGGTGCTCCCCGGGAGAGGACAGGGCTTCTCCCGCCTTAACTGCAGACGCGGGCTCCAGGAGGGGCGACCTCATCCTTCATCATCTGCACCCTCAAACCGGGCCTCGCCTGTCGCTCACCCTTGTCCCTCTGGGCCCCGACGGCAGGAGCCAGCAAGGGGACGGCACTGCCCCCACCCCCGCCTGGAAGGCAGGCCTGGGCCGAGGTGTGTGACTGGGGACAGGCTGCCCGATTTCCTGAGCCTTCATACGGGGCGTATGGAAGCCACCTCTGCGGCGGGGACGCCCCTCCTGGGAGTTCTGGGCACAGGAGGTGGAGGCCGGGGGGAGGGGGGGGCTCCCACCCCTCAGAGGGGCTCCGGAGTTTCTAGGCCGTGGCACCCACCTGATAGGTCTCGATGGGCCTTGCCTCCATGTTAAGGTCCCAGACTTTGACCGTGAGGTAATCCCGGGTGAGCATGTATCGGCCACTGTGGCTGAACTTCACGTCCGACACGGAGGAGATGATTTCGGAGAAGAAGGAGCGGTTGCTGGGGTCCTCGGGCTCTTCGAACACTGTGGAGACAGAGAATCGATTGCCGTCACCGGGCCGCCTGCCCCACGGATCAGAATAACAGACGACTCTGTTTCTGTCCTGGGCTCTCGCTGTATGGTCATTCACTCATGAAGCCTGAGGCTAAATACCTGTCAGGCCGTGGCCCCGAACCGACCCTTCTGAGGAGGGAAGGGGCAGCTTTCGGAACCACGTTTATTGAGCATTTACTCTCTGAGCCAGATTCTGTGCACAGCCCGTTCCGTGCATCACCTCGTCCAATCCCCTGATAAAACATCTGGTCGGTACCACTATCGGTCCCATTTCATGGCCGGGACAACTGAGGCATGGATGGCTAAAAACCATGCCCGAGGCACTGAGCTAGAAGAAAGTGGCCGAGTGGGGATTTGAACCCAGAGGGACACCGGCTGGGCCGCACTCTGCTGCCACCTACTGGCGTCCTGATGTTCTCACACGTGCTGGGCAGCGTCGGGGAGGAGGCTGGGCCCTGCTTGCAGCCCGGGGCCTCTGCTCACGGTGCACCGGGCACTCACGGCTGAGCCCCGCGGGCAGGCACGTTTTGTCTGGCTGCTACAGGGATCGTGGCTACATCCAATCTCGCTGCCACAGATGGAGCCTGAGTCCCATCAGCTGCCCGCCACCCACCTCCCGGCATCTCAGACAAGGTGCTTCACGCAGGAAGTTGCTTCCCGGGCTCCTGAAGGCGACAGCTTGCCGCCCCTACTGGATGATCCCACTCTGGGACAGAGTGCACAGTGAACGGCCCCCCAGGCAATGTCCCCTCCCTGCTGCCCCTGAGGACGGGGCCTTCGGGGCACATGGAGGTTCCCACCCAGCAGGACAGGTTCTTCAGGGCTCAGTCTACTGCTGGCTGCCCCACCAGTCTGCCCAGCAACACCCTCGCTGGCCAATCAGATCCCACAGTGGCCCTGGTGCTGGAGCAGGGTGGGGACCAGGCATTACCCAAGTGTCACCTTAGCTAACCAAGCCAACCAAGCATTATTAGCTCCTTAGGAGCTGGGCCACGGAAGGGCCCGGGATCACGGGGAAGGACAGAGTGGGAGGCCAGCACCTCTTTACCAGCCAGTCTGGAAGGATTTAGACATTTGACAACCTTTCTAGCTGTCCCCACGGACACCGGCTGAGTGGCCACTCTGTCTGCTGACCCCTGAGTCCCCACACCTGAAACACGGAAGCAGAGAGCTGAGCACATGTCTCTGGAGGCTCACAAGAGTGCCCTCCCCGCCAGCCCCTCCCAGTCCCCAAATCCCATGTCCCACTTCCCAGGTCTGTTCCAGCCCCTTGTCCCCCCATCCGGGACCCCCGATCTCACTCCTGTTCCTGTCGTTCCCAGAAATGCAGCTCTTGCCGAGCTCCTTTCTGCACGGTGGCTGGAAACATTTCATGCCAGCCAGATGCTCTTGCGTCGATGCATTCATTCATTCTCTCAGACACCCAGTCCACACCAAGCGCCCACCATATGCCAGGCACTGTCTGAGACCCTGATGCCGCAGAGAGCAGTGAGTCTCCCGGAACCAACATTCTCACAGAGACAGGCAGTAAAACTACATGCTACACCGTCAGGCAGTGATGAGGGCAGGGAAGAAAACTAAAGCAAGGAGACAGATGGATAGGAGCTGGTGATCTGGAGGGACAGCGCCCAGGGGGAAAGAGCATCTGAGCAGAGATCTGAATGGAGTGAGGCAGAGAACAGTGTAGGTGCTGAGAGAGGAGGACTCCAGGCAGAAGGAACAGCATGTGCAAAGGGCCTGAGACAGGGACAAGTGGAAGGCCACATGGACGGAGAAAGGAGTGAGTGAGGTGCCGTGAGCCAAGGGAAGGAGTCATCCCATAGGCAATGAGGGCAGGAGAAAAGGACGGCATGGTGAGGTGTGGGTTTCTCCAGGATTCACCTCCTTACAGGGGCAAGGAGACCTCCTGGCACGTCACCTTTAACCTCTAAAACCTCTAAATTCTTATTTTATTTTATCTTATTTATTTTGAGAGAGAGAGCACGGGAGGGGCAGAGAGAGAGGGAGAGAGCGAATCCCAAGCAGGCTCCACACTGTCAACACAGAGCCTGATGTGGGGCTTGAACACACAAACCCTGAGATCATAACCTGAGCCTGAAACCAAGAGTCAGATGCTTAACCGACTAAGCCACCCAGGCGCCCGTAAAACCTCTGAATTCTGATTCGCGTCTCACATAATCAACGTTTTGTGCCTCTGACGCCTTCATTTCTGGCAGGGATAAGCATTTGTAAAATTTCAGCACTTAATTTCCTACTTGGAGTGCCGAGACTGTGTGTCTTCCTTAAATGAACAGGGGTATAAACCTGTATTTGAGAGGAGCAGGGCAGAGGGTTTCAGAGAAGAGCGACCCCAAACAATCAGCAGGGACCTAGGTGTCCCCCCGCCCCCATTCCTCCCCAGGTTCGAGGCAGGAACCCCCTCTTGACTGAATTAGCATTTGTGCCCCGAAGGGTCGGAACAGAAGGGGAGTTATACAGGCATAAAACGGGGTTGGTCTCTTGCACCCCACTTTGAGGGGGCCCCTTGCACCCCATGCCCACTTTGGAGGTTTCTCCGGCCAATCCCCCAGGGCTGGCCCAGCTCGCTTCGCCCCCCTGCCCCGCGCAGGGCGTCTGGCACGTCCTGTGGGGTAGGTGGGTGGGTGGGGCCCCAAGTCAGAGGAGTGTCTACACAGAGCCATGGGCTGTGTCTCCTGCCAGCTTCAAGGAGCAAGACGCCACAAAGGTCATAGGCTGGGCGGGCGCCCTAATCAATAGTTGAGAACAGAAACACCAAACGGTCCCATGTAACCTCAGTTCTGGCCACACCGGGCATTTCTGAGGGCTTTCTAAGCACAAAAGGACCAGCGTTACACGTGATCAAGGGGAAGGGACACTGACAGGTCTTACCTAGGAGTTCTTTTTATTTTCCAAACACTTCTGATACCGCTATTCTTTTGTCAAAAGGTCACCGAGTGTCCCCGCCCGCCCCTCCCCCCAACCATGGGCAAGCTGCACATCCCCCAGGGCATGGGTAACAGATAAGGCGGGGAGGGGGGGGTCTCCCTTCTAATTGATGGAGTCACGAAGGACATTTCACAGTAATTATTGCTGCCACGAGTTTAAAGAAACGCATCCCAGAGCCCCTGTCACTGAGACGGGATGAATCCCACCTCTCCCCCCTCCCACCCTAATTATGTTCAGGTTGGAGGGCTCTGAATCCCCAGAAATCTCCTGTTTCTTTTGAATGATTTTGCATAATTAAGGCTCTCGTGGTCCTGGCTGGTTCCCTGACAACCACATCCTCCTGTCTGGGTGCCCTACAGCATCGCCACGGTCACACGGTGGGGAGGGGCGAGAAGCACCCCCCCACCATGCCCCAAAGTGAGACGAAGGGGCCCCCTGAGGATCCCAGCTCTAAGCACCTGTGCACCCAAGGAATGGGAAGGTGAAACCAGAGGTCAATGCTGGCTTTCCTCTCCAGCCTCATACCCAGCAGACGGTGTTCCTCTCCTTTGTTTAATGTTTATTTATTTTTGAGAGAGAGAGCACAGGTTGGGGAGGCAGAGAGAGAGAGAGAGGACGGGATCAGAGGATCTGAAGCGGGCTGACAGCAGCGAGCCTGACGCAGGGCTCGAACTCATGAGCTGTGAGATCATGACCTGAGCCAAAGTTGGACGCCCAACCGACTGAGCCATCCAGGCACCCCACTGATGGTGTTCCACTCTTGCCTAAAGCCCTCTGTGGCTCCCAGTGCCCACAGGATCAAGATTCAGGCTCCTACAGGTATCAGACAAGCTCCTTCCTCACCCGGCCTTCATGGGCCACCTGCTCCAGCCACCCTCCAGCCGCCTTTCCACCAGGGCCCCAGGGCCTCGAAAAGGGTGAGGCAAGCAAGGTCCCTAGGGTAGCACACTAAGCAACCCCTTCTCAGGGTCACCCTAAATGACCTCTTTCGATGCCCTTCCCTGCCATCCCAGGCAACAGAGCACAGCAAAGTTCCGTGCGCCCTCAGGGAAGCCCCTTGACCTGTCCAAGCCCACGTTCCCTCACCTGGAGAACAATGATGTGACCTCCGGAGGTCACCTAACTCAGTGAGGGACTGGAGGAGTTGCTCAGTAAAACTGGGTGGTGATTTTTATGGTAATTTTCCTCACTGTTTTCTCTCCTTGAAATTTCCTTTCCCATTTTTAGTCCTCGTCTTTCCTATCAACTCTTATACATCCTTCAGAACCCCAACTCAAATACCCTGTTCTATGCACAGCTTGTCCAGACAGATGCTTTCCAAAGAAATAAACTGCTCACCCTTGCTGCCTGCGCAGCCTGGACTACCCTCCTGTATGGCATCAGCAGGGACGTGCGGTCACTTCATGGGGCTGTGAGCTCTTGGGCCAGGGGTCCTTCCTCTCTGTCATTGGTCATCTGAGTGACCCTGGCCAGCCTGGAGCTTCACTCAGAGCCCAGACCCACTCACAGAGTGGACAGAACCTTCCATGCTGCCTCTTCTCTGTGCCTTTCCTGATGCCTTTCTTCCCTGACCTGATACAATCCCCCCGCCCCTGACCCCCTACTGCCCTGGCCACCACCACCACCAGAAGCTAGAGGGTGTGCCTAGTGGGGAGGAACAGGGAGTCAGTGCAAGACAGTGGGCACAATGGATGCTCACTGATGAAGAGCTGACAATTGTCATTTCCGGTTAATAACCACCCCCTGCCCAGCGCCATTTGATGGACCCCAGTGGACAAAATAAAAGCCAACCCCCATGTGGCCCTGGCCCTGCGTGGTCTGCCTCCACCTCTCTGTCTTTGCACCTGTCAGCCTGCCTCTTCTCTCGCCCGCTGGGGGCCCTCAGCGCCCTTCTGCGGCTTCTCTTCCCAGGCTCAGTCCTTCAGAAACTTCCCCGGCTTCGATGCTGTCATTTCCTTGGCAGGTCGCTTCCCCACACCTCCCATCAGCCCCGCAAGGGCAGGAGCCCGCTCTCCACGCAGAGCCTGCTGTCCTCCCGCACCCCCCCCCTTCCCATTCCGCGGGGAGGCTCCACCCCTCCACCGGCAGGCTCCACCCCTCCACCATGCCACCCAGCTCAGAGCACCAGCCCACCCCTGCGCCCAACCTCACCCCAGTTTATTCTCCACGCAGCAGCCAGAGGGATCCTGTCAGCACAGAGCCAGGCCGGGTCGCTCCCTGCTCAAACGCCCTGTGGCTGCTGGCCCTTCAGGGTGAGCCCCAAGCTCTTGCCATGGTCTATAAAGTCCTCTTGCTGTGGTCCCTTCTCTAACCCTGCAGCCCTCTGACCCTCACGCCCACCTGCGCCCTGCGTTTTGCTCCTGCCTTTGCACTGGATGCTCCCTCTGTTGGAGACATTTGCCCTGGCTTTGCCTCCAGATACCTGCAGCCTCCCCAGCAGACGGTGGCTGGATCTGGTCCTTCTACCCCAGATCCATGATCAGGAGTGAGTCCAGCCCCTTTCAATGAATCTGGCTCACCCTCCTTTCCCATAAGCATCCTTAGTTCTCAAGTTCTGAATCTCTGTGAAGACTGAGAAAGAACACAAGTCCATAGGCATGGGACTATCGGAGCCTCTATCCTAGCTCTACCTAGCTGTGTGACCTTGGGAAAACACCTTAACCTCTCTGTGCCACCCATGTGGTCAACAATAATGGCCCCTAAAGCTGCATAAGTTCCCTCACGTGGCAAAAGACTCTACAGATGTGACTACGTGAAGGGTCCTGAGCTACCGGGGTTATCCTGGATTCTCCGGGCGGGCCCGCTGTAACCACAGAGTCCTTGAGCGAGAGAAGAAGAAGGTCAAGGCAGAAGGAGGAGATGGGATGATGGAGCAGAGGGTGGAGGGCCGCACTCTGGAGGTGCAGGAAGGGGCAAGAGCCAAAGGGTACGGTGGCTTCTAGCAGCCAGAGAGGTCAAGGAGACAGATTCTCCCCTGAACTCTCTGGAAGAAATGCAGCCCCACCCGAATTCTAGACCTCTGACCTCCAGAATTGCAAACATATACGTTTGCGTTGTTTTGTGCCGCTAAACTTGTGCTGATCTCTTTTTTTTTTAATTTTTTTAACGTTTATTTATTTATTTTTTTTTTTTTTAATTTTTTTTTTCAACGTTTTTTATTTATTTTTGGGACAGAGAGAGACAGAGCATGAACGGGGGAGCGGCAGAGAGAGAGGGAGACACAGAATCGGAAACAGGCTCCAGGCTCCGAGCCATCAGCCTAGAGCCTGACGCGGGGCTCGAACTCACGGACCGCGAGATCGTGACCTGGCTGAAGTCGGACGCTTAACCGACTGCGCCACCCAGGCGCCCCATAACGTTTATTTATTATTAAGAGAGAGACACAGAGCGTGAGCAGAGTAGGGGGAGAGAGAGAGGGGGAGACACAGAATCTGAGGCAGGCTCCAGGCTCCGAGCTGTCAGCACGGAGCCCGACGCGGGGCTCGAACTCACGGACCGCGAGATCGTGACCTGAGCCGAAGTCGGTCGCTCAACCGACTGAGCCCCCCAGGCGCCCCAACTTGTGCCAATTTCTTACGGCAGCACGGGAAACCCACAGGCCCAGCGTCCTCATCTGTAAATGAACAGATGAGGGCCTCCGTCGTAGGGGGGCTCAGAGGATTTAATGAGACGTAAGCCTAGAACGGCATCCGGTGTGCAGGAAGCATCGGCAAACGTTAGCTGGGCTGTTGCTTCCCCAGCGCATCGCAGGGGTCCCGCGAGGGGCAGCGCCTGACACGATCGCCTGTTCCAGGGACTCCCGTGCCCCAGCCGAGCCCAGACCCTGTGCTGTCAAAAGCAGAAGTAACTGTCTATTTTGAGGCATCGCGGAAGCTGTTTCCATGGTTACCCGGTCATACCGACTAGCAGACAAAAGACTTCCACTGCTTCGGAGAAAGACGTGAGGCTGAGGGCTGGGCAGCGGAGTGGCCTGAGGGCCCCAGCGCTGCCCCCGATGGAGGGCACTGCCCCTCCCTGTGCCTTGGTTTCCTCATCTGTCCAATGGCGGAAATAGCCATCCGCTTGTGGTCTGGGCTGCTCTCAGCCAGGGGAGGGAAAATCGCTGCGTCACCTGCTGGGAAGATGATGTCGTGACCCCTCATCTCTAGGGACCACTGTCAGCCATTCCCGAGTTTTGGGCCACACCTGGATGAACGGACAGAAGCGAGATCTAAAGGAAGGGATCTAATCTCTGGGTCACTTTGAAAACAACCATTTATAGGGTGCCTGGGTGGCTCAGTCGGTGGAGCGTCCGAGTCTTGATTTCGGCTCAGGTCACGATCTCGGGGTTGTGAGTTCGAGACCCGTGTCAGGCTCTGTGCTGACAGTCGAGCCTGCTTGGGACTCTCTCTTTCCCTCTCTCTTTGTCCCTCCCCCGTTCTCTCTCTCTCTCTCGCACTCTCAAAATAAATAAAAACGAAAAAAAAAACAAAAACAAAAAACCAGAATCTATTCCAATAGCAAACCTGTATAAACCAATAATTAAATGCACACACGAGTTTTACTAAGACTTCAAGGAGCAGATATTAAACGAACCGTTCCAGGCAAAGAAAGAGAGTGGCCCAGCTCACTTTCCAAGAGTCGAATAATCTTAGTAAAACTGCGCAAAGAGAGTGTAAGAAAAGACAATTAAAGACCAACATCACGTATGAACATTTAGGCAAAAAAAAAAGCATAATTTTTGCCTTCATGCAAAACTGTCTCAGCAAGAGACATGGCCCCCAGGCCACGGGCCACCCAGGCACAGCAGGAGATCACGGCGGTCAGAAGCCACCATGTCCCTCCCTTCGTACCTCGGCCCTGCAGAAAACAGCTTTCGGGAACCTCGGTGTGATCTAGGGAGAGGCAGCCCTAAAGTTACGATGTTCACCGGGGCCCTCGGAGAAGAGGCAAGAAACACAAATGGAGATGGGCCATCGAAAATAAAGTTCTAGCCCCTGCACTCCTGAGTCTGTGGGCTGATTCACATGCAGGGCATACACCCCCAGGCGTGTGACAGCGACGTGCCCGGAATCCGCACACGTGTGCCTGCGCTCAGGAACCGTACAAGTGACGGCTGCCTAGGGGGGTGGCCGCCCGCTCAGACCCCGGGGGAAGCCAGATGACAAAAGCCAAGGGGGACTGCGACTTCCACCTCCCGCCCGCCGTCATTCAAACAGCGTGGGGTGCCAAAGCTGTCTCCGTGCTCCCCAGACACCAGCTCGCCTGCACGCACACACATTTCCTGGCTCAGAGTTGAAATCCAAGTTAAAACAGATACACAGACGGATGTAGGGAAGAACATGGTCTCACTTTCTCAGAGCCCAGCACTCAGGGACAATTTCTTGGCATATTTCATTCCCTTGTTTTTTCTGTGTCTTTTTTTTTTTTTTTTTTGTAAAATAGTCATTATCTTCCTTTCTTGCCCCCACCAAATATTTTAACATAATCATTTCCTCGTGTCATTACAAATCTAACGCCACATTCTAAACAACCGAACCACGGACGGCATCGTCATTCCTCGTCATTTTCTCTGTTGGATGTTTACAATGTTTCCGAATTTGGCCCCTATGAAAAAGGCCGGACCACAAGGCCTCATCCCTCTTCCTTCCCATGGGCCCCATGTGGGATCAGGCTGGGCCCAGAGGTGGACCCCAGACTCTCCTCTCTTCTCCAACCTCGTTCCGTGCCAGTCTGACCCAGAGTTGCACCCGGGCAAATCTCCAGAGCACCTGCGGCCTGAGCCACACGCGGTGGGCATGAGGTGGTCGGGGCCATGCCCTCCAGGGCGCAGAACAATAACCGTTAGGGGGCACCTGGGAATATGGAATGTTACATGGCAAAGGGGAAATCAAGGCCGCCGGCCAGCTGACCTTCAGGCAGGGAGGGCTCCCTAAATTATCCAGGTGGGGACCCATGTAATGACGAGGCTCCTTCAGTGTGCAAGGGGGGCAGGGGAGGCAGTCACGTGATGCAGCATGATTAAGAGCCCGTAGCCGCTGCTGGCTGTGCAGACGGAGGGAGGGGCCACAAGCCAAGCGATGCAGGTACCCCCAGAAGCTGGAGAAGGGAAGGTATGCATTTCCCCCGTGGAGCCTCCAGAAGGAACCGGCCTGTCGACACCTTGATTTTCTTGTCTGGTAAGACCCATGTCAGACTTTTGAACTGCAGAACCCTTGGAGAACAAATCTGCGTTGTTTTAAGACACGGAGCCTGTGGTCGTCTGTTTTGGCCCTGGGCTGCTCTTCGGGGGCTGGGCACCGTCCACACTCACGCCCCGGGCGTCTTAGCTGGCCCCTGGGCTTCCCATCCGTCCATACACTGATGACTCCACACCTTTATCTGTGGCCGAGCCCCCGCCCCTGACTGCAGACCTCCGGCTGCCTTCCCAACAGCCCTCCCCGGGGCCCAATACGATCTCACACTTACTGGGTCCAAAACCCACCTGTCGGTCCTGTCTCTGCTCCCGGCCGCCCTGCCCCCGACCCCAGTGTCCTCCCTGTCCGTCCAGGAAAGGGCCCCACCTTCACCCGCTGCACAAACCAACCCTCGGACAGAGCTGCCATGGTCCACACCGCACTTGGCAAAGCCCGCCAGCTCAGCCTTCCGAGAACACCCAGGACGGGACCTGTCTCCACACCTTCGTCATCCCCCCCGGGGCCCGCTGCTTCTTCTCAGTGAGCCCCGGGCAGGGCCTCCTCCTGCCCCCGCTTCCACGTTGACCCCTCTGAGGTTTCCTCTTTTCAAACACCTGTCTCGTGACTTCATGCCCGGCCCTCACCCCTCTGCTGCTTTCTCACCTCCCTTAAGACAAAACCGGATCCTTCCCCCGACCCACAGGTGTCCTGAGTCACCCGCCTTGCGTGTCTCCCGGACCTCAGCTCCCGATACCCTTCCCCTTAGTCACCGCCCTCCGACAACGCTGGTGCCCTTCCATCTCGGAGCCTCTGCCCCTGAAGTGTCCCCCTTCTGGAACATTCTCCGCCCAGAGCTTGCATGGCTCACTCCCCGGCACCTCGAGGCGTCTGTTCCGTTGTAACTTCCGGTGAGATGACCTCCCTGCGCCCTGCTCTTTGGGGGCTGTCGCTGATGTCTCTTACTACCTCCTGCCATTACACCATCCGGTGGTGAGTTCTTCGTCTGTTTGCTGGTTCCTGCCGTGCCGTCACAGCGGGACGTGTGTGCAGCATAGCAGGCGGTGTCCCCAGCTCTGCTCAGAGACAGACATCTGCTGTCCCCCCCGACCTGCGCTGGCCACTCAGCCCCCAGGAGGAGGAAGGCTCAGCGCCGGGGAGAAGGTGTTCCTGGGGCCGAGTGTCTGCGGGGCGTGGACGTGCTCGGAGAACAGCAGTGTGGCGAGACGTAGGGACCCAGCCTGGCCAAGGCGTGGGGAGGGGCCACCCTCTCCGGCTCCTCTGGCAAACCAGGCTCCCGAGGGGAAGAGGTGACCCAGTCCCTCCTAACAGAACTCTAATGAAACCACCTCCAGGGGCTTACTGGTCACTCACTCCTTCACTCACTCACTCACTCACTCATTCACTCATTCATTCATTTATTCATCCATTCACTTATTCATTCATTCATTCATTCATTCATCCACTCAACAAGTATTTATTCCCAGACACTGTTGAGGTAAATACAGAGATGAACCAAAGTCCCCACCCTCCTGACTGGGGTCTTGCCTGTCCCTGCCCCTCTGCTACCACCGCAAGGTCACCCAGGGAGGATACCATGGCCTGACCCCCTGATCCTCTCTGCCTTTAGGGGCCTCTGGGGAACCCAGCACCAAGCGGGCCAGGCTGGAGGTGAGAGCACCAGCCAGGGCATCTCAGAGTCCTGGGTTCAGGTCCTGCCCTGCCGCTTTTCACTTCGGGTGACCTTGGGTCCATCCCTGGAGCCTCAGCTCCCTCCTCTATGCTGGACTCCATCAGAGCTCATGTAAAGACAAGATGATGTGGGTAGAGAGCTGTCTGGGTGCCTGGCTCAGAGTATCCAAGGAGTGTGAGCCACTGTGTGGTCCTGGTGGTTGTCACATCGTGCTCCTCGGACCTTGTTCAGCCCCGGACCCCCATGGCACCCCCCCTGGCATCCCCCCCCGGCTAGCCCTGTCAGGGTTCCAGCACGAGGAAGTGACCTTGTGGAGCACACAGGCTGCTGGGGTAGACAGCCCAGCCCACAGAAAGTTCTGCAGGCTGTGGCTAGTCTGTGAAAGGGAAGATTTGGGAGCTCTGGGGACACAGGGAAGGGGCCTGAACCAATGTGGGGGGGGGGGGGGGTCAGCGAAGGCTTCCCAGAGGAGGTGCCAGCTGAGTAGGGTCCCACCTTAGCTTCTGGCTCCCAGCTCACTCCCCGACCCTGGTTTCAGCTGCCCGGCCCCTGGAAGCTGGGCAGCCCCAGCCTGTGCAGGGACTTGGAGGGCGGTGGGGGGCGGGGGGCAAGACCAGGCTCCCCCTGCCAGCGGCACGACAGCAGCATGGAGCGCACGGGCCCCCAGCCCGCACCATTCCCACCCGCCCCGGGCACAGCACCAGGACGGGCGCTGCCCCGCCGCCCCCACTGCCCACCGGGTTCCCGGGGGGTAACGAGCACTTACGTTTGGAGTGCTTGTCACACAGGGCGGCCGCACGCATGTCACAGAGACGCAGGGAGCCCTTGCTGCTGCTGTAGACGAAGAGGTTGCAGTGGTGGGGGTGGAACTCAGACGCCGTGATCACCTCCGTGAGGTCCTCCATGTTGGCGGGCTTGATGTCCACGATGTCTGGCCCCATCAAGGAGAGGCCAGAGAAGGGAGGGGACCGCCGCCGCCCTGCCTTCCCACGTGCCCCGCATCTGAGCGGCCTCCCCCTTCCCGAGACCCCTGGACGAAGCCCCGGACCCAGACAGCCTCTGAGCTGCACACCTGCACGTCCGACCGCCCGCCGGCTGCCTTTCTGGGTGCCGTCCACTGTCCCTGCAGGCTGGACCCGCTGCCTCCCACCCGACCTGTGCCCTGTCCCCAGCCAGCACCCACCAGCCCGCCCGGCCTCCCCTCCATCCCCCACACCGGGTGCCCAGGAGAAGGCAGGGTGCGTTTGAGGGCCTAGTACGTGCAGGGCTCTTGCTGCGCAATGGCAGTGCTCCCGCCACTCAGTGCTCCCAGCGCCTGGAGCTGGGGGTGTGGCACCTTTTGGCTCCCCTCCCCCACCCCCGCAGCCGCTCCCCTTCTGTCCACAGCATCAAGGCTCTCCTTTGGGGAAAAGGCTCTCTCCTTGCTGGGTTCCCGGCGCTGATCTGTGTCATCTCCACTCACGATCACCATGAGGGACGAGCACGTGGCCTCAGAGGGGCCGACGGAGGGACTCCATGACCCTTGGATGACTAGATACGGGAGCCAATGCATCCATTTTCTGTCTAGGACCAAGAATTCTGTTGCTTGCAAAGGAAATACCCCTGACTGATACTCTGGCGCCCAGAGAGGGTGAGCAACTTGTCCAGGATGGCTCAGCAGCGAGGGGTAAGGCTGAGTTTCCATCCACTCCTCGTGGCCTACAATAGCAAATCCGAAGCCCTTGGTGTAGCATTCAAGGCCTGGCACTCCCACCCCCCCTCCACCACCCTCCATCTCTTCAGTTTCAGATCCCACCAGTCGCTCGGCCCGAAAGGGGCTTTCCTCTCTGACAGCGATACCCTGGTCTCTGACTCCCCAGCCCCGTGCGGGGCTCTGCCCAGGCCGTTCCCTTGGCTGAAATGCCCTCCCCTCCCCCTGCATCTGTGTGCGGGCCCTGGAATCAGAGTCTGGGGTTTGAGTCCCAGCTCTGCGACCTGTTGCCCGTGCAATCAAGGGGCAAGTTCCTTAGCTCTTCGTGCCTCGGTTTCCTCTTCTGTAAAATGGATCGACATGGCTAACACAGTCTTGCTGTGAAAATTAGAAGCGGCAAGTCCCCTTGCTCACTGTTTTATACATCACAGAGCTCAGTGAACATCAGCTGCCACTATTATTTTTTATTGTCTGGAAAGAATGGGATGGAAACTCCGAGACGCCTCCTGCCATCAGCTCTCCCTGCCCCTCCTGCCAAAGCCTCAATAAGAGAGACATTTCCTGACGTGTGTAAACATGAGAGTTCATAAAACGTCCGAAAGAATGCTGAATCTGCGTGACCAGAGGCACCGAGGAGGGTGTGTGTGCTCAAATATTGCTTCAGGAAGCCCATCATTAACCAGACACTCAGAATCGCATAAAAATATCGAGAGGAGGGAAAAGGAGCCCGAGCTGCGAAAAACTGTGCTTTTCTCGTACGATAAGCAGCAGAGATTAAATCACGGGAAATGAGACTGAACCGTAAGAGAGAAAAAGCCAAGACTAAATTCTCTCTGCAGAACTCGGGCCACAAACATCAAAGGAGGGACACCAAAGTGGCCAGGGCTCCAAGGAACGCCAGCCGGCCTGGAGTCCCGGTGGGGTCACTCATCAGGGGACATGGGTTTACTCCGCGTTTCACGGAGAGACGACTTCCGGGGGAATAGGACTCAGTGGGATATGGTGAAATACCTTGCTGGTTTCGGCTTCCCGTCAGAGCGGGGGGAGGGGGAGGGGACGGGGGAACCTGTCCATCCGCCCAATGGCACGCTTTCCCGAAGGATGGAGGGCAGAAGTGACAGGTGCCACACGTCATTCCCAGGCTGGAGCTCTGAGAGCCAGCACGCGGTGTGCAGGACACTTTCCCATCTGCTGTGGGACCCGCGCCTCAGGTCACCTGCTATGAAATCCCCCTCGGCTGTTCCAAGCCTCAGAGACTTTCAGATCACCTGTCCCTGCACACAACCCACCCTCCTGACCCCCTCAGCGTCCAAACCCAATTCACTTTCCCACCTCGAGATGTTCTAGAACACACCTCAATGGACGAGGAGCAGAGGCGTGACGTCCGAACCCCGGACGTGGATCGCTCTGCCTCCACAACGACCAAAACTCTGACGCACGCAACGACCCCTGTCGCCCAGTTTACGACTGTCATTCATTGTGAGTCACGGCATGAGCTCAGAAGCCGTCCGCCCACATTCACCAGATGTCTGGCTCATGGAGACTGAGGCTGGTGTTTATGAGACTTTTCACAGAGACGGCCAGGCTGGGAAGCTGTGCGCACTGGTGTCCAGAAAGCGCAGTGGGAGGGCCCGGAAGCCTCCTCTCCCGGCCCCCACGTGCCGCTCCCAGACTCACGCGGGGCTCAAGGCCAAGCAAATGGGTGTGGCCTCTTTGCTGGATTCCAGAGTGCACGCTTCCCGTGACCCCATCGTGCTTAACCACTCGTGACAGCCTCATGACAACAGTCGTTAGAAACAGGTACGAGGCGTGATGGCTTTTAGAATTACACGGGGGCACAATCAGGTCTGCAGCGAACAGGCCTGAACCAGGTGACACAGAGCTGGCCGAGGGTGATGCGCGGGGACCAAGGGTCCTGTGTGTGGGCTTGGGAGACAGAGCCTCCAATGCCTGGGTCCCACTGACAGCCCAGGACCACAGCCCAGGACTTACAGCCCAAGCATCACCCCGGAAATCTCTTGCTGTTTCAAACAAAGGGCTCTGGATACAGTGGGTGCCAGGGAAAGACGGACGTGAAACACATTCCCGCACGACCCGGGCGGAGGAAGACCAAGCCATAGTGGCAGCAAATGTGCTGGGGCCCCCGCAGCAGGGCAAGGGGTCCTTGAGGCCGGGCAGGGGGTCCCGCACCTCTGCATCCCAGGGCCAGAGCCATGCCTGCATGTCAAGGACAGCACGGCATCCTTCAGGGCATGGCCACCCAGCCTGATCCCCTGCGATCAGCCTCTCCAAGACCTCCTGCTGAGCCTGCCACAGGACCCGCCCTGCACCTGCTACCTGGCTCCTCCCGGGTGCAGGCGGGTGTGTGAAAGGATTAATTGCCGAGTGGGGCTGTCACCGTGGAACTCCTTCATCACATCACAAAGCCGGGCCTGAACTATACCCGGAACGGAACGCACAACGCAAACGCTCCTCCTTGACTCACACCCATGTGGCCTTGTGCACGTGGACTGTGAGACATTTGGTCCAAACGTGACCTGATGTGGGGGCTTTGACTCTGGCAGGCCCCGTGCTGGGTCAGAAGCCGGGGGCCCCGGGCTGAGCATCCGGTCTCAGCTCTCTCTCGGATGCTCAGGGCCGCATGCAAACGTCATTTACACTCCTCAAGCCTCAGCGTCCCCCATTTGCGAAACGAGGTGTTGGGCATGATCCCGGAGCACCCTCTCATTTGGAGGACTGACCCCCAGGTGGCCTCTCCCCCATTTCACGGGCAGCTGCATGAATCCCACACGTACGCGGCGCCTCACGAGGTTTACGGCAAACTGGCCTCCCTGGGGAACGAGCGTAATTAGACTCATCGGCGAGCCCCTCCCCCTGGCAAAGCCGGATGAATTATTCGTGTTGTTTTCCATATACCTGTGCTCCAACTGTGTGATGGGCGTGCATTTAAACTCCAGTCACACCTTGGCAACTAAGTTTGCTGACCAGGTAGGTGGAGAGAGGAGCAGATCACGGAGGGAGGAGGAGGAGGAGGAGCAGGAGGAAGAGGGAAGGTGAACCTGCTCGATGCCACACCCCGCAACTGAGCACCAGGTACTTTTCCAGGAAGGCGTGAGGCCACCAGGGGCTGGGAGAGGCAGGAGGGAGCCTCCAGAGGGAGCACAGCCCTCCCAGCACCTTGACTGCAAACTTCTGGCCTCGAGAACCGAGAGTAGATTTCTGTTGTAAGCCCCACCCCACCCCCACCCCACCAGTTTGTGGAAATTTGTTCTGACATCCACGGGAAAGTTATGCTTCCCGGGAGCTGGGGAGCAGTGGCCCGGCCATTGCACGAGTACCACAGACATCTCCTCATGCTTATTTGTTCACTGCCCAGCTGCCCAGCGAGGGCAGGGCCCTGTCTGGATCGCTGCTGCACCTTCGGTGCCTAGAGGAGTGCCCGGCACATGGCAGGTGCCCAGTGAACAGCCGCTGGAGTCAATGAACCAACCAGCCCGTCTCAGGCCCCTCCAATCCAGGCTGGGGGTGGGTACAGGAAGTGTCAAACCCTCTCAAGGGGAAGAAGCCCTTCACGTGGAGATGAACAGTAGGGCTCAGGGAGACTCCAGGCCAGGGGAGCGGTGGTGGCGGGGTCCTTTAAGGAGGGGACTGGCACGGGGCACCTGGGTGGCTCAGTCGGTTGAGCGTCTGACTTCGGCTCAGGTCACGATCTCATGGTTTGGGAGTTCAAGCCCCACGTCGGGTTCTGTGCTGACAGCTCGGAGCCTGGAACCTGCTTTGGATTCTGTGTCTCCCTCTCTCTCTGCCCCTCCGCTGCTCGTGCTCTGTCTCTCTCTCTCACAGAAATAAATAACTCCAGCCCAGCTTCACATCTGTGTCCTGCTCAAACCTCTCCACCGGTGAATGGGGTGTACCCCAGCCCGTGGACGAGGAAATAGAGGCTCAGCAAGGAAGAGCCACTCTCTGGGGACTCGGCAGAGGCGGGGGGCGGGCAGCCTGGGACTGAGTCGGATTCCAGAGCTGGCAATAGACCCACTGTGTGATGGGGCAAAGCAGAGGAGGGGTGAGAAGCATAAACCCTGGCCCCTGACTGCCTGGGTGGGCATGGAGGGGCCAGCGCCCCCTGGAGGAGGAGGTCTCTGGCTCCTCGAAGCCTTTGGCTCCTGCCTCCATGTCATACGATGAATCCCTCTTCCTTCAGGGCCCAAGTGTGAGTGGGTGTGTTGCTCTAGATCCAGAGCAGGCAAATGTCTGTAAGAGGCCAGACAGTAAACATTTTAGGGATAGGAGCCATAAGATCTCACCTCGATACTCAACCCTCCTGCTCTATCGGGGTCACAGACAGCATGTAAATGAATGGGAGTGGCTGAGAGCCCATAAAACTTTATGAACGGGTGGATTTGGCCCCCAGGGCTGTTCTCTGCTGGCCCAGGGCCAAGAAGAAGGACCGCGATCTTGCTTTTGTAGCAGGAACCTTCCCTCTTGACCCCCACACAGGACCAGTGTGTAAAAACAGCCTCACTGGCCTGGCTCCTCCCCCAGCATGAGGATGTCCTCCGGCGCCTGGCACAGCCCTGTGAGCTCTGGCCCTTGCCTGGGGGGTGTCGGCGGAGCTCAGAAAACAGGCCCGTTTGTCCCGCCCTACAGCAAAGTCTGTAGCTCTTATTGCCAAGGACACCGGCATCTAATCCAGGCAGGCCTTCTGCTGAGTCATCGGGTTTGCAGAGATTTTTATAGAAACTCCTTTATCTCCTGCTGCCAAAGGCACGGTCTGATGGCCTGAAGCCAGGCAGGGTCACATCAGCGTGGAGAACCGTTTGCCAGCCCTCATTGCCCGGGAGCTGCAACGCCAGGAGGCCCCACACAGAGAGCCTCTGACATGTCGGGGAGAAGGTCACTCCACCTCCAGCGGCCCTCCTTCTTCCGATCTTCGTCTCTCCCACCTGTGCAGGGTGTGGGCACAGGCACAAAGTGCCACACTCCTCCACCGGCCATAAGATGAGTCCGGCACATGAAATGAGTAAACGTCACTGATTTGTTTGAGAAGGAGCTCAAGGGAGAAACGGATATGAAAACCATCCCATCAATATCAGAGAAGGACACAAATATTCACTAATATCAGGACAGGCTTCGGTGGCAAGGTCACAAAAAATGGCTCTATGAAGACGCAGCAACTAACTGAGTTTGGAGACACTGTCACAGCCTCAGAGAGCTGTGGAGGGCAGCCCCCGGCCCTGCACCCACGGGCCAGGCACCTCGCATCCCTGTGGGAAAGACCGCCCACCCTCCACTCCCACGAAGCAGGCCAGGGCAGGGAGTGGCTTGTGCAGGGCCACGTGTGGAGCATGGGTGAGCGGGAACAGAGTCCTGGCTTCCTAACTCCCAGGCGGTGCTTCTCCCCGTGTGCCCTCTGTTCTGGACTAAGTGCATCCCCACCCAATACACAACCGCAGGGCCCTGCTGCTGGGGCACATTGGACTGGCCCGTGACCCTGCAAGGTGGGTGCCGACAGCGTGGGTGGGGGAGTTCAGTAATGAGAAAGATGCAGCCTTGGGCTCCATTGATTTAACTGAGCAAAGCATGGTTTATCTAGATGTCTCTGCGGGAACAGGCAATCAGGATGGGGGAGGCGGTTCCCATGGTGACTGAGCAGCTAGCGAGTGAGTACAGAGGCAGTTCTGCCAAGGACCACGCCACGAGAAGCCTCCCCGACAGGCTCTCCGGGGACACTGGGTGTGCAGGTGCCCCAGAAGGCCTCCTGCACACGGACACAGTCCTGTTGGGGCACAGCCAGCAGAGTTGCTGTTTTCAGAAGATTTGCTCCAAGAGATGCCCTAGCTACAAAGATGAGCCATAAGCACTCTGGCCAAACCACATCAGATCCTGTACGAGGTTCCTGGCAACCTTTGCCTCTGTATGAATTTGCTCGGGCTGCCACAGCGGATGTCATAGATGAGGGGCTTAGACAATCGTTATTCTCCCCCAGTCCTGGAGGCTGGAAGTTCAAGACTGAGGTGTCAGGAGGTGGGTTTCTTTGAGGCCTCTCTCCTTGGCATGCAGGTGACCATCTCCCTGGGTCCTCACCTGATCTTCCCTCTGTGCGGTCCTAACCTCCTCTTGTTATAAGAACACCAGTCATATGAGATTAAGACCCACCCTAGCAGACTTGTTTTGCCTTTGGGATTAAGACCCACCCTAGCAGACTTGTTTTGCTTTAATCACCCATTTAAGGACCAAATGCAATCCCATTATGAAGTCCCGGGGTTAAGATTTAGGACATCAACATATGTATTTTGGTGGGACACAATTCAGCCTATGACAGCCTCTTCCCTTCTCTTCTTGGAAACTTACTGTGATGGTGTGATTCTGCTCAGAGAGAAGAGCCTGATCGCCGGAGCCATACAGGGCCATGGAGAGAGGGGGATTCTGGGTAAACGTTCACTGTACAAGCCCACTGAAACCCTTGTAGGTCTTCTCCATGTGTTGAGCCAGTCTGCACACTTCTACCACAAGCCAGCTTATGTCCTTCCCAAGTACTTGGACAGGGAGAGAGCACTCAGTTCTGAGTCACAAAGACTGGGACTTGACAGGCCAGCTCCACCGTAAACAGCTGTGTGACCTCCAGAAACTTTCTCAACCTCTCTGCACCCTGCTTTTCTCATCTGTAGAATGCACTGATAAAATCTGTTTTGCAGGGCTACGATGAAGATTTAATGAGATGACGTAAGTCAAAGGCTCTAGCAATTAAAATAAAATGAATAAAATAAAGTGATGTGGAGATACGTGTGTTTTTTTTTAAAGGCCCCAGCGCAAGGTTAGTACCTTTAGCAATAATTAAAGTTTATCAAATCAGAATCAGAGGCTTTCTCTTTCTCTGGAAAAACACAAAATTAAGCTGGTTGCCAGACGTGCAATAATGACCCCCCCCAAGAAAACAAGGACTTGGGGGTCTGTGCTGAATTGCATGCCTTGGTTCCTAAGAGCTGAGACAGAAACCCTAGGCAAGACAGTGCTGGGACACACACCCGGGTGGCTAAGAAAGGGCAAACTGGAGCCCATCCTGACCTCCTCTCCCAGGGCTTCTAACCCAGCAGTGACACCAGAGAGGCCCATGATACTCCCCCAGGAGAGACACACAGGGTGTACGGGATAGGATTTTTGGCAAGGTCCTGAGCTGGTGTGGAGATTCAGGGAGCCAAAGGCATCAAGCCGAGGACTGAGAAGAGTAGGATCATCCGGGGGAAAGCGGGGGAGTTCCACATGAGACAGAGGCGTAAGGCTGAGGATCTGTGACACGGCAGCCAGCTGGAGCCCCAATGGGGGGAGAGGGTGGGAGACGGGGCTCCAGACTGTGGTCAAGGGGGTTTTAATCAGGAGCGTGTCACAGAAATGCCATGGAGCCCTTTCAGGAAGGATCAGAAGCACGGCAGAGTCTCACGTCCCCACGATTAGAGGGTATGTTAGAAACCTCCAGCTGTTGGGACACCTGGGTGGCTTAAGTGTCCAGCTCTTGATTTCGAGTCAGGTCATGATCTCATGATTCGTGAGTTCAAGCCCCGCATCGGGCTCTGTGCTGACAGCGTGGAGCTTGCTTGGGGTTCCCTCTCTCTGCTCCTCTCTCTCTCTCTCTCTCTCTCAAAAATAAATAAACTTAAAATAAAAAGAAACTACAGGGCGCCTGGGTGGCGCAGTCGGTTAAGCGTCCGACTTCAGCCAGGTCACGATCTCGCGGTCCGTGAGTTCGAGCCCCGCGTCAGGCTCTGGGCTGATGGCTCGGAGCCTGGAGCCTGTTTCCGATTCTGTGTCTCCCTCTCTCTCTGCCCCTCCCCCGTTCATGCTCTGTCTCTCTCTGTCCCAAAAATAAATAAAAAATGTTGAAAAAAAAAAAAAAACTACAGCTATGGCCTGTGCACTCAGCCACCTGTGTCACCTCTGCCACCAAGCAACCCCTACTCTGTCCTGCAGTGTGGTGAAAAGCACCTGCTCTCCCTTAGGATCTAAGAAAAGAGTCAGGAAACATCATTGTACTGATGGGGCTGGACGGGCCATGGGCAAGTGCACCCACTTCTCAGAGCCCATCTCCACACCCACAAAATGGAAGGAATGACAGCAACACAGGCGAGCCATTCTAAGGGTTTGAGGCACCTGCAGATTGAAGGTGGAGTAACGGTGGCTGCCCTGGGGTTGTCACTATCATGACTGAGAGGCAGTGCGGCATGACAGTGAATCACATAGGTTCTGCATCCAGAGGTCCCAAGTCTGAATCCTAGGCCCTGACACTTCCCAGCTGGGTAACTCTGGGTAATTACTTAACCTTCCTGTGGCTCACTTTCTGCATCTACGAAAGGGGGATGTCAATAATGCCTACTCCACAGTGTTGTCAGGAGGACTAAATAGATTAATACGTGCAATGTGCTTAGAGCACTGTTTGCACAGAGTAAGCGTTCAGTAAGAGGTGACGGTGGTGTGTGCGAGGTGGTGAGGAAGATGATGCTCTGGCGGACAATGGAGTCAGCACCACGGACAGCTGCACGAGAGCTGGGGCCCGGGTCAGCACCACGGACAGGTCCGTGGGCGCTCAGCTCAGGGTCAGCACCAAGGACAGCTGCACCGGGGCTCAGCCCCTGGGAAGCCTGGCCTTTGCTGAGCCCCCAAAACAGTGGTGTGCTAATAGCTTAACGACATGCTTCCTGGGTGGAAACTGATTTTGGGGATTCAGACTCAAGCACTTCTGAGCAGATGCTCCTGTTCCTTCTCTGCAGAGTGGTACTAGGGGAGGATGGAAGAAGGTAGCCTGTAGGGTGCCTGACAGCAGGTCAGGGCCAGGGTGGGCTGTCTACAGTACACCAGGCCCTGTGCTCTCCAGCCATTCTACCCTGACAGCCCCCAGCACAGGAGTCACACTCCACTGAACTGACAAGAAAAGCAAGGCTGAGGAAGGCTAAGTGACTGGCAGGGTGGCCAGTGAGTGAGGCAGGCTGGGTGCCAAGCTCCAGGTTTTTCGTTAATCACAGACCCTGGCACATGGAGGGGCCTCGGCCAGTCCCTTCCTTTGCTCTCAGCATGGGGAACACTCCCAGCCCGCAGGCAGCAGTGTGCTGACCGAGGTTTGGAGCCTTTACCCCTAATTATTGCCACACCATCCCACCTAGCTTCAGGACCTGCTCTATAAATGGCAATTAGGAATTTGTTCCAGACCAAGGCTTGGTGCAGTGCCAGATTCCACCATGAGAAATCGCTCAGAGGGGAGAAAAATCAATTGAACCATCTTCACAGTTCTCCGAGTGCTAAAAATAAAGCAGAGGCCCATCAGCTGAGACCCTCTGTGCAATCTGTTACCTTTAAGAAGCATCGAGCTCAAGAAAAATCGCTCAGAGCTGCCTAACTGTCTCAAATGTTGGTATTAAGGGACGTGAGAGGTTGTTTCAACAGATGTGGGCACAGTGCTGGAGTAAAAAAGGGGCTTTGACAACCAGAGACAATGCAGGGATTTTATGAGAGCCAGCCTTAAATATCTGAGGATCTGTTGTTCAGGAGGGAAATACTGGCCCCCTGCTGGGCCCCGAGTAGTACCAGGCCTTTCATGTGCGTGATTTCTTCATTCCTTACAAATATCCTTAGAATAAGGAACGTGGCCCATTTTACATTGGTGGAAATTGGTGGCCAAGGGGGTTAAACAAGGAATCTGAGCGCAGGTCTGCCAGACCCCAGAGCCCAGACCACTGCTCTTTAGTGTTCAGGGTCTCTGAGGCCCCTGGAGCCCAGATTCACAAGGAGGTGTCTACATCCCTAAGACCAGATGGAGACTGGAACTCCTCCGTCCAAAGTCACCGTGTACGACCATTCATAAGCACCTGCTATGTGCTGGACCCTGCATTATACATGGGGATACAGAGAGGGCTAAGACTGGGTGCACTGAATCTTGAGGGTTTCACCAGAAAATAGAAGAGGCGGTCATATTAAGAGACGAGGAAAGCCCAGTGTGACCAGGAAGTGTGGGCCTGGAGGGGCTCTGATAGCCCAGGAGGGGTGCAGAGTAGACAGAGCAGAGGGGGCTATGGGTGACACTTTTGGCCACATGGCAGCCAGCCAGGCTGAGAGGGAGGAAGAATGATCCCAGGAAGGACCAGCAGAAGACAGAACACCCCCTCTCTTAAACCCCTCCCATAACATTAAGGGAAACCCAATGGCCTGAAGGTGTACATAAGCCTGATACACAGGAGCCTGGGGAGGTGGGCGGGGGCTGGTTATGAAGAGCCCTAGGGCACCGCTGAAGGATTTTGACTTTTTCCAGAAGCTGACGGGAACCACTGAGCTTTAAGCAGGGGCCTGATGAGGTCAGATCAGAGGTTCTGATGAGCAACTCTCACAGCTCTGCGGAGGACCAGCTGGCTGGGCAATGTGGGATCCAGGCAACAGGCCAAGCAGGAATGGTCCGGCCCCAGTGGGGCCTTTGGCAGAGAAGGAGAGGAGGGCATGATTCCAGAGCCGTCCAGGGGGTAAGCGGAAAGGGCTTGGCACCTCTTTCTAGCTTGTGGGTGAGGGAGAGGAAGGAGACACTGCATCACGCGTGTGCCTGGCACACAGAGGGGCTCAGTAAGCACCAGGCCCCCCACCCTCTGCTCAGAATGACCAGTGCTCAAATCAGCAGAGGAAGGGGCCTCGGAGTGAGCTTTCTTACCACCTTTTCTCACCGGTCAAAACGACGCCCACCATTTCTCCCTTATTCAAGAAGTTTTCCCGTCTCTTAAAACCTTCACTACAAAGCAATTCTGCTTAGACTGAAGGTGTTACATTCCGACTTGCGGAGGTGGTACCACAGCAGCAAACTTCCAGTGGCCTTGACATTGAACAGCAGTGTCAGGGCAAGTCAAGGCACCGGAGGGCGAGAGTCGAAGGAATGGGAAGCCCCAGGCGCCGAAGCCCCCAGGAGTTACAGGCACAAGAGGGGTGTCCAGATTCGGAGCAACTCCCCAGCTCAGCAGGCCTTGCCGGCCTCCTCCCGAGGTGGAAATGAAACACCTTTTCTAATTACTCGGCCGGGCTGTGTAGGAACCTATCATCACACCCGCAGACCTGACCTTCCCCACCAGGGAGGCCGACCTCCACAGGGCGGGTGCCAGTCTCTGCTCCGGGCCCCCGTGTCCTGTCGCTCTGGTGGCCAAAACAGCAGCGGGCCACGGGGAGCGACGTACAGCGTGGTTCCCTGATGAATCGGTCTGAACAGGAGGTTTCCACAACCACCCACCCCCGGAGACTCCACTCCACTCCTTCTGTCTGCCTCCAGGGTACTGTTTCCACAGGCAGGGGCTGCCCGGGGCCCAGCTCTGCAGCACGCACACTCCTCCACCTCAAGGCACGGGCCCGTCTTTATATTCCGATCAGCTAGCAGTTCACCTTCACAAAATTAAGAGGCACCACACACGTCTAACGTGCCGTTATGTGGCAGGACCTGCAGCCAGGGAAGACCCCTGGGTCCCCAGGGGGACCCCCCAATGACACGTGCTCCTCTCTGGTCACTAGCCGTCTCCTCCTCACCTGGCCTAGACCTTAGGGTCAGTCGTCGTTTTTGCCATTGCCTGCAAGGCACCCTCACTTGGCCAAACAACGGCCCCGGCTCACGCAGCCCCCACCCAGCCCACACCCGCGGCCACGCAGGTAGACAGGGCTCGACACAATGCACACCGCCGCGCCCCGTGGGCTCACGGTACTTGTCCGCTGCTTGCATGGACATGCTGGGTATGTCACTTGTTCCTTATATTAATGGTTTATTGTCTGCTGGTTCCAGGGGGGCAGGGGACTTTGCCTAGCTAATTCAAACGTCTGGCACAAGTAGGTACTCAGCAAATACAGCCGTGAAAGGTGTGCTCTCCAACACACGGACGGGGCGCAATCTGTGTGTTTAAATAGGGCAAGGAGGCACAGCCGCCAGTGAGGACTCAGGACAACTGGGCCTGCAGTCCTGTGGCGGATCAACCCTCTTCTCTTACAACTAGCCTGTTCCAACGTCCTGTGGCCACGTTGGTCCAAAAGACAGTCACGATACGGCCTCCTGCCTCACTACTCCACTGACTCCTGCTCATGGCCGTGACGCTGCCGGCCCATCGCCGTCTCTCCCTGGATCTCCCCGCTGGGCTCCTGGCCTCCAGACTTGCCCGCTGGAATCCAGTCCACCCACGGCACACACACGCAGCCCAGGAAGCCCCCCGGGCTGAGCAGTGCTGCCCCTGCCCCCTGCTTACAGTGCAGCGAGGAGAGGGGCAGGCACAGCCTTCCCAGCACAGATTCATACACTGAGAAAAGTCTCCAATTATTTTCCAATCCATTTGATGGAGAAGGGAGAAAGCCTCCATTCCATGCTGCTATGCTCTGACTTCAAGCACATTTTCATCTCCCTCCTTGACTGAGAACCGGCCTCCAACAGAGGCTGCATGCACTGTCCAGCTCGGCCGCCACGGGTGGCTGTTTAACTTGAAATCTGAATTAACTGAAACAAAACTAAATAAAAAGCTCCGTTCCGTGGTCAACCTAGCCACATTTTAGGCGCTCCCCCAGCACACACGGCCGGCAGCTACCTACCAGCCTGCCCAGAGCTGGGATATTTGCACTGTCACAGGAAGTTGCACTGGCCGGGGCGGAGGGACGATTTTATCCCCGCTGTCCTGTTCTCATAGCATTTGTCTTCACCGTTTCGTCCCGCCTGTGATAGGTCATAGGTTTTATTTTCACTTATGGCAGCCGCATTTAGAACGCATTAATTTAGACAAAAAGACAAAAAAGAAAGCAACTTGATTTAAAGGAAATTAACAGAGGGGCACCTGGGTGGCTCCATTGGTGGAGCGTCTGAGTCTTGATTTCGGCTCAGGTCACGATCCCAGGGTCGTGGGATCGAGCCCCGAGCTGGGCTCTGCGCTGAGCAAGATTCTCTCTCTGCTCCTCCCCTGCTCACGCTCTCTCTCTCTCTCTCTAATAAAAAAAAATTTTTTTAAGAAAATAAATAGAAACTAGAAACATCGGGAAAATGAAGGAACACAGCACACAGACACAGGAGCAGGCGTGAGGGGGTTTCTGGAACCACTGACATTAGGAGCCCGGCCCCTCCCAGCATCCTCACCCTGCCATGCCCACCAAAGCAGCGCAACGTCCCTGACGCGGAAGGAGGTCCCCACCGGCAGGGCCGAGTTCTTCCATTGCCCCTGTGTCCCGGGGCTTGCACGGGGCCCAGGCCAGAGGAGGCACCAGGCCTTAATGGCTGAATGAATGAATGATACACTAGTCCTTACACGGCTTCAGGGCTTTACAGGTTTTAAGGGCTGTGGGCATTCACAACGCTACCGAATCTTCATAGCAGCCCGGGAGTGGAAACCAGGAGGGTGGCTGCAGCGGGCAGCCCAAGGGTAGGCCAAGCCGCCTGGGGCCAGGCCTCGGCGGCCTGAGCGCGAGTCCCAGCTCTGCCCCCGTCAGCCCAGCCCCCCGTCTCCCGGAACCTCTCTTTCCTCATCTGCAAAATGGGCTGATGATGCGTAACCGCTTCGCAGCTTTCACACCAACACGCACACCAGGCGAGCTCACGACGGCAAACGGCTCCGTGCACCGCACGGCGCTGGGAGGAAGCACCTAGGACGGCCCCCTGCAGGTACACGCAAGTCCCACGCCCACCCCGTGTGCAGACCTGGGGCTCCCATGTGACTCGTTTCACTCTGCTAGGAAGCTGGCCCACACCTCACACCTGGCAGCGGACGTCCGTCTGTGTGGCCCGCTGTGGGGGCTCCCAACTGCTGGGGCAGTGCCTGGCAGGAGATTCCCCCCCACTGACCCCCTTCCAGCACCCTTGACTCAGGCCTGGCCAGTGAGAGCACTGCATCCCCCCCCGACCCCAGTCATGGGTTCGGAGGTGCCCCTGAGGCCCAATCAGAGCCCATGGTGCCATCTGGGGGCTTATAGTGGGACAGTTCACAGAAAACTGGTCCCTTGTCTCTTGGACTTTACTCTGGGAGGGCGGGACATGTGCCGCTGGCCCCCATTTGCCGCCACGTGGCACCTAAGACAAGCCTCTAGAGCAGAGAGCAGAGGCAAGAAGCAGAGAGAGACATCCGATGACATCGTTTCAGCCCCTGAATCCACCTGTGCCTGAAGCCTTCTCACGGTCCATAAGTCAACAAATGCCGTTTTGCCTGAGCCAATGGGGATGAACTGTTCTAACCCTTGCAACAGAAGAGTTCCGAGCAACTGAAGCTCTCCCATCGGGGAGGGGGTGGGACCTACCAGGCTTTCAGCCTGAACGGAAGGTCAGGCAGGTGCCCAGCCCAGCCCTGTCCACCAAGCCAAATTTGAGCTTCCATTCCTTCCAAGCCGCTCCAGCCTCAGCTCCTCCTTGAACCTTTGTGACCATCCACCTCCACCCTCCAGGCTCATCGCACTCACTCCCTCGGGGCAGGAAGGAGACAGACGCTTACGTTTCCCAACACGCAGAGCACCAGCTCCGTGCTGGGTGCATCTCGGCGGGGCTCCCTGAACGCGCACCCTGCAGTCCCAGCGGGGAGGGGCCGGTGAGGAGTCCGAGGCTCCCAGAGATCTGGCTACTCACCAAGGTCAGCGAGCTTGAATGTGCAGAGTGAGAGAGAGAGGCTCACGTTGACCGCGAGGCCCCACATCTGCCCTACATCCCCTTGCTGGGCTCGGGAACAGAGGGTGCTACTCTCTGCCCCATCCGAGCCCCCTTCTCCCCGTTCCCAGGGTCTCCCTGCCCACTGGCCTCCGGCAGGTGCCTGGCTCTCGGCCCTCAGAAGTCGTTTGCTACCCTCTGCTTCTCCTTCAGACCTTCCAGGCTGCTCCTTCTGGCTCCCAAATGCCCTCCCAGCCAGTCCTGGCTTCTGCCCCGAGGGACACAACCCACTCTTGACCTGTGAGGCGGCAGCAATAGCAGGTATGACAGCCCGTGTTGGGAGGTTCTCACGGCAGGAACTGCCCGGCTCCCCGCACAAAGCGGACACCTGGAGACCGTCAGCTTGCACAAGAGCTCTTGGGGGTGGGGGGCCTCGCACCCCCTGCCACTGCACACCTGGGAGGCATCCTTCACAAAGGGCAGCTGGACGTGAAGGTTGGACATGGGGATCCAGGGCTGGGGGGCCTGGGCTGGACATTTGCTAGGCGTGAGCTTTGAGCAGGTGAACTGGGGCTCCCCGTGACTCAGTTTCCTCATCTGTAAAGGAGGTCACGATAGCACCTACCTCCTGGGTTGTTGTCAGGGTGATGTGAGTGAACGTGAACACGTGTTGAGGCCAGGCAGAGAGCCGCACTGTGTATGATTATTATTGTTGGTCTGCAAGGCCTGACACCTTAGCAACCCTAGCTGGTCTGTCCCCTGCGGCCCTTCCCAGGCCTGGTTTCTGTACAGAGTTCTTTCTCCACTTCTCAGTGGGGTCAGGACTGCCCCTAGCTTGCCTAGACACAGGGGACCACCAGGCAGGGTCCCCCTTTGGTCCCATCCAACCGGACAGGTGACACCTCAACTGTCACTCTAAGCCCTGGTTGGGACCCCGAGGCTGTTCATCAAGCACTGAAGCCCCTGCCTTGGGCCACAACCCAGGAGGGCTGACCCCAGGTCTCTACCTCCTCCGTGGCCCCTGATGAGGTCCCAGAATGACATGGAAAACTACCACCTGGAGAAGGCAAGGGGACGAACAGAACCCTCGGCAGCCACGGCTTTAAAGTCTTCATAAAGCAACTCACCGTGGTTCCAAATCCGGGCCCCACTCACTCACTGGAGACGCTGCACCAAAGCAGAAGCCCCCAAGTCGGCTCGCTTACAACTGAGCCAACCGCCCCCACCCAGAAGCCCCCTGCCCGCAGCTGGAAAGGATACTGAAGCTCCTATCGGTGATGGCCAGGTGCCAGAGGTTAATGCGAAGGTCATCTGCCGACATGTACGTCTCACAGTCGCTGTTGACGGAGATGGAATTGATGTGGTAGGTGTGGCCATTGGCAAAGACCCTCCGTGGGCTCACCTCCACCATCAGATCCATGGGCTTCAGCACGGGCACCTGCAGAGGAGGGGCGGTCCCCAGGGCGATAAGGTGATGGGGGGAGTGCAGGGGGGCCAGCAGCCAAGGCAGGAAACGGCAGGCCGGGGCCGCGTGATCAAAGCTGGAGGCTGGGAAGGTGCACGTAAGCAGTGCCCTGCGGCCAGCAGGCACTGCCTGCCAGCCCTGCAGGAAAGCTTCGCCTCCCGGGATTGGTTCTGAGCCTGCTGTGTGACTTTGAAGCAGTGGCTGAACCCCTCCGCACCCCAGTTTCCTCACCTCTAAAATGGGATGATACCGTGGCAACCCCAGCTGATTATCCACCACTTTTGTTTCCTCCTCGCGAGTGGCGGCCCGGACAAGAACTACGTTTCCCAGCTGCCCTTGCAGTTTGGGTGTGGCCACGGGACTGGTTCTCACCCACAGGAGTGGGAGCACAGGGGTGCCCGGCACTTGTGAGCCAAGGCTGTTCAGAGGCAGGTGAGTCTTCTCCACCCCTTTCCCCCTTCCGCTGCTGGAAGGTGAGGAGCCAAGCTTTGGGAATGAAGGTCCGTGGGATGGAAGGAGCCTGCGTCTCTGTGGGACAGTCATGTGTCACCCAGGACCTTTCCATGAGTGAGGAGGACATTTCGGCATCTTCCGCCCTGCAAAGCCGGGGCTATTTGTTACAGCTGCTGGCGTTAGCCTAACTCCTACAAACTCCCACCTTAAAGGGTTGGTGTCAGGGGCCCCTGACACAGCATCGGTATCGTGCCTGGCTTCCCTCTGCGCCCTCCGCCTGAAACGTTCACCCTCTTTGAACACGTGGTCGTGCCGACTCCTGTAAGACCCAGACGCGGCAGGCCCGGAGACTTAGCCTGCCCTGGCAGTGGGGGCACGGGCCTGCTCACCCCCACCACCTCTCTGCTAAGGCTCTTAGCGTGTGCCACGGCGTGTGTCGGGCACGACGCTCCATTCCAGTAAACCGTGAGGTCTTCAAAGGTACGGAGACGGGCACACAGACACGGCTTCATCAATCTCTCCCAGGCCTGGCCCACACTCGACGCTCAGGAAGTAGGGACTAGCACTGCCCTCCCCACGTCCCGGATGGGGAGACTGGATGCCAGGATGACCCCGACTTGTCGAAGTCGCCGTCAGGAAATGCAGAGCCAGGTGTGACTGTCCCGAGGGCATCCCGGTGGCAGGGCGGAGACCGGAAACCCTCCTGCCCTGCCGCCCACTACCGTTACCCTCACCGGGGAACTCAGCTCTCTGGGCCTCACCTTCTTTATCTGTGAAGAAGGGCGTGCTGGCATAGAAGCTCAGCGGCTTCTATGAGGACCCACGAGTTAACGCAGGTCAAGTACGCTTAGAATGGCACTGAGCACATGGTGAGTCCTCGTGATGGTCCTCCTCAGGAGGTGATGGGGTGTGGGGGGGGGAGGCCTCACACAGCCACGGGGGTCCTGGCGCGGGCCAGGGTGGACCCTGCTGCAGGGGCGATGGGGACTGCGTCCGGGAGAGAGGCAGCGAGGCCGGCCTCCGCGTGACGAGACCTTGGGATTCTGGAGACGGGCCGTGGAGACGTTGTGGGCTAACTGCAGGCCCCCTGAGCCTGGGGCAGTGATGACCGGGTAGCATCCTGGGTGAGGACACACTCTGGCCGATGGGCTGCTTGTCCTCGAGTGGGAGAGAAAGACAATGACTGATACACAAGCGAGCGTGCATGTGTGTGTGTACGTGTGTGTGAGAGTGAGATTTCACGTAGCGATAGGTGTTATTTAGAAAAATAAAACAGGTGCGGGGATGGGGTGACAGGGCCGCAGGGGTGGGGCCAGGTTGGAAAGGCAGCCAGGAGGGGGCGTAGGAGAGGGGCTGCCGTGGGCTGGGCGGCTTGGACTCAGGCTCACGTGGGACCTGAGAATCTCCTCCCAGGGCACCTCCCGAGTCCACCTCACTCTCAGGCCAGCCAGGGGCTCGCTGGAGTCGCCAGTTTGTCACAGCCCTGACCACGTGACGAGGCTGTCTTGTTCCTGCGGTGGCCTGGGAGCCAGTGAGGGGCACGCTGTGTCTTCTCTGGTTCACCTCTGGATCTCTGGTCCTCAGCCCAGGGCCCAGTACGGCAAGGTCCTCAGGTGAATGAGTGAACAGGTGAGCGAATGAATGGGCTGTGTCCCTCGAGCTCCCCAGGGACGGCTGAGATGGGAGGTGACAGCTTTGGAGCTGCAGTAGGGGTGGGTGAACACTAAGTGTTCCTTCTGATGCAAATGCAGTATGAGCATGTGCCCGCGTGTGCCTGCGTGTGCACGTGTGAGTGTGTATGTGTGTATGAGTGAGGGGGTGTGCAAGTATGCCTATGTGCTGGTGTATGAGTGTGTGTGCACATGAATGTGGGTGTGTACTATATATGTGTGCGTACATGTACATGTGTGTGCCTGCGTGTGCATGCATGTGTAAGAGTATGTGCATATGTCCGAGTGTATGGAGTGCATGTGCGCGTATGCATATGTGCGAGTGTATGGGTGTGTGTCTGCATGAATGTGGGTGTGTACAACTATATATGTGTGCGTGCATGTACATGTGTGTGCCTGCGTGTGTGTAAGAGAGTGTATACATGTATGCATATATGCGATGTATGGGTGTGTGTACACGAGTGTGGGTGTGTAGAAATATATGCATGTGCGTGCGTGCATGCATGTATAAGAGTATGCGCACATCGGCATATGCATGGGTATATGAATGTGGGTGTGTACAACTATATGTGTGTGTGCATGCATGTACGTGTGTGTGCCTGCGTGTACATGCATGTGTAAGAGTGTGTGCATATGTGCGAGTGTATGGAGTGCATGTGTGCGTATGCATATGTGCGAGTGTATGGGTGTGTGTCTGCATGAATGTGGGTGTGTACAACTACATATGTGTGCATGCATGTACATGTGTGTGCCTGCGTGTGTGTAAGAGAGTGTATGATGTATGCATATATGCGATGTATGGGTGTGTGTGCATGAGTGTGGGTGTGTAGAAGTATATGCATGTGCGTGCATGCATGCGTGTATAAGAGTATGTGCACATCGGCATATGCGTGGGTATTGAATGTGGGTGTGTACAACTATATGTGTGAGCATGCATGTACATGTGTGTGCCTGCATGTACATGCATGTGTACGAGTGTGTGCGTATGTGCGAGTATATGGAGTGCATGTGCACGTATACATACGTGCGAGTGTATGGGTGTGTGTGCACATGAATGTGGGTGTGTACAACTATATGTGTGTGCGTGCATGTACATGTGTGTGCCTGCGTGTGCATGCGTGTGTAAGAGTATGTGCATATGTGTGAATGTATGGAGTGCATGTGCACATATGCACATGTGCAAGTGTATGGGGGTGTGTGTGCATGAATGTGGGTGTGTGCAAGTATATGTGTGTGCATGCGTGTAAGAGAGTGTATGCATATATGTGATGTATGGGTGTGTGTGCACGAGTGTGGGTGTGTGCAAGTATATGCATGTGCGTGCGTGTATAAGAGTATGTGCACACAGGCATATGTGTGGGTATACGAATGTGGGTGTGTACCAGTATATGCATGTGCCTACGTGTGCATGTGCGAGCATGGGTGCGTGAGTGTTCATGTGAGTGGGGCACGCGAGTGTGCATGTGTGTGCATGAGTGTGGGTGTGTGCCACATTGGCGTGCCTGTCTGCCTGGTTCTGGGCCATTCTTGTGTCGCCGGCTCTGTGCCTGAGCTTCTAGGCTCTCGGCCTGGGAGGTGATGTCTGTGTGCCCGGGCCTCTTAGGGCGCCCTCCGCCCTGCACATCTCCCCATGTGTCGGCTATTCTGGATCAGCTCCTAATCTTCCCTTCCCTCAAAGCACAGCTACCGTCTGCCTCGGGGACCCCTGGACTCTCTCACGTCGCACCTGCTGCTGGAGAAGGTCAGAGCGCCACTGGCCTCGCAAAGTCTTGGATCTCAGTCCACTTCCCCTCCTTCTGGCCACGCTGTTTCCTCCCGTCGGACTTGGGCTACATCAGGGCTCCAGCCACTCACTGCCACCCCAAACCATATTTCAAAGCCGCTGAAAGCCTCTCCTTAAAGGAGAGGAAGAGTGAAAATAAATATGCCCTGAAGGTTTGGGTGTCTCATGAATAAAACATTCCCCCGCCTTCCAACACTTCCAGAAGCCACAGTCTAGTCAAGGTGAGAGGCAGGAGGGCCGTCACACAAACACTAAGGACAGAACACTGTGGATACAGAAGGCTGGAGTGCACAGAAGGATGATTTACAGAGGAGAAGGCGAACAGGGTTTTAAAGGATGAATAGGAGTACGCCAAATCAACAAGGTAGAGAAAGGCCTCCCTGTGCGTCTGTCACGGCACTGACCACCAGTGTGGGGTGACTCCATGTGCCTGACACCCAGGGACCTAGCACAGGGCCAAGGACAGAGTAGTCTGTCAGTAAATAACAGCACCAGCCTCCAGCATGAGCGGCAGGGATCGCGTCAAGAGCTGCACAGGGCTGGGTGGCTTGGGTGACGTGGGAGGACACACGGAAGAGGTGAGTCGGGGAAAGACCCAAATGCCCTCGTTCCTTCTCCTTTCTCCCCCAGCCTCAAGGGACGGCTAAGGGCCATCTGGGGACGTGAGTGAAATACAGAGCAAAGTCTCAGACGCTGAGAGGGAAATAAACCGATTCCCGTGGGCCCCCGGCTCTGCCGCAAATGCCAGGCCCATCAAGAGGTGATAATTGTATCCTTCCCACCAGATGAAACCCTCATACACTTTCGTGGGGCTGGGGGGTGGGGCGGGGGACACCGTCACTGCCATGAGTCAATGTTGAAGCTAATTGGCCTCCTGACTTCCTCAGAATTTATTTGCACAATTTGCGAGTCATTTAGAGGCCAGTATGTTTAAATATTTATTTCTCCATCTCGGCAACAACACTGATTACCGTTCCATATTTAACGACAATTTGCTGGACACCTAGGGAGCGCGTATGCTAAGCTGTTTCAGAGAAGGTGAGTCACCGCCCCCATTTTGCGGACAAGGAGACTGAGGCACATAGCAGGGCCCTGCCTACAGCCACCTGACCAGCATCAAGTAGATCTGGAGTGGCTGGGGAGCCCGCGGGAGGCGCGAACACCCCCGCGCCAGGCCTCGCCACTGTCCGCCTGGAGCGGACAGCTGTCGTTGTGAATTGTGTCCTCCTCACCCAGGAGGACAGGCAGCTCGGATGATGTGACCCAGCCTTTCCACATTGGCTAGAACATGGAACCTGCACGGGACTCAGGCCGCTTGCTCTGAGCCCAGCCTATCCCAGGAGCAAGGGACACCAACTCAGACCCAATCCCTCCCTTAGGCTCTTTGTTTCACTGAGGCCTCCCAGTGCCTAGAGCAAGGCTGGGCACACAGTAGGTGCTTCCAAGTGTGTGATGAATGAACAAACCCAAATTAGCCGTGCACCAGCATCACCTTCAACAAACGTGAACAAAGCACCCACTATGTTCCAGGCTCGGTTCTAGAAGCCAGGGACAGCCGAGATGGCCTCAGCAGGCTTCCTGCCCCCCTGGAGAAGGACAGGGGCAGACTTTCACGGAGCCCTCCAGCAGGACACCATTAACCATTCCCGTGGCTCTCCCATGAGGTGGGGGCCTCATTCCCGCTTCACGGAGGAGACCGGGAGGCCCATCCTGGAGCCCGACTTCCCTGGGTTTGGATTCAGCTCTCATTTCATCTGTAAAACGGGGCTGATGATCATGTGCCCACGTTCTAGGACTGAGTCATTACAGGCAGCGACACAGCGCTCGCCACGGAAGTGCTTATTCTCATTCCAGATCAGCAGTCGGAGGCTCGTGGAGGCGGACAGCCTTGCCCAGGGGCACACCGCCAGGAGGTGGCCGAGGCAGGATTGGAACCCAGATCCTGGGACTCCACTACCCTTTCTGCCATGTCTCACACCCCTCCCCGGAGGAAAGAGGAGCTCTTTTGCCTTTTAAGCATGTGGGGACAGGAGTTGGCCTCAGCAAGGCCCTGCATCTTAGCCTCCCCGGCCTCTTTTAAGACAACTGCATTGGGTCGGGCCTCCGTACCGGCTGTGGAGAACCGTGCCTTCCAGGCTTCCCTCGGTCCCTCGACAAAGGGCTTGGAATCCACACAAAGCTCCCCTCCCAGGTTCTCCTCTTCTGGCTCTGCCACTCATTCGGCGCAGCGGCTTTGGGGGAGTTGCTGCCTCTCTCTGGGCCTCAGTCTCCCTTTCGGTGTAGCAAGGGGTTCTAGAACTTGCTCTGCACCCACAGCTGCAGTTCACAAGCGCTTCCTGGACGTGCATCACTCCCGCCTCATCCGCACAACACTTCCGGGAGAAACATGACCATCCCAGCTCTGTTGGTGGGGAAACCGAGGCTTCCAGCAGGGAGAAAGCCCGCGGCCACCCCACGAGTAAGCAGCCCAGCCAGGACCTGAACCCGGCTCTGGCAAAAATCTCAAAGGCCCTTCGAGTCCTAAAATCCTCCCCACTTAACAGAAGCATGCACCGCTTCCCGTTTGCCGGAACCTTCCGTGGTCCACATCTCACCTGCAGCGACGTCACCGTGGACAGGTCTTTAAGCTTCCCTTCTTCATCTTTTAGGTTATATCCCTCGGGCCTCTTATCCCGTTCCGTAATCTTCCATAACTTGATAGTTTTATCTTTAAAAACAAAGCAAACGAAACGGGATACGTGATGAACACCAGCACAGGGAACGGGCCACGAGGTAGGGGAGCGCTGATCCGGGAATCACCTGACCGGGGTCCTGCTCTCGGACAGGCAGGTTCTTTCTCCTGTGCACCCATGCGCTGAACGTGGCCGTGAATGGGGTATCTGTCCTCTATCTCTGCCTCCTCACAACTGATCCCAAGGGACAACTCCCGGGTCAGAAGGGAAGGCACCTCTGAGGGCAGCTGGCCAAGTCTAAAGCCACGTCCAGACAGAGCATACGACTGCAGTTTCCCAGTTTTTAGGCTCTGCAGCGGCAGACAAAGGAGGGTGACCCACATTTCTGAGCAGCGCCCCGCCCATCCAGAGGGCAGGTTCCCAGTGGCCTCACTTCTCTGAAATCCTGCCACGAATATCAGGAGGGCCATGTAGTAACTGTGATGCTTCCTTTTATACGTCAACGTGGCGAAGCCAGGCTACCCTGGTATCTGGTCAAACGTAGGTGCGTGTTGCTCAGAAGGTTTGTTTTTTTTTTTTGGATGGAATTAACATTTAAACCCGTAGAGGAAAGCAGCCTGGCCTCCATTGTGTGGGTGGACCTCATCTAATCAGGTGAAGGCCGTAAAGGACAAAAGACTGACCTCCGCTGAGGAAGAGGGAATTCTGCCAGCAGATGGCCTTCGGACTCGAGCAGCCACGTTAGCTCTTCCCTGGGTCTCCAGCCTTCCAGCCAGCCCTGCACATTGTGGATTTGCTGGCCCCCACAATCATGTGCGACAACCCCTCAAAGTAAGCCTCTTTCTATGTATCTATATCTACATGTTACATCCGTCCACACGCCTCGGGCCCATTTCTCTGGAGAACGCCAGCCGCTCCTGTGCCTCAAACACACACCGTCAGGCTCAGGAGAACGAAGAGGGAGATGACTGAGATCACTAAACCCTTGATATGTACCCAAAGACATGTGTTAGCAAAGGGAGCAGCTGGGATTTAAACCCGGGAGGTGGGGGGGGGGGGGGTGAGCAGCTCTGAGAGTGGGAGGGTAGGGAGCTTCTAAAGCTGCCTTCCCTCCAGAAGGGCAGGAGGAGAATGACACACCCTGTTCCCACGGGTAGAGGGAAACCACGTGTACGGCCCAGGAGCTCCGGCCCTGCTCGAAACCCACCGTGGCCTCACGTCACTCCGTCCTCCCAGGGCCCCCGCGAGGCAGGCACACCCATCACAGGTCAGATGGGGAAGTGGCAGGACCAGGATGTGAACCACATTAGGGTCTCCCGTCCTTGGGGAGGTCCACGCTGCCTCTGCTCCAGTGCTGGCTGAACATGACCCCGTGCCAGGCACCCCTAAGGGGGTCTCAGATCGTGCACGTGGCACAGTGAAGGACGAGGACAGCGGGAGCTCCTGGAGGGCAGGCCTGGGGCAGGGAGGGACCCCAGGCTCAGCTGAGACGTCGGCGAGGGCTCAGTGGAAGGTGACACCCAGTGGAGGTCTCAGGGATAAGGAGGATAGGGCCGGCTGGCCAGGCGAGGGGCAGGGAGGGCAGCCTTTGGGCACAAGGCTGGGTCGGTGGGGTTGAGTCTGGGCCATTTCAAGGATGCCTTAGCAGCCGCACCGAGTCTGGGCTCTGATGGAGGAGACGGGTGGTGTCACCTTGTGAGGCCCACGCACACGGCAGCAGGACTGGCTGGTCTCAGGGTGCCGGGGGGGGGGGAGGGGCGTCACCTCCCATCACCCTCACCACAACACAAGGGAGGGAGCTGCATCCACCCTGCTGCCCAGGTGGGGAAACCGAGGCTCGGGGAAGCAAGGAGTCTGGCCAGGAAGCCGGGGGCCTGGGGGCGCACGCGTTCTCCCTGGGGCGGAAGGGTCAGGTGGCCAGCCAGGCTCCTAAATCCGTGCCCATCCTGCAGCCCACCCCACCCCCAAGAGCGGCAGCCGCACTCTTGCAGAAGACCTAAGCTTGCCTCCTTCACTGGGACTATCGAGCTCCCCCCACGCGCCCCGAACAAAAGTCATCACGGAGCCATTCCTGACTCAGCTGCTTGGAATAGTGGGAACGAGCCTCCTGTCCAGCCACGGGAAAAGGCTAAGACGCAGCGGGGTCATCGCAGGGAATTCACGCGCTGCTCAAAATATGATTTTGGGGTTCTCGGGACCTGGGAAAATGCTCACAACCTAAGCGAGGTGGGAAAGAGCACTTGACGGCCCAGGGCGGGCACAGGCGGGCGGCCCCTCACCGTTGGTGGACAGCAGGGAGTGGGCGGCATTCTGCTGAGGAAGCCACTTAATCTTGTTGATTTTCTCCTCTATCTCCAGACTCTTGAGATAGTCAAACTCCGGCTCGTGGCTCTGGAAGGTGCTGTAGACGTCATACTCGCCCTGGCTGTGAGGCGCATTTTTACTCTGCAAGAAAACCCAGACGAGGACACCTGAGCTCCAGGATGGCAGGGGTGGGGTGGGAGCAGACCCCCAGGCAGGGGTGAGGGACGCATGGACCAAACCCTCAGAGAGCCCGACTGCCATGCGGCCCGTGTCCAGCAGGGCTCGCAGACCTGACGCCAGGGTCAAAGGAAACCAAGCCCTGTCTCCTTCTCTGTCCAATAAGTAAAACCAACAGTAACCGGGCTACCTCATCGCATTTGATGAACACCTACTATGTGCTGAGCTAAGTGCTTCTCACTCCTCGTCTTGTTCTAGCCTTACGGCCCCTCTGCGGTGGGCACCGTGAGTCTCCCCATTTTACAGATGGGAAAGCGGAGGCTTGGAGATGAGTTGACCACCCCCGCCCAAGGCCATGTGTCTACTAGGCGCTGTCACCCGTGCCTCTGAGGTCTGACACCAAGGCCAAGGCTCTGGCCTGCTCCTCCAGTCTGAGTGTCCAACTCAGGAGGCCTGACCTGAGGAATGAACGTGCTCCGGAACAGACACTACACCGTGGCAGAATATCCCGCAATGCCAGTCACGTCCCCGCGACTTTCCTCGGCAGGCCCACCCCGGTTTTCGGCAGCGAGCTCCCGACACGGACCCTCGCAGTAGATCCCTCAACACAGTGCGGTGGGGAATCCATTGCGGGCAGAGGGACAACTGTCCCAGCAGACGATTTCAGTTTATGTCACAACATGAAGCTTCTACCAGAAGTATAACCTGCCTGGGAGCAAAGCGGAGACATTCCGCCACGCACGATTTCAAGGTTCCTGTTCACTTTCTCCAAAAGCATCTACTGCTATGTTTCCACACCTGTTCTGCTTCCGGAAAGCTTTCAAGTTCCCCTGGATGCCTGGCTAACTCCCTTTCTGTCCCGTGAGCGCTGCCCACAACAAAGGTCAGCGGGACCAGGATAAAGAAAACCATTAACAGGAGAAAAATTCAGAGTTGAGAAACTTGCATCTTGCGATTTAATTTCTTTCTGCAAAAAGGAGCTTTGCGATCCCCGGCCGGCTACCCTGGTCCCCGTGAAATCAGCACGCTCTGGCCACGGTGCATGGGTGACCGATTTTCAGCTGTCCACTCTCTGGCTATGTGTCCTTGCTAAGCTATTTCACACCCTCTGAGCTCCGGTCTCCCCATCTGTGAAATGAGACCACTAATGGCCCCTGATTGTGCCACTGGGGCTGTCGTGAGGAGGTTGACGGGGGTGAGCACGGTGAAGTCTGACCTCAATCGGGTCCGGAACTGGATGGAGCAGGGTTGCGTCTGCAACATCTCCCTCCTCCCCTCTCTCCTTCTCAATCACCCCTCCTCCTCTTCTCTTTCTCCTCTCCCTTTCCCCTCCCCTCCCCAACCCCCTTGGTTTTCACCATCCTGTCTTCAGCATCTAATCCCTGCACGGGTTTGGTGTGTGGGATGCCGCCCCCCCTCCCACCCCTTGGAGGCAGGCTGGCGTCTTGATTTCAATCCCTGGTCTTTGCTCACTGGCTGGGCGACTTCTCCAAGTGTCCTCATCTGTCAAATGGGTGTCGGTCCCCACCCTCTGGGGTGGGCAGTGGAGAGTGAATGAGAAACGTCCTTAAAGAGCGTAGCAAGGGGACTGCACACAGTAGGTACTCAACAAATGGGGGCCTTTTTATCATGAGGTTTCTTTCAGGGGTTCAGAAACAGTACCCACCCCCCCCCACCCCCCCCGCCCCGGGTAGGCTGATCCAGGCCACTCCGGTCTTACCCGGAATTCTGCTGGACAACAAACCTCACCAGGGCTAGGCCTGGGGCTGAGCCTCATCGCCAACCCCCGCCTGACCCCTGCAGAAAACCCAGTCCTCCTGTCCCCCCACCTCTGGCTGGGACAGCGCCGGCTCACCCAGGCACAGGGCAGTAATCTCAGGCTTATGCCAGGACAACAGCCCGTCCTGAGTGCCTCTCAGGGATCCCGGGCAGAATGAGCAAGGGCCCGCGTTGGGCGTAGCCACCACCCCACCCCCCCCCACCCCCCCGCCACCACCAGGTCCGGCCGCACCTCTGGTTCCCGCTGGAAGATGACGACCCGGCCACCCTTGTCGCCTGTGGCCAGCAGCTCTCCGGTGTGGTTGAACTCAACAGTAGAGATGATATCAGCTATGGGGGGGAGAGACAGGAAGGCGTGGCTCGTTAGGACCCCAGTACTGCGCAGGTCCACAGAACTAGGACCCACCCGCACAGAATGCACCCCTGGGCTGTGCCACCATCTGGAAGCAGGAGCCCGAGGGTCAGGTGCCCTGACGAGGGGCCAGTGGTCCCCCCGTCCCCTCCCCGCTGGCTGCGGGACCCGTCCATGGGCTTTACTCTGTCTCCTTCCTGCTTCCTACCTTCCTCCCCCTCGTGCTTCCAGAGGCAGTTTGGGGGTTTCACGGGCTGGCCGGGAGACTGGGCTACAAATTGGACACTAGCCCTACTCTGGGGGCCCCTGGGACCAACTGTGGTCAGCCCTGCCCCCCATGAGCCCCCCGTCAGTGGGGCCCCCTTAAGCTTCACACTCCTGGCCCGGACTCTGTAGGCACCAGAATCTCTGCTCCAGCTTTAGCACAGTGGGCCTACTTTCCGACAAACCGCAGCTATGACCACAGCCCCTGCCCGGTTCTCCCACAGCTGCCAGAGTGATGCCCGAAACCCTCCGCGGGTCCACAAAACCAGACGCTGTTCCCTCCCGAAGCCTTCCTCTGCAGCCTCCCTCTCAGGTGGTGGCCGCTCCATACCCCCCAGCCCCGGTCGGGCCCCAGCCTTGGGAGTCTCTGTGACCCCTTTCTCTCTACCCCTCTCCCCTGCCGCGTCCAGTCCTACTGGCTCAGCCTTTGCAATACACCCAGACTCCACCCACATCTCCCCACCTCTCGCCCCCGCAAGATTCTGACAGCCCGCGAAAGGACCTCTTGGCTTCGTCCCTGCTCCTGCTATAAGCTAGCCCCAGCACAGCAAGAGGGGGCCCACCCGAAACCCATCTGACCTCAGGGTAAAAAGCAAAGGTCTCAGAGCGGTCTAAAGTCTGAGTGGTCTCTGGTCCTCAGAGGCAGACCCCATCGGAAGCCCAAATAGTCACTCCCTTCCAGCACCCGCGTGTTGCCTCCCCACTGAGGGCTGGGCAAGCCCCAGCCAGACCCCTCCCAGACCCCCTCCCTCCCGGACTCTGGGCTTGGCCGTGTGATCTGCTTTGGCCTATGGGACACCAGCAGACAAGCCACCATCCAGAACCCCTCCCGCTTCCAGAAGGACCTGCCTGGGCTAGCCCCAAGGTCCCAGGAGGAGGGGGAGGGACACAGCAGAGTCAGCCCCTAGGAGGGCCCCTGCCTCCCCACTTACCCAGCCCAACCCAGCCTAGTTCAGCAGATCTGCAGATGTGCCAGGAAAAAAAAAAATGTTTGTTGTTACGTCTTGTTTTTCACTCAGTAAAAGGTAACACCTCTCCTCCCCCCCCCCCCCCCCCCGCCTCATCTCCCCTCCTGCCCACCTTCCTCTTCCACTCACACGGGGCTCCTTGCTGCTTCTCAAAAGCATTGGCCACCTCTTACTCAAGACCTCAAGTGATTTTTGCATTTCTATTCAATAAACGCCCTTTGCTTTTCCAGCCAGTGCCTTTTAGAGGCAGCTTCCGGCCTGCACTGGCCACCAGAGCCATAGGTAAATGTCGGCTTTGACAGCAAAAGAAAAGAGAAGAGAAAAGGTGGTTGAGAAGCGGGATGATGGGCTGGACATTTTCATCGATCAAGATAAAGGCACATTTCATTGAACTTAGAAAGACAAGACAAGACAGCGAGAGCAGCTGTACGGGAACAGGTAAATGCCTGCGGGGCCCGGAGCTGGGAAAGGGCCGGGCCCTCCGTGGGGCAGCCGGCCCTGAACCCGGACCGGCGGAACCAGAGCCCTCAGAGCTGGGTTCCCGCTACGTCGTGTCAGCAGCCCCTAAGGGGCAAAGAGCAGGGTACGAAATTGTGCATAAAGTGTTTTTAATCATATAGACCAATGATCACAGCCGTGCTAAATGCCAAACACACCGGGCAGAGGAAAGAGAAGCCGAAAAACGATTCCCCACCACGTTGGCACAGGGCGCTTTGGGGTGGTTGAAATAAAGTATTTTTGTTTCTCTTTCCACGTTTCTACATTTTCTCAATTTTCTGTAATGAATGTGTATTTTTAATAGTTTTCTCGGGGTATAAGTGATACATACAAATGTACATATTTCACGTATCCAAGTTGATGAGTTTGGACATATGCATAATTTATATTATTTTTATGACGGAAGAATAACAATGCTATTAAATTAAAACGCCAACGTGACCACCGGTGCCCAGAGCCAACGCAGTCCTTAAATGCTGGGCGGTTTCCACAGCAACAGACGCTAACATCTGCGGGCAATTTACAATTTATGTGTCACTTTCACATCCACTGCCTCCTTTGAGACTCACGCCAGCCCCTGAGAGGGGCACAACTATTCTTTCCATTGGCAGCTGGAGACGGGGAGGCACCTGCTTGGGGACAACCTCCCGAGCTGCTCACGGGCCAGTCGGAAGTCCTGGGTTGGAGTCTGGGCTCCAGCGTCTTGGCTGTGTGGCCTTGGGTTGGTCACGCCACTTCTCTGAGCCTCAGTTTTTTGGCTATAATAGCGTCTGCCCGGGATTGGAAGCTCCAGTGGGACTACGGGGTGTGAGGGTCCAGGAGGAAGGATCGCGACTCTGAGCAAGGATGAGTTACTAAAATTTACTGCAGGGAGAAACTAAGTTCCTTCTCGGCCTTGCTTCTGGCCTCCACGCACTTTGCAGTGGCCAGCCCAGAAGTGTGCGGGATGAATGGCGGCTCAACTTCACTATGCGGATTTGGGGGTCCTGACCTCCAGCCCCACTAGTCCCATCGCACAAACACTTATGGAGCAAGCAGACCATGGCACCGCTCCCTCAGGCCTCAGGTTGGTGGGTGTTTCACATCTATTTATTGCTACAGGAAGTATCTTCTAGGGGTTGCCATAGGCAAGGTTACTTCCCCTCACAGCTGGAAATTCTTATCAATAAAACTTTGAAATCAGAAAGTCTCTCATCTTGGAATGTTTGACACATATCCAGTCCCAATACCACCTCCTCCAGGAAGCCCTCCTGGAGACCACCCCGCCCCCCAGTTCAGTGGTCTCTTCTACAACTACAGTCTCATGCTCACTGTGGGTCCCTCATTGAATATGGACCCCTTCTTACATGGGGTGGTCCCTGTCCAGGTTGCCTCTCACCTTGATCACAGAAGGGAAACCAGCAGTGTGGTCAATAATATGAACTCACATTCTTAAAGTGCTTGTTTTCCAGGCACTGTTCTAAATCTCTCCATAGAAGTTTTTGCTTCTGGAAATAGCTGGCGGCTCCTATTGGATCAACTCTCTCACCAAGTGATGATAAAACCTCAACAGATGAAACAACAAAACACAACTACCTGAGGTATTGGAGGGAACCAAGTACAGGTAGAACCTACAGAAAAATCAGCAACTGAAACTCACTGGATAAGTTTCGTATGGCTGAGGACAGGCCCCAGTCTGTGCCATGGGGCTACTGAAACTCAGACATAAAGTCCTACTCTTAAGGCTCAATAAATCAGAAGGCAGGGACTGGGGAAATCCTAGCAGCTGGAAAGTGAGGGAGTAAATTCTGGAAAGGGGGGGTGACTGAGGAAGTCCCCAAATGCAGCATATAAACTCTGCCCAAATCTTTGGCTACAAAACACACATGTGTATGACAGATTCCAAGCAACCCAGCGATGGCTAAAAGAAGTGACCTGAGGCTGTGCTACTGTCCATCACCCCGGAGATGGGGTTTACAGTTGAGTTCAACCAAGTTAACTGCTCACAAACACAAAATAAAACAAAAAAAAAATGCTCCTTGGAGGGACATAAAAAACATCTCGAATCTCTACAATGTCATCATTCACAACGCCCAGGACAGAATCCAAAATTATATGAAGACATACAAAGAAATACGAATGCATCACCCATACTTAATATAAAGATGATTCATGGAAACTGGCCATGAAATGCCCCGGATGTTGGAACTGGCAAATGAAAAAATTAAAGTAGGTATTGTAACTATGCTCAAGGATGCAAAGGAAATTACTCAAAGTAAAGAGAGAGAAAATACATTAAAAAAAAAAAAAAAAGAACAGATCTTCTGGGATCTGCAGGTCAATGTCAAATGTCTAACACACATGTGATTGCGGTTCCAGAAGGAGAGGAGAGAGAGATAATAGAGTAGGAGAAAGACTTCAAGGAACAACGGCTGAAAAAAAATCCCCCATACAGGAAAAGACACCAGCGACACATTTCGGAAGCTCAGTTACCTCCAGAGAGGATAAATACAAAGAAAGCCACACCTAACTGTTGAACGACTGAGGACCAAATTAGTGATAGAATTTTGTAAGCGGCTGGAAGAAAACCATGTCACATTCAGAGGCATCAGGCCTCCAATGACTGACGATTTCTCATCAGAAAGGATGCAGTCCAGAAGACGTTCAAAGGGCTGAATGAGAATTCAAAAGTCGGGGAACCCAGAATTCTGTATCCAGTGGACGTACTCCTCAAGAACGAAAAGCAAACGAAGACATTTCAGTTAAGGCCTTCCAGAGGCCAGAAATCCAATCTCAGAACAGTCCTACTGTCCTATCATCATTCTCTCTTTACAGATAAGCGACCTTGGTCACCGAGAGGCAAGGAGCTTGCCCAAGGTCACATATGCAGCAGGGCCTGTGCAGTGTGTCCCTGCACCCACACCACAGGGTCTCACAGTGCCACTCAGCCATTGAGTGAGAGCTGCCAAGCCGCCTGACAAGCCAGTGGTGGCTCCGAGTCACCCTGTCACGGGTGAAGAAAAATCCCACGAAAGCCCATGCTGCCTTCCCACTTGAGAGGTCCCCTCTTCCTTCTCCTTCAGCTCCTCAAAAGGCAAGGCTGGAAGAGGCAGCTTGGGCCACGGCACCAGGAGACACCTGTCACCTCCCTGGAAATGGCCACCATGCAGTGCCAGCAGGGGATGCCCAGAGCCACCCGGTCCGGGGAGCCAGAAAGCCACACTGTGGCCCAGTATGGGCTTAGGGAGAATCAGAGGTGGTGTTGGATGTGACCAGCCAAGTGACAAGGTCCACATTGGGAACTGGAGCCAGGGATGGTGTTGTAAATGAACTGTGTCCACCCCCCCCCAAATATGTTGAAGTCCTAACCTCCTGTGACTGTGACCTTATTGGGGTCATCTCTGCAGATGATCGAGTTAAGATGAGGTCATACTGGACTACGGTGGGCCCTAAATCCAATGACTGGTGTCCTACCAAGAAGCCTATGTGATTTCACAGGGACACACACACATACAGGGAGAAGGCCATATGACAACAGGGCAGAGACCGGAGAGACTCATCTGGAGGCCAAGAAACATGAGAAACTGCCGGCCACCACCAGAAGCTGGGGGACAGATTCCTCCCTGGAGGCTTCAGGGGGGGGCACGATCCTGCCGACGCTTTGCTTTCAGTCTTCCAGCCTCCAGACGGCGAGAGAAGGGATCTCTGTTGTTTTAGGCCACTGAGCTCGTGGCCCGTTGTCTCGGCTGCCATAACTGACACAGAGGGAGAACAGAGCTAACACAAGAGGCCACACACGCCAGCCCTGGAGGACAAGGGCTGCACCCCGGGTTGTGGCTCCAGCTGGTGCCACGTGGGGGCAGGAGCCCGCGGATCTCCAGGATATCTGCTGTGACTGTCGCCAGAGGAAGATACTCCAGTCGAGCCCTGGTGTATACTAGCTGTGTGACCTCACCCAAATCACTCACCCTCTCTGAGCCCCGGTTGCCACAACTGTCATCCCTGCCTGGCCACAGTTCTCCTAGGGTTTAGGTGAAATTCAAATGATTCTGTGGCCTGGAAAGTTCCCTGGAAACTCTGGCAGAAGCCTACACACCTGCAGGGGAGATTAAGATGCTTGTCAGGGTGGCGGGGATGGGGGGGGGGACTCCTGCCCTGCTCGTCCATCACCACCCGTCACCGTAAGTGCCGTTGACACCATTAATGATCCATCAGATGTCGGGGCTCACGGCAGAGGGGAGGCCTCAGAAAGCCCAGCCCGATCCTTCTGATGGGAGCAATGCCTTTAATTAGCATCGTCAGAGGCGTCAGGCTGATGAGGACGGAGGTGTGGGCAGAAAGAGGAGGGAAGAGGCGCCCGCCTGCCGCAGAAGGAAGCTCAGTGAGAGGAAGGAGGCCAGGCAGCGGGGCACCAGCCTGAGACAGGACTGGGTGAGCGGGCTTCCCCAGCACCTTCTCCGGGTTCCCCTGGGAGGGGTGACTTTGCAGCCCCTCCCCTCCGGAGGTAGAGCCTACTTTCCCACCCTTGGCCCTGCACGGCCTGTGACCTGCTTCGGCCAAAAGAATAGGGTGGACACGAGAGGTTCTGGCTCCAAGCCCGGGTCTCACGAGGCCGCACAGCGCCTGCTCTCTGGGACCCCTGTGCCACCACGAACCCCCAGGCCAGCCTGCTGGAGGATGAGAGGCATGTGCGGCAGGGATGAGCCACTGCAGTGGAGGCCACACCGGGCCAGTCTACAGCCAGCCGGCCCCCAAAAATGACACAGCCCACCAGGACCAGCAGAGGCACCTTCCCGACCACAACTACCACGAGTGTGTGAGTGAGCACAGCCTACGAACACCCACTAGACCTACAGACTCAGGAGCAAAAATAAAGGCTTCTTGTTTGAAGCCACTGAGTTCTGGGGATGTTTGTTACACAGCAGGGGCTGACTGGGACAGGGGTTGCCAGGCACGGCCTCTTTAAAACGAAGAACAGCCACCCACCCAGCTCTGCTCCGTAGATCACCTGTTTTTGGAGGCGGCACGGTCATTTAAAAGGGAAGACTTTCCCGATCAGAAAAAGTTAAAAGGGGAGACTTTTCCCGAGCAGAAAAAGCTCCCCACTACAGCCTAGGTTTTCAGGCAGGCACACGCTCCCTCCCCCACCAAGGGGCCTCGTCTACACAGTGCTCTGACCACAGTGCCGTCCCTTCCGGGTTCGCCCGGACAACTCTGATGGTTCTCCAGGTCTCCGCCCAAATGTCCCATCTCTGGGGAGGCCCCTGAGCCCTCCATGCTGACACCTGGTTCCTTCAGGTCACGGTGGCCTGTGACGGCCCTTGGGGTGGGAGGCAGCAAGTCCCATCCCCTGAGACTCAGTTTCCTCCCTTGGAAAACAGGGATAATGTCGTAGGACTCACAGAGACAGACTCACAGAGGGATCAGGACAGCGAAGGCAGCAGGAGCTCTGAGAACCTGGACAGTGTGTGGCCCTGAGAACTAGCTCTAGGACCTGACCCCTTGGACCAGGACAGGCCCCGGTGATAGTAAACCCTCTTGGAACTTGTGGGAGGTGTTCTAGCACTTTACACACAGAACTAAATCCTCTTAGCTCCCCCAAGTTGCTGGAGTGATGCCATTGTTCCCGTTGTACAGATGAAGAAATCGAGGCGCAGGGAGGATTAATAACTTGCCAAAATCTGCCCATGTGGTGTGTGCAGAGCTGGGACTTACCTTGAACTTGGCCCAGGCCTGGTACTTTCTCAAGATGTTTAAAGGGGTCAAAAATGGGAGTGGGGGTTGGTGAAGACATTTCCTGGGAAAAAGCAGGTGCTGAGGGGAGGGTCCCCACCCACACCTTCCCTCCCAAGCCTAGTGTGACCTTCGCAGAGCTCCAGAGTACACTTCCTGAGGGCAGCGGACCCAGACCCAAGACTGGGAAGGCCGGGTGTCGGGGTCTGGCTGTGCTGGGGACACAATGGCCTATGCCCATGTGACTCCTGGGGACAGGAGAGAGCTGGCATCGGTCATCTTAGTCCTGTCTGCTGGCTTCCCAGAAGGGCAAGGACAATGCAGGAGCAGGGGGCCACTGCACCCAGGGCCCAGGAAAGCCACCAGATGTACAGCTGTGACTGCCTGGGTCAAGGGTTGCATGAGACGTTTGGCAGGAAACTTCCAGAACACCCAGGAAAGGACCCACAAGAGAACCAGACAGCTGTATCTACCTGCTAGGTCCACCTAGAGTGGAAAAAGCCACCAGAAGTAGGAGGTGGCCCATCCCCCTGGTGGCCCTCCCAGCAGGCAGGGGTTGGGGGCAGCGGGCAGAAGCCGAGAGACCCAGCCCCTACCCACTGTCGGCCTCCAGCACCAGCAGGCTGCTGTGGGGGCAAAGAAGGGAAAATGCCAACTCTGGGTCAGCTTCTGGACCATCACCTGGGACCAGACAGTCACTACTGCGTATATGACAACAGACTACTTATAAGGGTAACCATCCAAGCATGGACCCATCCAAGGCCTCGTCCAGGGCAGGGAACATGACTCCCTGACTAAGGTCTGATGAAAGGGTGGGGACACCACCCCAGAGTGGATGAGCTCCCCTCGCACACCTGTGCTCACGTGGGAGCAAGCACCCGGCTCCCCAGGTTGGGGGGGGGGGGGGGGTCCTGGCACCAACTGGGAGCCGCGATCACGCTGTTGCTGAATTTCAAGTCCTGCTGCAGAAACCCAGCCCCTGTCCCCGAACAGGTCTGTGAGAAGTTCCCTCCTGCGGCCTGAACGTGGTGCGGGGGTTGGGGGAGCAGCTCCCAGCCTGCGGGCAGAAGCCACGTGGGGCGAGCTGGACGCTGTGGCCGGGCCGGGTGGGTCTGCTCGGACGGTGCTCGGCTCACGGGGCTGGAGGAAAATGCAAAGGGGCTGGGGGGTGGGTGGGGGGGGGGGGGGGTTGGGGAGGGTCTTGTGCAACGGTCCCAGCCGCCACCACCTCCCACCCATGCAGCCCGGAGGCCCAGGACCCCAGGTTCTGCCTGCCGGGGAACAAAGCTCACACATAGGGCAGGAAGGGGGCGCCCGGCCCCAGTTGCCCGCAGGTGGGAGACAGGGCCGGCCCTGCTGCCTCTTGGAGTCACACAGGAGCTACAGTCCCACCCCACACCTGGGATTAAGTCACCACCCTCTAAAATCACACCCCCTCCTGGGCAGAAGGGGTGGGGGTGGGGACTACATGGGACCAAGAGCCCCAAGAGTATCCCTCCCCAGAGCTAGCCTGATAAAAGAAAAGCATGCCCACACAGGAGACCCAAGGGATGACGAGGAGTGTAAACATTTAAACTGGGCTGAGTACGGATGAATTTTAAAGGTTGAAAAATAATCCCATTCTCCCAGCACCTGCCCCAAGAGCTCCAGGTGAAACGGAATATTGGCACCGGGAATTGTGGCCCCCAAATGTGCCGGCTGCTCGGTGGTCAGCCAGCCAGAGCCGGGGCTCCGGGAGCGTGGGGCTCGAATAACGCCCTTGGGAGACAGGGGGACCGAGGGAGGCCTGGGGGGGAGGCGCTGGGCCGGTGTCGTTATGTCCTCACAGCATAGCTACTCCACGGGGCAGTCACTGTCTACAGGTGGGAGATCTGAATTCAGAGCCCACTCCTACGACCTCTCTGAGTCCATCTGATCACCTGTGAAACAAAGATGGCCACACACACCTTCCAAGATGGTTGGAAGGCTGAGCTGCCCATCACTTAGCACGTGGGAGGCACTCAGTTAATCCGTCTACCGCTCATTTATTCACTCGAAAGCATGTCAGCTAATGGGGAGAGTTATTGAGTTATTGTTTACAGGGGAAATGTTGGCTAGGGTTTGAGGTCTGTAAGGTGGGCTGCTGGATAAAAGACTGCCCCAAAAGTAGAGTTTCTGTTTGGGATGGTGAGAAAGCTCTAGAAGTGGAAAAGTGGGGATGGCTGCACAACACCATAAATGTACTTAATGCCACTGAATTGCACACTTAAAAACGGCTAACATGGTAAATTTTATCTCGGGTCTATTTCACACTAAGAAATTTAATTTTAGGGGCACCTGGGTGGCCCAGTCGGTTAAGTGTCCGACTTCAACTCAGGTCACGATCTCGCAGCCTGTGAGTCTGAGCCCCGCATCGGGCTCTGTGCTGACCGCTCAGAGCCTGGAGCCTGCTTTGGATTCTGTGTCTCCCTCTCTCTCTGCCCCTCCCCCACTCACACTCTGTCTCTCTCTCTCTCTCTCTCAAAAATAAATAACCATTAAAAAATATTAGAAAATAAAAATAAAAAATAAAGAATTTAATTTAATTTTTAAAAAGAACAGTAATTGAGCACCTACTGTATCCCAAGCACTGCTGTATACACGGGGAACTCCGCAGTGTGCACTCCCCACAGGAAGCTCACTCTCTAGTAAAGGACACGAATAAGCAAATTTTCATAGAAATCTAGATTATTTTTCCGGGGAGGGGGTAAGAGCTATGATGCAAAATAAAAGTAAAGGGGATGGAAGAGGTGGGAGGTGCTGTTTTAGTCGGGGAGGTCAGGGAAGACTTCCTGGAGGAGGGGCATTTGAGCAGAGACCGGAAGGAAGCCAGAGAGGCAGCCACACAGATATCCGGGAGAGCAGCACGTGCAAAGGCCCTGAGAGGCGGGAGTCAGCTTGGTCTGTTGCAGGTCAGCAAGGAGGCAGCATGTGCATGAAGGTAAAAGGGGCAGGACGTAAGCTGGGGGGGGGGGGGGGGGGCGTGCAGGGACTTGGAATTTGACTCCAAGTGACAGCAGAAACTGCGGAGGGAGGGAGCTCGGGCTGGGGCACCGCGATCTGACAGGGGTTAATGACTACTGCTCCTCCTATGTGTAGCTCTCACTCAGGGAGCCCAGCTCTTCCAGGGGCGGGCAGAGCCCCTTCCCTGCAGGGCACAGGCCTGGCCACCTGAGCGGCTCTCAGGAAAGGGTGGAGTAGCGGGGATGGTGGGAGCCTGCTTCACCCCTGCGGCTCACTTGCTCACTTGTCTGGTTCCGCGCTGGTTCCACAGCTATTAGGGGATGTGTTGGCATCACAATGATTTTGGTGCTGCTGCTTTCATCTCAGCATCCGTTGTAAAAACGGAGACGGAACTCACAGAACACGAAGTTCACGCTTCAAACTGCACGTTTCAGTGGTTTTTAGTGGATTCGCTGTGTTGTGCAACCATCACCGCTGCCTCATTCCAGAACATTCCCATGACTCCGAAGAGAGCGCCCGTACCTGTCCGCAGCCATTCCTCACTCCCTGCCAACCACTCACCTGTCTTCTGACTCTGCGGCCTTGCCTCTTTGGGACCCTTCCTGTGACTGGGATCATGCAGTGTGTGGCCTTCTGTGTCTGCCTTCTCTCGCCTGGCATGGGGTCAAGGTCCCTGCCCACGTGTGGCCTTCGGTCCTTTCTCAGCCGAGTAAGACTCTCCTGTGACAGTGATGCTCCTCAGGAGAGGCGCCAGCAGGCTTGAGTGGGGGTTGGGAGCCTGTGAATGGCCCTGCCCCCCGGGACCCCTGACCCACAGTGGCACCCAGCTCTGCCAGCTGTGAGCCAGAGTGAGGGCGGTGCTGCCTTCCCGTGGGTGCCCCCCGAGGGGCAGGGTCCAGGGAGGGCAGGGGCTGTGGCTGCCAGCTCCTCCCTGCCAGGTCAGACGGGCCCCTGCTGGGTAGCCGTTGGCCTGGGGGACTGCGAGGCAGATGGGCTTGGGGAAGGTGGGCGGGGAGCAGCTGTGGATTTGCCTGTGGTCAGCAGGGCCCGGTCAGGCGGCGGGGTTCGATTCCAGGCCAGGTCAGATTGTGCTCAGAGCGGGGGCGACTCCCCAGATCTGACTCCAGCAGAGCCCCCAGGCACCGCCCCTCAATCACACAGACCCCCCGCGGGCCCCGAAGGTGGCCAGGTGGCCTGGGGCCAGCAGCTGGCCTCGGGACAGGGTCAAGGTGAAAGGGACTCAGAGAACACCACCCACTCCCTGCCCGTCTCCTCACAGCACAAGCTCCTGGAAAAGCCCACGGCACGGTCACCTGGGCGGCTCCCCTACAGATGAAGATTCCTAGGGCCCTGCCCTGACCCAGGGGATCAGAATCCTGGGTGCCTGGAATCCGTTTTGACAGGTTCTCCTGTGGCGTGCCCCAAGATTTGAGAGCACCGGTGAAGCCCTGGGAGGTTTGGGAGCAGGAGTCCCACTTCCCTGGGGCTGCCTGAGCCTCGGTTTCCCGATCTCTAAAGTGGGCACAATGCTATTATCTCAGGGTTGGCTGTGAGGACTTGAGGCAACATACACAAAAGTGCCTGGCAGAAACAATCAACTGCTCAAAGACCGTTCACTGCAATCAGCGGTACTCTGTTGTTCTACGCGCAAACCGACAGAACTATCTGGAAACTGAAAGAAAGTGCAGAGGGGAAGAATTTCTACACGACACGGAGGGGGGCTGAGGTGTGGTGAATTTGCTGTTGGGGAACCTGGTTATGAACCCCACCTTCTCCTGGCTGTCATTTCGCCCCTCTGAGCCTCAGTTGCCCCATCTGTGCCATGGTCGTGTTAAGAGCCGCCCACGCTGGAGGGCTCTGGAAATGGCAATGTGCTTTCCCGGGGCCAGGATGACAAGCCGCTGTGGGAGAGGACGAGGGGGGCCTGATGCAGACCCAGACTGACCGCTGCTGCCCGGCCGGGCTGGCTGGCCAGGGTCCTCCCACGCCTGGGGCCCACGGGTCCCGGCCTCTCTGCTCAGGCTGGCAGCCAGTCCCTCAGATGCCCATTGGCAGATGGACCAGCAGGGCCGAGTGGCCCAATGACAAGGACACCCTTCGGGCCTCATCACATCAGTGTGTCCACCAGATCCTTTGCCAGGCCTGCATCTGCTCTGGGGCCGGGGGGCCGGGCTCAGGAGCTGGACGCTGAGGTCACAGCTGGCACAGCCCACGGCCCCCTGTGCCCACCTCTCCTGCCTCTGCCCTGGCCCCGGCCATCACTCCTTCTCTCCTGGAAGACTGGGATTTCTGGGTCCGGCCCAGTCCGGCCCGGCCAGGGGGCCTTTTGTGAAGCTGAAACCCCATCACATCATGACCCTCCCTAAGATCTTCTGTGGCTCCCCACTGGCCTCGCCTGCCTCTCTCTCCCTCCCAACACACCCTCTACTCCTCAGCCAGCCCGGACTTTCTGTGTTTCCCCAAACGGGACTGTTTATCCATTCAAGGAGTATTTATTGACCACCAACTACCAGACCCCACTCGAGGCCACAGGAATTCAGCAGTGGCCCAAATGGGCACCAGGCAGGCCGTTCCGACTGGCCAGCACCTGTCGGGGGGAAGAGAGAGTGCCCACAAATAGACAAAGCAAAATCCACGTTCCCCCCCCCCCCCCACCGCCCTTGCTCGTGGCAAGGCCCCGTGGCCCAGCCTCTGGGTGACGGTGCGGCACAGGGTGACAGTCTATTCCTGCTACGGTGTGGCCGGGGTACAGCAGCTGCAGCCGTGGGGTTGGGGGCGCCCACAGCCGGGTGAGGGCACGGCCTGGGCAGGTGCACGGGCAGGTCCCTGAGGCTCTGCACTGGCTGAGGATGGCTGGCAGCTCCACCTCCTAACACCCACTTCCTCATCTGTAAAATGGGTACAGCTGTGCCTGTGCCGCGGGGCGCTCCAAGCAACGGCCGGCCTGGGGCCCCCTCGGTCGTGCTGTTGCTGTTGGCCCTCCCCGGGACCCCGATCGCTGGCGAGGAGCATCCTGAGGCCACCAGGCCCCGTGCCTTGCACCCTGGTGGGAAGGGGTCCCAGCCTCCCTGGGGGAACTCACTGAGAGCCACTGGGGGCTGGGCGCTGGCCGGGATCATTAACCCCACCACAGCCATAGGACTTGGGGCCATTCTGCTGCTTCCATGTGGGGAAACCTAGGCCCTGAGGGTGAACTTGTCCTTGTGTGGGGAGCAGGCGGCTTCTATGCCATGCAGAGCCCAGGGGTGTGCTCCTGACACCGTGAAGTACGGTGGGGCCGGCCCAGGTCCCCTCGCCATGGGACGGCCACCCACCTCCAGGGACAGTGGCGGTGCTGCAGACTTCCAGGCGGGCCCCACGCCTCGTGCCTGTTGCCCTGTACCCCTCTCTACCCAGGGGCCCCTGCACCCATTATAAAGATGAGCAGACCGAGGCACCCCAGGCAGGTGCGGAGCCCTGTCCTGCCCCATCTGCTGTGGGTTCTCGGGCTCTCTTCCCAGGTTTCTCCTGGAGACAAGAACTTCCAGCCCAAGCACACTACTCCACAGCTGCTGGGTGGGTGGCATCTATGGGGCCAGCGTGGTGACTACCCCTTAACTTTGGCATCATGATCCCTGCAAACGTTTCACACCCATGACCTTACTAAATGCTCGTGATGGCCTCCGGGGGTGGCATGACTCTCCCCCACTTACAGATGGGGAAACTGAGGCTCCAGGGGGTGGGGTCTGTGCTGTGCTGGTAAACCAGATGACCCCTGGCTCACGGGGGGAGGGAGGCGGTGGGGAGAGCCAGAGCACCCACCCTGATTTGTGTGTTGGCCGAGCCTGAGACCTCAAGCCACTTGCAAAATTCCCAAAAACTTAACAACCAACTCACAAACTTGCTGACACGAGGCAGCTGTGGTACACCCCGTGGGGGGCAGAGTCCCCACACCCGTGCCTGCACGAGCCCTGAATCTGGCTGAAGTCCCAGCCTTCAGCCTCTGAGTGAGACTTCCCGCAGCCCCACTGAGAGCACTGCAGTCCCCAGAAGCCCCACGTCTCAGTCAGCAGGACCATCACCATGGCTTCTAAGCCCCTGCCCGGCCCCAGCCTGGCATCACACACACTAGGCCCAGGGCCCTCACCGAGGATAGCCAGACCCCAGTGCTCCTTCTGGCTGTGAACACTGAAAAATGAGTAAAATATATCTGCTCAGAGAGCTGTAAGGGTGCAATGAGTGAATATGTGTTTGTGTTAGATCAGGACCTAGAACAGCCAAAACAACTTGAAAGAAAGAAAAGAAAGAAACAAAGAAAGAAAGAGAAAGAAAGAAAGAAAGAAAGAAAGAAAGAAAGAAAGAAAGAAAGAGAAAGAAAGAGAGAGAGAGAAAGAAAGAAAAAGAAAGAAAGAAAGAAAGAAAGAAAGAAAGAAAGAAAGAAAGAAAGAAAGAAAAAGAAAGGAAGGAAGGAAGGAAGGAAGGAAGGAAGGAAGGAAGGAAGGAAGGAAGGAAAGAAAGAAAGAAAGAAAGAAAGAAAGAAAGAAAGAAAGAAAGAAAGAAAGAAAGAAAGAAAGAAAGAAAGAAAGAAAAAGAAAGAAAAGCTAGAGCCCTTACCCAGCCTGATTTCAAGACTTCCTATAAAGCTACAGTAATCAGACAGCATGCTACCAGTGCAAGGACACACATACAGAACAGAGACTCAGAAACAGACCCACAAACCCGTGGTCAGTTGGGTTTCATTAAAGGCACCCAGGCAATTCGATGAGGAAAAAGTGGTCTTCCCAATACATAAATAGATGTATGGGGGAAAAATTAACATCAGCCTTTATTTTATGCCACATACAAAATCACGCCGAAATGAGTCACAGACCTAAATATAAAAGCTACGACTAGAAAACAGCTAGGAGAAAATAGAGGAGAAAATCTCAGCAGCTTCGATTTCTTAGACAAGACGTAAAAAGCATAAATGGCAAAAGAAAAAAATGGGTAAATTGTACTTTATCAAAATTTAAAATTTTGCTCTTTGAAAGAAACCATCATAAAAACCAAAAGACAAGCCACAGAACGAGAGAAAATAGTCACAATATGAATATCTGACAAACCATCTGCACCCAGAGTGTATACAGACCTTGGAGAACTCAATAAGACTGCAAACCACTTAATTAAAAATGGGCAAAAGATTTGAACAGGCACCTCTTAAAGCCAAATAGATGAATGGTCAGCAAACACACGAAAAGATGCTCAACCTCCGTGGTCACCAGGGAAATGCACATTTAGATGCCAATGAGATACCTGGACACACCCATCATATGGGCTAAAATTAAAAAGACTGATAACACCACTCTGGCTGGCAAGGACGTCACCCAAGTGGAAATCCTGACCCCTTGTGGAGATGCACAGCAATAGCGGCCTTTGGGAAACAGCCATGCAGTTCCTTAGAGTTCAGCATCTGCCTTTCATGTGACCCGGCCACCTCTTGTCACCAGGAACAACAAAGCCCTTGAGCACAAAGACTTGTGCACACGTGTTCATAGAGGCTTCATCCACAGCAGCTCAAAGCTGGAAACAACCCAAATATCCAGCAGCAGGTGACTGCAGAAACAAATTGTGGTGTATCCATACAAGGGAATGCTACTCATCAATAAAAAAGGAGATGCCAGTGATACCTGCCACAGGATGAATCCCGGAAGAATTATGCTGAGTAAAAGAAGCCAGACAAGGAGCGCCTGGGTGGCTCAGCCGGTTAAGCGTCCCACTGCGACTCAGATCATGATCTCAGGGCTCATGAGTTCGAGCCCTGCGTGGGGTTCTGTGCTGACAGCTCAGAGCCTGGAGCCTGCTTCTGATTCTGTGCCTCCCTCTCTCTCTGCCCCTCCCCTGCTTGCGTTCTCTCTCTCTCTCTCTCTCTCTCTCTCTCTCTGAAAAATAAATAAACATTGGAAAAACAAAAAATTTTTAAAAGAAGCCAGACATAAGAATATGCGGTCTATTTTTATGAAGCTCCAGAAAAAAAGAAAATTAATATACAGTGTGAGAAGACAAATCGGTGGTCACCAGGATGCAGGGCCCATCAAGGACAGAGCAAAAGAACAAGGAAACTTTTGGGGGTGATGGAAATGTACTGGATCCTGATTACCGCCTCACGTTCCTAAGAACACAGCTGTCAACAAGGCGGGACTGTAGCTATAAGTAGACTCAGTTTATTGCACTTGATAACATTGTTTCTAAGTTTCTGTTTGCAGCCAAGAGGAAAAGGGGGGAAAGCAGCCGCCACCTCAGCCCCCTACCCCCTTCTGAAGCCTCCAGCAAATGCTGATTCAACACCCTAAGGGCTCTACAGGCAAGCCGACCACCTGAGTAATTACATGAAGGGAAACAATCATTTGGCGCATTTTTCATCAGCTGAGATCATTCGTATTTATCAAGCTGCTAATTCATCTCGATTTGTCCAGGGAGGTCTGACCCACCCTGGCCTAGGCATGAGGAACGCCTTGTGCCAGGCACTCGGTAGAACGTCATTAATTGCATGTTGAGTTAATTAATAATCGTCCATCTTTCCCAGGCGCGCAGAGCTCGTCAGTGGTGACAGGAAGCCAGAAGCCAGCGTGGGCAGGCTGAGCTGAGCCCGGGAGAAGCCCGAACTGCGCCCCTCCACGGACGAAGCCTTTCCCGGGATACCCTCGGATGCTGAGGCTTGGACCAGCGAACGAAGGCAGAGTGAGGACCATTTTGATGTGACATTGGGGGCTGGGGTGGGCAAACAGCAGTGAAGCTTGAAAATCAGTGCGCAGCCGCTATGGGGTCAAAGGCAGGCTTCCACCAGAAATGCCCCATCCAGCTGGATGACAGAAGTCTGCAGCTAGATACAGCTGCTGGGGACAGTTGAGCCAAAGGATGGGGGTCTTGGCTGGGGGTCTGAAGTCCAGCCAGTCGCTGCTGCTGTTTTCCTCCCAGTTCACCTCCAGTGGGACACGGTCAGGGTTCAAAGACCCTGAGCTCCCTTGTCAACGGATGAAGTGACCCGGGGCTGACACGACTTCCCTCTTGGCTTCATCCTGAGGTCATCAATCACCCAAATCAGCAGTTCTCGGATGTGGTCCAAGGACACAGGCGGCTCACGGGGTCCTGCCTTTCCAGCCACGTATCTGCACAAAGCTGGATGTCCCACCGCTTTAGCCAGACGACGGGTCACAACAGGCCGGATGGACACGCAGGTGCGAGGATCCTGCTGTCATCTCGTGAGCCAGACATTAAAGACATTTACAAAAATGCTACTCGTCTCCTGAGGGTTTTTTGTTTTGTAAAACACAGTAATTTTCCAGCAAAACAATATTATTTATGTTAACACATAATTGGCCCTTTTTTTAACGTTTACTTATTTTTTGAGAGAGACAGAGACAGAGAGAGAGAGACAGAGCGTGAGTGGGGGAGGGGCAGAGAGAGAGGGAGACACAGAATCCGAAGCAGGCTCCAGGATCTGAGCTGTCAGCACAGACCCTGATGTGGGGCTGAGCCCACGAACCGTGAGATCATGACCCGAGTCGAAATCAGGCGTTTAACGGACTAACACTTAACTAACTAACCCCTAAGGGGCGCCTGGGTGGCTCAGTCGGTTAAGTGTCGGACGTTGGCTCAGATCGTGATCTCATGGTTCATGGGCTCGAGCCCCACATCGGGCTCTGTACTCACAGCCTGGAGCCTGCTTCGGATTCTGTCTCCCTCTCTCTCTCTGCCCCTCCCCTGCTCGCACTCTGTCTCTCTCTCAAAAATAAATAACAAACATTAAAAAATAATATAAAACAATAAATGGATAGTTACGTAAATCCTTGCAGGTGCCTCAGTCTTCATTTCTAATCCAGCAACTACCGATGGCTATAGCCTGCATACACAGAAGCTCTTAGGGATCCGCAATAATTTTTTATGAGTGTAAAAGATTCCTAACACCAAAAAGGTTGACAAGCACCGCCCTAAAAGTATGGTGGGCAATTTGCGTCTTTGATCTATTAACGTGTCTCCTGATCCAAGCAACGTTCCTTGGTCCTTAGAGCTCCTGGGTCCATCAAGGACTCTCCCGTGTCCCTGGGCTGGGGTCGCCTGTCACAAGATGCCCAAAGCCGAATGGAGAAGTGAAGGTGAGCCGATCAGACTCCGAGAGCTGACATCCCCAAACCGAGCTAAAGCTCACACGGGCAGATTTGCTGCTCCGATCCCTCTGATAAGGCCCTGCCTCTGCCCACGGGGTTGTTGTGGTCAAGGGATTGTGGGAAGGGAGCTGAGCCAGGAGGGGCCAAGAGAACGTCTCAAGGGGGGAAAAAGATCTCAACTCGTATGTCAAAAGCAGCACGTGTCCAGTGCACATTTTGGCCAAATGGTGCATGGTTGGAGGCTACAATCAATATTTGGCCAAAGGGAAACATCACTGCCATAGAAAAAACTGGATTATGAGAATGAATCTGAAATCATATCCAACATTTGAATCAATAATGGTTTTTTCATGGTCATTTATTTTTGAGAGACAGACAGAGACAGAGTGCGAGTAGGAGAGGGGCAGAGAGACAGGGAGACACAGAATCCGAAGTGGGCTCCAGGCTCCAGGCTGTCGGCACAGAACCCGATGTGGGGCTCGAACTCACGAACCCTGAGATCATGACCTGAGCCGAAGTCGGAGGCTTAACCGACGGAGCCCCCCAGGCGCCCCTGAGTCATTAATCTTACTGGAAATCATAGCACACTAATTACTCAGTTCGCCTGTCCTAGGAAAACTTGGTGATTTTGTCTCCGCCTCCTGGACCCACAGTTGACAGTGAGGATACAGTTTCACGGGTGGACAGTTGGCCAATGTTTAAGGAAGGTGCTTCTGAGATCTTCCGGGTGCAGCCTTCAGAACGCCTCCCTCCCTGTAGGCTTGTTTTTAATACTTCTGCACGCGCCTGCCTAGTGAGTTGTTATGCACAACGACTACAACAGCAATCTTGGGGATTCCGGACCGCCATCCCCAACAGTTCACAGATGACGAGGATGCGGCTAGCTGGGCTTCAGAGACCAAGGGCAAGGCCATGCATGGAACAGCAGCCTGGGGCTCTGCATAGCGCAGAGCCCTACATGCTGGCACATCCTGGTCTGAGATGCCCTGAGCTGGGCTGGAAGGCTCCAGGCTCCGATGCAAGATCCATGAGCCTGACAGTCCTCCGTTGTCATGACTTTATCCAAGCGGCTCCAGGAGCCACAACCACACAGCTGGGACCACAGATCAGCTCCAAGGTGCCTCAGCTGTGAGCTCACAGAGGAAAGACACGAGCAAGACTGGGGAACACGCCCTGTCTTCCTGCTGCGCAAACAGCAGAATCTAGGAAGGGGAGACCCCCTCCTGGACGCGGCCGTGGAGGGTGCTGAAGAGAGTGTTAGGAAAATGACAACGGTAGGTGCCACTTAAGTGCCCACGGCAGTCAGACACAGCGCTGGAAACGTACATACCTCAGGCGCTGGAGGGGAAGAGCCAATGGCCCCAATATCGCAGCCGGAGGACCCAGCTTCAGACCCTGGCTCTGTCACACCCTGGCTGTGTGACTTCAGGTCAGTTGCTCGATGTCTGTGTGCCTGTACATCACGGTCGATGATATGGCAGGTGTCAAGCTCCTCATGGCGCCGGGGGGGGGGGGGGGGGGCGGGGAGGACAAACAGTGACACTCTTGGAACACTGCCTGGGGCATAGCTGTCCTTGCTCTGGCCATCTCCCTTCCGACCCACCAGCAACACGGGAAGCGAGTGCGGGCTGTGGTCTCCACTTTACTGAGGGGAAAAGCCACACTCGAGGCTGAAGTGCCTGTCCAAGGTCCCACGGCGGGTACCACTGGGCCCCACGCACACACACCCGCCTCACCCCAAGCCCTCTGCACTTTGCACTTTACCTGTGGCTTGTAACTCAAGCCCTTCTGGTTTTGCCGAATCAGAAAGAAGCTCCTTGGGGCGCCCGGGTGGCTCAGTGGGTTGAGCGTCCGACTTCGGCTCAAGTCACAATCTCACGGTCCGTGAGTCCGAGCCCCGCGTCGGGCTCTGTGCCGACAGCTCAGAGCCTGGAACCCACTTTGGATTCTGTGTCTCCCTCGCTCTCTGCCCCTCCCCCACTCACACTCTGTGTCTCTCTCAAAAATAAAATTAAGAAAAAAAAAACATTAAAAAAAGCTCCCTTTTGCCATTTTTTAAAAATTTTTTAATGTTCATTTATTTATTTAATTTTTTGAGAGAGAGAGAGAATCTGAAGCAGGCTCTGCACTGTCAGCATGGAGCCTTATGCAGGGCTGGATTCCATGGTTCACAAGATCATGACCTGAGCCACAATCAAGAGTCGGATGCCTAACCGACTGAGCCCCCCAGGCACCCCTCCTCTTTGCTATTTTAGACCCAAGATAGAAAGTATGATGAACTCACAGGGGCTCTGCCCCTTCCCAGTCACATGTCCTCAGTGTTCTCATCTGCAAAATGGGCACAGTGTTACCCGGCCTCTCTCCCTTCCTTCCTTCTCTCCTTGCCTTTTCCTTTTCTCCTCACTCCCTCCTTCCATTACAGCAGACAGGTGCTGTGCCACCGCACTAGGCCAGTAGTGACTCAGACGTGGAGGCCGTGGCCTTAGGGGCTCCCAGCCCCGTTGGGGAGTCAGGCAGGTAAACACGTACCACGTGGTATGGCCAGTGAGGGCCCAGCCAGGGGAATCAAGAATGGCTTCCTGGAGGAGGTGGTGCTGAAGCTGGGTCCCGGAAGGTCCGTATGAATAGAAACACCGCCGGCCGGGAGGCATTCGGGGTGGACAGGGGCATATACGTGGAGCCCCCACCCCGTGGAGGATGGCAGCAGTGAGGGGAGGCAGACACGGTCCTCCAAAGCCAAGGCCCTGAAGGGCCCGCCGAGAACGCTCCAGTCAGTGAAGGAAATCTGGGCGTCCTCTCGCTGTCTCCTGACTCACACCTTCTAGGACCAGCTGGTAAATCAGGAGGCGGATGAGCTGTAAACTCTACCGAGGCCAGAAGGAGCCACTCTGGGCTAATGAGAACCACAGAGCAGTTTGAGGGCCTCAATTACCACTCTCGGCAGGAAACGCGTCCCCACATCTGCGGGGTGATTGAGTCCACCGGGACATCGCTGGCGGTGCAAGGTATTAAAACGAAGCGGGGTCCCAGAGCCATTCCGTCTCGCTTAAGTGGGCGGAGTGTTCCTCTGGGGGGTCAGGGCCGCAGAGACAGAAACTCGGGAGCGGGGCCGAGCCCACGTCAGGAACCGCTTTGGAGACCAGATGAGTACGAAGGACTGCCACTCCCCAGTGTTTTATTTAATTAAAAAATAGACAAGATTAACGAAATCACTGCTGTTTCCAAATGTGTGCAGTTGATCAGACGTGCCGGACAGAGAGGAGGCTGCTGGCCTGGCGGGGCTTCCTGGAAGCTGTCACTGTCACCACTCAGGGCACATGCTGGCCCCCTCTCCGAGCACGGAACCTATTCCCCTGGCCGGGATATTTAGTCCTGGGGGTTAGACAAACACCACCTGTTATTCGAGAGGGTTACCCTCTGCCATCCCACCCCACGACTGTCAGCGGGGAGAGGAGCACTGAGTGCGGCCAAGGGCCCCAGCCCCCTCCCACGCCTGCCAGCACCTGGCTGTTCAAGGACCTTGGCTCTGGTGCTTGGCCTCTCAGGGTCTCAGCCTGCTCATCTGTAAAGTGGGCAGTGGTAGCTGGGTCAGGAAATCAGAACTCTGCAATTGCACCTCTCCTAAAGGAAATTGTTCTCAGGGCGCCTGGGTGGCTGAGTCGGTAAAGCGTCCGACTTCGGCCTAGGTCGTGATCTCATGGTTCGTGAGTTCGAGCCCCGCACCCGGCTCTTCGCTGACAGCTTGGAGCCTGGATCCTGCTTCAGATTCTGTGTCTCCCTCTCTCTCTCTCTCTCTCTCTCTGCCCCTCCCCCACTCGTGCTCAGTCTCTCTCTCTCTCTCTCTCTCTCAAAAATAAACATTGAAAAAAAAAAAGAAATTGTTCTCTGAAATCAAATTTGATCGGGCGGCCTTTTCATATGCTAATTCTGGCCACGGCTCAGGCACACAACTTACTCTAAATAGACTTCGCAGGGATTCTAACGTGGTGGGAGGAGGAGGGGACAAAGGGTGGGGGGTGGGGGGTGGGCACCCTGTCAGAACCTCTCCGATCAGTCCCCTCTGGATGCCACCATTTCTGTGACGTAACTGCAGCCCCTGACACTCAGCTGTGCTGCCCTGTATCTCTTGCAACAGCCTGGAAGGCGCAGAATTGTTGCTCTGCTATCGTAAAGACGAGAAAAGGGAGACCCAGAAGTGTGGAGGGACTTGCCCGGGTTCACACAGCCGGTCCAAGGCCACCCTGCGCCCTGGGAACAGGCTCCCTTCCCTGGAGGACTCCTCGACCACATGTCCCACCCAGACCCTGGTCTGAGCTCCAGCCTCTGCAGCTGTCCCGCTCTGTGACTCTCAGGGCCTCCCATGCAAACTGCCTCTCCTCATCCCTTTCAGCTCGGTTCCGGTCAGCTGACGGTTTACCGACTGCCTGCCACACTCCAGCAGGGAGGTCAGGCCTGTGCAGGCCTCCCCAGGGTGCGCATCGTTGCTGGTTAACACGGTGACTAAGGTTAATTGGCTCCCGCCGCAGGTCTGGCACTGCCTTAGGAACACATTTGCACCACGTCACTGGCCCTCCCACGCCTCCTCTAAGGTAATTATTATTATACCCATTTCTCAGATGGGGAAGCTGGGGGCTCAGAGCGGTTAAGTTGCAGGGCGAAGCGACAGAGCTGGGATCAGAAACCAGCTGTGGCATCCCAGCTCTGGGCTCCCACCCAAAGGTGCTCAGCCCTTGTCTCCACCAGAGGAACCGGTGCCCCTGACCCTGCCCGTCCACAAAGCACATTGCAGGTTTAAGGTGCATTTGCTTCCTGCGTTTGGTTGAATGTGTGCAACATCACCCGTGAAGCCCCCAGGCAGCGTACCGCCCATCCTAAGACAGAGGAGCTGAGACTCGGGGGAACGGGAATGACCTTCAGCTCCCTACAGAACAGGTTTCCAACAAGCAGGTGCATCAATGATCTCCCCCGGGGCTTGTAAGGTGCTGGGCCCTGACATCTCTGAGTTGGGGAATCTGCACTTGACTGGCTCCGTGAGGGAGGCTGCAGTGAGTGTGAGGACAGGTAAGTCAGCAAAAGCGAGGTGGGTTCGGGCACTGGGTGATTGCAATGGAGGGTCTGATACGCAGTGGGCAGACCAGGTGAACGGGGTCCCCTGTGCGCCGAGAGGCAGGCAGAGGGGTGACATTGGAGAACTGGATGGGTTCATGGCGGTGAAGTGCTCAGAGGAGCCCCTAGCACAAAATGAGTGCTACGTACACATCAGGGGTTCTTCCACGAGTCGTGCCCTGTGACAGGCAGCCAGGGTGCGGGGTATTTCCATGACCTCCTTCAATTCTCGAAGCTGCTTTGGAGGACCATGGCTATTCCATGAGTCTCCCCAAGAGGAAAGAGTTAAGAGACTCCCCCCACCAAGGAGAAGGGCTGGGTCAGGTCAGCTGGGCGCTAAAGAAGGACCCCACCACCCTTCTTTCCTGTCCTGGGGCAGCTCGGCCAAGCCCCACCTCCTCGGTCGTGAAGGAAAGTGTGGCCCTCAAAATTCATCTTACTGGGGCACTCGGCGGTGGTGGGCTGAACAAATGAGTGGATGGATAAATGGACGAGCCCACGGATGAATGGCGGGGAGGGGTGAAGGGATGGATGAATGAGTGCAGGGCACAGCGAGAGCGAACCTTCTCTTCCAGCTCAAAGGCAGAAGGAAGATCCCCAATTTAATGACAGGGAAGGGAGCCCCGAGGGCAACCCCATGCCCGCAGTAACACAAGCACTGTCATTACTGTTTATGGTTTCCTGGGCCCATTAGCAAATCCCCCAGGCTCCAGGGGGCGATTAGATCAGGGGGAGGGGCTGGGCCTGCTCGCCGGCCACACTGGAGGGTCCGGGTCTGGGAAGCATCCCGTCTTGAATCCAGACGCTGACATGACAACATCAGGGAAAGCTCATTTGCAAACCCAAATTAGTGCCATCCTGATGATCATATACAAGAAAGATGGGCACATAAAGTGAGCCGTGAACAGGCATGACCACGGGTAACGGCATCACCGAGGCGCCGGGAGAGCTCATAAAGAAAGGTTTTTGTCACCGAAACCCATTTGGTGATTTACAGATTCAGCTTAATTCTTTGTGTTTGTATCCTGGCAGGGGTCTCTTTTTCTCTTAGCCTATCGGCGATCATCCTGGTTAGTAATATAAAGGTGTACGATCTGGATGCAAATACACAATCACGATAATCACAATTTTGATGATGAGATTTAGCATTTATTAAGTGCTTGGGCTGAGCCGGCCCTATTCCGGGCGTGTGACAAGCATCGCCATATCTACTTTTGAACAACGTGAGACACGCTTGCCTTTCTATCGTCTTGCGGTTTGTCTTTCTGGATGCGTCTGACTTACGTGTGTGTCCCCTGAACTCCTGTCTGGTCCTGGCTGAAGCGTGGACCGGCACTTTCCACGACACCAGCAGGCGTACCTTTCATAGCCCACTGCCGTAGGCATCTCCCAGCCTAGGGGAAGAAAGCCTGTCCCTGCCTCCTCCCTTCTTCATCCGTACTGCGAAACACAGACGTTTCCCTGTCGTGTGTGGAATGGTGGCCCTGCCAGACACGTGTCCACGTTGTAACCCCCAGGACCCGGAACGTAAGTGGCTTCACTTACAAAGAGAGTCTTTGCAGACATAATAAAAATAAGGATCTTGAGATGAGATCATCCCAGATTACCCAAGTGGACCCTAAATCCAGTGTCAAGTGTCCTCGTAAGAGACACAGAGATGAGTCACACTCCCGTGATATAAAGGAGGCAGAAATTGGGGTGATGGGGCCATAAGCCAAGTCACGCCTTTGCCAGAAGAAGCAAAGGAGTCTTCCCCAGAGTCTCCAGAGGGAGTGTGGCCCTCCCAATATCCTGATTTCAGCCATCTGGCCAGCGGAACGGTCAGAGAATAAATTTCTGTCATTTTAAGCCACTGAATTTGTGGTGACAATTAGGGCAGCCCCAGAAAACTAATACACTTGCTAATGGAAAATAATGGGCTACCTGACCTGGTCAACAAAGACCCAGAAAAAAAAATCAGGATACAGGGAGTAAGTCAGAATGAAGGGACCTAATGCTCCAAAACTCCAACAGACTTTGCGAGCATTTATTGCTAGAAACCCAGCATTTTGAAGGCACACACTCTTAGCCAGTGGACTGAAAAGTCCTTAAACTATTTTAAACTATTCAAAAGTGGGTGAGAATACAATCAACAGGATATAAAAGATGTAAAGCAAAGTCATCACATGGGCCGCACTGCCCAGGGCAGTGGTTACCAGCCACACGTGGCCACTGAGCCCCTGAAAGGTGCCTAGCCCAAACCGAGCTGTGCTGTAAGCGTAAAACACACAACAGATTTCAAAGATTTAGTGAAAAACAGAATGTGAGACATCTCAATAATTTCTATATTGATTATATGGTGATCACGTTTTGGATATGTGAATTAATTCTTACAATTAACTGCGCCTATTTCTTTTCACTTGTGTAATGTGGCTACTAGAAAATCCGAAATTACACGTGTGGCCCCATTACATCTCTACGGCTCAGTACTGATTTAGGGTAGGCTGGAAATTTGGGGATTTAAAAATTGTGTGTGCCATTCGGTTGGTGAAATAAGAAAACATTTTAAATGGCAGATGAGACTAGGATCCCAAAACAACGCAACAACATGCCAAAGGAGTCAAATGTGGGCAGCAAGGACTTCTCGCTGTCCCTTACCCCACCACCAGGTAGAGCAACAGATCTTTACCTCATGACCACACCTCCACGCTGCCCTCGGCTGATTGGATCTAGAGGTAGACACCCCTCTTTGAAGGCAGCCAATCACCAGACTGCCCGGAGATCTGAGCCAATCACATTGCTCCCCGCCCCCTCCCCCCAGTGGCCTGAGAGCGGTAGTGAGTTCAGGAGGTATAAGGATTCCTAGGGATTGCAGGACCCCTAAGCCAGGGCCAAGAGAAACACAATCCAGAGCTGAGCATGTCAGTTACAACGGCACTCGTTAAGAACGCAGATTCCTTGGCCCTGGCCCCAGACCGTCTGGGTGGGAACTGGGAAGCTGTGTTTTAAATCAGCCCCCGAGTGTGTCGGCCACAGGAGCTCTGAGGGTCACACTGAGAAACCCCAAGGGCAAAGGTTGCGGAGGTCGGTGGATGGAGAAGAGAGGTTGGAACAGACCAGGGGTGGCTGCCATGGGTCCAGTTCAGGGGGCCAGAGCCGGCCAGGAGGGTCAGTGTCTCAGCGGCCCCGAGAGGATCAGAGGGGCACCCTCACCACAAAACCCCAGCCAGCGTGGCCTCAGAACTTCCTGGAAAACTGGCCAGTGGGCACCAGGCTCTCGGCACTCTCACTTGAGCAGACGATCTGCAATGCCCTTCCTTTCACCTGGCATCTATTTGACTGAAGCCCCACTTCACCTCCACCTGAAGTCCTAGCTGGTTCCAGAGTTGAGGGCAATTGCTTCTCAGGAAACAGAGTTTATAGGGGGAGCCACCCTGGTGTCACCATCTAAACATGCCCCTCAGATGCCCTTAAACAGCCAGCAGCAAGCCGGCAAGATGGGCATGCCTGCTTAGAGCTGGGTTTCCAATGGGGCACCTGGGAGGCTCAGTCGGTTAAGTGTCCAACTTTCGCTCAGGTCATGATCTCACAGTTCGTGAGTTCGAGCCCCACGTCGGGCTCTGTGCTGACAGCTCGGAGCCTGGAGCCTGCTTCGGATTCGGTTTCCCTCTCTCTCTGCCCCTCTTCTGCTCACTCTCTGTCTCTCAAAAATAAACATTAAAAAAAATTTCTTTTTATTAAAGAACTGGGTTTCTGAGCTCAGGGCCACTTTCTGTGGGCCCCGAGGCAGGAGCCCGCCTGGCGGCCTCGCAGAACTAATGAGGCCGCCGTGTAACTGTAATTACACCAGTTCACGAGCCCGCACGGCTTGTTCACGCAGGGCCTAATGAAGCATCCCATGTTCTACAAACCTCACTGTGTGATTTAATTAACCCTCTGCCCCGGGTGTGCCCTCGTCACCCACTGCGAAGGAGGGGACCCCAGCCGGACTCGGGGAGCAGCGGCAGGGACTGTGTAACTGGGGGTGTGCCCTAGAAGGAGGTCCGGTCCTGGGAGAGGGGAGCGCATGCGCCAGCTAGTGGGGTCCGGGATTTGAGTTCGGATTTAGACGGAGGATAAAATATCACAAAGATAACGGGGAGGGTGACAGGTGACAGGTGGCATTTGGTGCAGGGGCACGAATGTGCGGCATGCAGGAAGGGGCCGTCGAGGGGCATTCTGGCTGGTGTGTGGACAGGGCCTGCTTGCACACGAGGCACTGTGGGGTACCCAGAGTCGGACAGACGAGGATGAAACCCAGCTCTGCCACTTGCCACCGGAGTGAGTCTGGGCAAGTGGCCGTCTTCCAGAAACACTTACCCCGGATCAGAGTCCTCTGCATACACTGATCGTTTGATCCACACATTAGCCCTGAGCAACTGGGACTAGCATTACTCCCATTTTGATGAGGAGGAGACCGAGGGTCAGAGAGGACAGGTAAGGAAGCCTACGGGCACACAGCCCGGAAGGGGTGGGGCCAGGATTCCAGCCCAGGCTGTCCGTGCCTGCCTCCAACGCTGGTGTGAATGTTAGCGCTGGCGTGGTCCGCCCCATCCCAGAGCCTGGAGGGCGGCAAGGTGGAGGGGGCGAGGGGTTCCCTTCTTCCCGCCCTTTCTACCTTCCTCCCAGCTGCCCCCTCCCCTGCACCCCTGCTGCACGCAACTTCTGTCTCGCCCTAAACCAACCGCATTCCGTAAGCTCTCACATCGGTGTCTCTTCTCCACCTGGACTGTTCGGACAGCCCTCCATCCCGGTGGCTCTGCCATTTACCCCGGGTACTTAATATTCATGGTGCCTCAGTTTCCTCATCTGGGAAATGGGGATAATAATACCTCCAGGGATTATTTTGAGGATTAAATGAGTTAAGGGTGGAACATGACTTAGAACGGTGCCTGGCAAACAGCATGCACTGTTGAAGTGTTAAATATAATGAAAGTCAGTTTCCATTCTTTTCCTGAGCCCTTCCTGCTAAGGGGTGGGGGTGGCAGGCCCTTCCTGCCTCAGATTGCTGAGACCAGGCTGGGTGTCAGGTCACATACACCAGCCCAGCTCAGTAAAGGACCTCTCTCGGGGTCCAGACCAGTAATAAAGTGACAATGACCATGGCGGCCAACCCTGACTGGGCACCTGTGTGCCAGGCCCCACCTTGGGTGCCTTATGCACCTGCTGTACCTCCTTGAATCCCCATCGCAAGGGTTAAGTGAATACCCCCATTTTACAGATGAGGAAACTGAGGCGTGGGGGGCGGGGGTTAAGTGACTTCTCCAATGTCACACATTTGTGACTCAACAGGGGGTGGGTTCACAAAGCCAGGGTGCCCACCACAGCCACCTACTTGGAACAGCACCATGAAGACGAAGGCTGGGAAGCTGGGCTCGATCACACACATATTATCTTAGGGGAACAGAGACCAACCCAAGTGTGTTCTGCACAGAGCACTAAGGGGACAGAAGGGATCCCAAACCCTATTCCAAACGGCACCCTGGAAGAAGGGTGGGATGCTGGACCAAGAGAAGACAAGACTCACTGTCCTCTGGGGTCTGCTGGGTTCTCATGGTTAACAGGGAGCTGGCTTCGTCTGTGTGGCCCCACAGGCCCAACCGGTCCAGCGGGCAGACGCTCAGCTCGGTTTACGATGAACCTACCAGTCAAAGCTGAAGACAGAACGGTAGGAAGGTGTGAGCTCCCTGGCACTGGAGGTGTGCAAACAGAAGGTGCAGGTTCCCACGTAGAAAATGCTGTAAGGGGAACCTGAGGCATCACTCACACGCTGGGTTTCCTCCAGCCCTGAGATTCTAGAAGGGCACGTACGCTCTGAGCCTGCCTTCCTCCGAGCAGCCCTGCCTCTCCCCAGCTCCGGCTGCCCCCGGCTCTGTGCCCAGTGAGGAGCACACAGCAGGAGCCTAGTAAATCCTCACTGGATGTTTTTGCAGAAGTTGCCGTGGATAAAAGATCAGTTTTAGTAACATTTATAATTAAAAAAAAAAAAAAGACATTCTCTTCACGACGTCAGAAGTTGAGAAGCATCTGCCAGTCAAAAGCAGCAAGGACGATGGAAAGAGACGGAACGGAATATGTACAAACTGTGCGGGGCTCCCAGCTAGATACTGTCAATGTCCAGCTAAGTGACCCCTCAGAATTACCCCGTCTTACAGGTGAGGAAGATGAGACTCAGGGAGGGTAAGCTGGCTGCCCAAGACGACAGTGACTCCTCCCTTTGTTGCCATGTCCCTGGGCACACAGTAGGCGTCCTTAGATGCCCGCTGTGTGCTCGAACAATGACAGACCGCCCCGCCCAAGGACCGCAACTCCAGGGGGCAGCGTCAGGGACCACCCTGTGCTTTCCTGCTCTTGGAACAACGCCAGCTGCAGCCTCATTTCCAGACCCTTCCCCGGCCCTGGAAGGGTCAGCCGCGTACCGAAGAAGGTCCTAACGGAGCCACGGCCCCAGCCCGCAAGACGGACATGCAATCATTTCTTCAACATTTCCTGCTCCGGGCGCCTGGGTGGATCAGTCGGTTGATCAGGTCATGATCTCACAGTGGTGGGTTCGAGCCCCACATCGGGCTCTGTGCGGACAGCTGGGAGCCTGGAGCCTGCTTCCGATTCTATGTGTCCCTTTCTCTCTGTGCCCTCCTCTCCCCCCCGCCCCGCTCACACTCAGTCTCTCTCTCTCAAAAATAAATAAACGTTAAAAAAAAATAAAAAATAAAATAAAATAAAGGTTTCCTGCTCTTTCCCCCAAGAATAAACAGAGCAAACACACACACATACTCTGACATTCACACCAGCTGGAGCGGAACCCCGTTGGCCCAGCGGCTTGGGGCCAAAGCCAGGGCCTCAGATGTGGGGATTCGCCCGACTTTACCGCTGCTGAGGAACCACTAATGACCCCAGCACCACCCGTCTTGCCGTAATTAAACTGCCAGGGGGACACTGCTGGGGACGCGGCCAGGGCCCAAGGGTATTGGCCTCGGTGCCGTGATCACAGCCAGGATCTGTCCCCTGTGGGTAGAGGACCCCGGCTGACTTCTCGGCCTACGCAAAAACATGGGCCTTGTTTCCCGTAGTGACAGTGAAAGCTGACTCAGGTCTCCACGCCGGGGTCTTCCGTGACCCGCATTTTTAAATGCAGATACCCCAACAATCCTCTTGTTGGCGGGTAGAGGCACCGAGGCCCTGAGAAGGGGCCTGATTGGTCCAACATCACAGCTAGCAGGGGGCAGAGCCGGATTCCCTCTCAGAACCCCCCAGCTCGCCACGACCACCAGCCCCCGAGGCCACTGCTCCCGCCCTCCGCTTCCTCCTGTGCGCCTCATTCCTTACACCCCCTTCATCAGAATCAGAGAATCCTCCATTCGAGTCCTGGCAGTCAACGCCACATAGCCAGTCGATGGCCAGAACCGGATCAGCGAGGCCCAGATCTACCAAATATCCTCTGGACAACACCACAGATGGTGTGTGTGCACGCGCGTGTGCCTGCCTGTGGCTGCGGTGTGTGTTTTAATAGCCACGACGCAAAGAAACAAAATACCGTCTGGTATTTCTTTATCCTGCGCCTGGCTGGAGGCAGCACTGGTCTGAGCTGGGACACCACTCAGCTGGCGACAGGGCAGGCCGAGGATTTATTCAGAAGCGCTCTGTGTTACTTTCTACCCGTATGAGGACAGCTGGTTCTCCGGAGATCTGAGCTCGGTGCTCTGGCCACGTGCACGGTGGGGATTCCGGTGGAAATGAATTACGCAGGCAGCTCTGGTCTCTGCTGGGGTGAGGGCGGCCGGACAGAAAGCAGGAGGCCGTGGGGGAGCACCAGACAAAGCGGAAGTCCCTTTGACGCTCAAGGAAGGCCAAGGACGTGCACAGTTTACACAGAGCCAGTATCTGGCTCTCACTTCACCAGTTCAAAGAGCCCTGCGAAGTGGGCGGGTTTCTTCCCATTGTTCAGACGGGGAAGCTGAGGCTCAGAAAGGCAAGAAAGAAGAGAATGGAACTCCTGGTGAGCTACTTGTGTGTTCACAAGGCCCCATGCCGGGCGTGACCTAACAGGAGGCGTGGTGTGGAGGGAGGACCAGGGAACGGGGAACCCAATGCAAACTGCTGCTCCTTCACTGCTCCTGGCTGTGCAACCTCAGCCCAGCCACCTAACCCCTCTGAGCCTTAGGGGCTTTCATCTGAAAGCCCCGATCAAAGTACTTCCTGTGCAGGGCTGTCTGCAGTGCTCAGCACGTGCTGCCGGCTTCCTGCACCAGCCTGCTGCCCTTGACTCTGGGAGCGAAGGGCCATTCTCCCAGGGGCCAACGGAAGCATCTCACCCACGCGCACAAGGACGGGATGGACAGCGACAGCAACAGGTGCAGGTGACGGCGCCGAGAAACTCCAGGACAATGGGCGAAGAGCTGTGTGCCCTGGCTGACGGGTGACAGCCACACCCCCCTGTCCACGGGTTCGAGGACCGGCTGCATTTCCCCGGCTCGGAAGCGGACACCCAGGACGGGAGGCCTCCCATGGGCCCAAACCCACCAGTGCCAGTGGGTGCACCATGCCAGCCCGCGAGGGGCTCGGAGCCCCTTGGAAACTACCAAAGACACATCTGGAGGTTAGACCTCCAGCAGTTTAAATCTATTTGCATTTGGAAGATACTCAGCATCTTATTTTAAGGGCAAATTTGTGCCTACTTTACTATTTCTGCTTAAAACCCAAGAACAAAAAAACCCTCGATATGCTTGCCCGGCCGAGGCTCAAGCATGTGTGGACCAGGGTGACGGTCACACTTTGGAAAGCACCTCTGTGCCCTGGATCCTGTGCAGAAGCCGGGCAGATGCCAAGGGCTCACAGGAGGGCACCTGAAGCTCATCCAGTCCAGGCCTCACCGGTGTCCTCTCTCCAGGGCCCCGCAGTAGACCTCCAGCTGACTCTCATCCCTCCCAACATGGGGATCTCACTACCTCCTCGTACAACCTGTTCCAATTTAAGGTGGCTGTGGTAGAACATACTTCCCCCGAGTGTTCCCCTACCGGTTCCCCCTTTTCATCCCACACAGAGCACCCAGCTCCGGTATCCACGGGACAAGTGAGAGGGACAACAGGTTCAGTCTTTTGTTCCAATCCCTGCCTGTGACATTGGGTCTTTCCATTTGGCTTCCTTACCGGCAATGTGAACACAATCTGCCTGGGACTGAGCCCGCCCTCTTCCGAAACAAACCCACTCCTCCCCCATGTCCACCCATCAGCCCAGCCTCAAAGCCAGAGTCGGCTCAGTGCCCCTCCCCCCTCCCCCAGGATAACACGCCGACCAAGATACTCTCATCACCAGGCCGCCTGTGAGCCCGGCCCTGCGCACACAGCAAACCCACAACGGGGAGTTTCTCCCACTTTACAGATGAGAAAACTGAGGTTCAGAGAGGTCATACAAGCTGACGAAGTCACACGGCTACCAAGAGTGAGAGCCAGGATTCAAACCCGGGTCTGAATGAAACCCAGTGAAACTGTCATGGCCAGTCTAGCAGCACGGCCTGCGTCCTTTCTGCCACCTTGATGCCCCTTATCCTGCCCTTCGGGGACCCTCCCCCCAGCCTCTGCTCAGCTTAGCACTCGCCACCATGCCTCCAGCCTTGCCCACCCCCTGCCCCCTCCGGCCTGAGTTCGCCCACACAGCAGACCAGCTGCCAGCTCCAGGACAAAGTGGGAGCCCTGGCTGAGAACCCTGCACACCAGCCAGGCTTCTCTCTTGCCATCCCTGCCCCCCTCCCCCCACCTCTGCTCCAGTTACACCGACCCCCTGGCTGTGTCCGGGCTGCCAACACGCCCTCTGGCCACGCAGATACCCAGTGGCAGAGCCAGGCTCTGAATCCGGATCCTTCCGTTTCTCAAGATCTGACCTCCCACAGCTGGGACCACTTGCCAGAGTCGGGGACACATGTCTTCCAGACTCCTGCCGCACCCCTGCACTCATCCTGGGAGGGAGGGTGACTCACTCTGGTGCACCTGGAAGGAGGGCCGGCACGAGGAGCCCAGCCCCTCCTCGCCCCCCCGCCCGGCATCGCCTGCCAGAGTCCAGAGACAGGCAGGTTCCCCAGACCATTTCTGGGGTTCGCCGTTAGGACGCCCATTTGCCGAGACACCCAAGCCATGTCCTCCAGTAGCCACGACGCAGTGCTTGAAGCGACATTCTGCTTCCCTATGCTGCCTCCCCGTCTGGGTGAGCCCCTGGGCGCCCTGTAAGGACATCGTAAAGAATGAGGAGGGGTCGGGGCGCCTGGGTGGCTCGGTCGGTTGAGCGGCCGACTTCGGCTCAGGTCACGATCTCGCGGTCGGTGGGTTCAAGCCCCGCGTCGGGCTCTGGGCTGACGGCTCGGAGCCTGGAGCCTGCTTCCCATTCCGTGTCTCCCTCTCTCTCTGCCCCTCCCCGATTCATGCTCTGTCTCTCTCTGCCTCAAAAATAAATAAACATTTAAAAAAAAAAACTTAAGGGGCGCCTGGATGGCGCAGTCGGTTAAGCCGCCGACTGCGGCTCACGTCACGATCTCGCGTGATCTCTCGTGAGTTCGAGCCCCGCGTCGGGCTCTGGGCCGACGGCTCGGAGCCTGGAGCCTGCTTCCCATTCCGTGTCTCCCTCTCTCTCTGCTCCTCCCCTGTTCACGCTCTGTCTCTCTCTGTCTCAAAAATAAAATAAACGTTTAAAAAAAAAAAAAAAAAAAGAATGAGGAGGGGAGGGGGTGAATGGAAAGGGACGGGGTGGGGATGGTGCTTCTAAGAAAAGGAAAGAAAGAAGGGCTCAGAGACCCCCAGGCCCCACAGACTAGGTGATCACACAGACCCTCCCCCCGATTACACTAATTAAGGGCATGGCCCCTCCTCCAATTCTGCCGCCTGTTCGTTCGGGCCTCAGAATCCTCTGCTAAGAAGCACCACCCTTTCTGGGGCTCCTGGCACCCCTCCCTCTCTGTGGCCTCGGCCTGGCCCTCCCCCACCCCCTCCGCCTGCACCTATCCCCTCCCTGCAATATACTGAGAATGAGCTTCTCGGATCCCAAGGGCAGCCGAACTGGGTGTGTTTCCAGCGCCCAGCCTGCCTGGCTCCCTCTGGACACTGCTCCGGCTTCTCGGTAAACACATTCTCCTGCAGAGACTCTCAAGTCGGAGGGCCCCAGGGACCCCAGCCCGGGGCCTCGGCCCTGTGGCAATAACGCAAAGATGCTCCTGTTTGAGCAAACAGGTCTTCTCGGGACACATTCTGCTTAAGGCCAGGAGAATCTAACCAAGGGTGGGATCGAGGCTGTGTGTGCCCCGGGAGGGGAGGGGAGGGCAGAGCAGGAGGGAGTGGGTGCACGGAGCAGCCAGCAGGGAGGTGCCCGTGGAGTCGCCATGCCTCAAACGGCAGCATCCCTGACGGATTTCTGTTGCTCAATGCAATGATCTGGGATGAGGAGGGTTCTCTTAGCTCTGGTCAACGTGGCCCAACCGTCCATGGCCGGGACAATGCCTTGAGCAGGCAGGGACTCTGGAGGGGGACGAGGGGGCAGAAGAAGGACCACGCTGTGGTCACCATGCTGCCATTTGCCTTGTAGCCTCAGGTAAGTCACCTCCCTCGCTGAGCCTCTGTTTGCTCACCCGTAAAACAGGGTGACCACAGCAACCCTTGCACGGTGGCAACATGGGACCCAAGGGAACAGGGGACACAAACCCACTCTGGAAGGAGAGAGGGCCTGGCAAAAATGTGAGGCTTTATCCTTCACAGCCAGTGACTACAGAAGTGTTACTAACAGCAGGCAGCCCTGTGCTGTGCCGGGCACACCGTACCCCATTCTCAGGACAGGGAGGCTTTCTGTGCCCTCCGAGGGAGGAGGCCGAATAAAGCCCGGCAAGGTTAAGACATTCACCCGGGGTCACACAGCTGCCACGCAGCAAAGCTGGAATTCCAATCTGGGTCTGACTCCCAACTCTGGCCCTCCCAGGACCAGCTCACACGGCTTTTAGAAATCATTTCCCCCTTTTCTAGAGTCTGAGTCTCCAGGACTGAACCTGGGCCCCGGCACGTGGCCCTGAGCCAGGGCTGGGTGCGGTTCAAATGACGTCATTAGCCCAGACACCCGTCAGACGTAACTCCCTTCGGCTGATTCTCCTCCCCTCTGTCATCAAACTCTGCACAGGAGGTGACTCGGCCAGAATACCTGCCCTCCCTCAGAGACAATGACACCACGGAAGTCACTGCAGTGAAAGTGGGGGCTGAGGGAATACCTGACCCAGAGAGGGCTTCTGGAAAGCTTCCTTTGTTCTTCAAACAAATCTCCCCTGAGCTCCTGCAACGTGCCAGGCCCTGCGCCCAGCGCCGAGGAGGAAAGTGTGAACAGGATGGGTCCTGGGCATGGAGGCAGGCAGGTGTGCGCCCGCCTAGTGCTGTCCTGTGACCTTCACTCAGGAAAACCAGCCCTTATTCCCTACTGACAGGTGGGAACACTGAGGCCAGGGGGGCTCCGGGCCCACTCCTCCATCAGGCAGTTGGCTGACGGCAGAATCCAGGACCCTTCTGCGCCCCCGGGGGAGGACTGTGCATGCAGCTGGGGTTCCCCACAGGCAGAATTCATGCCTCAAGTCCAGGGGCTGGCAAAGTGCAGCCCATAAGCCAAACCCAGCCCCAGATGAAGAATGTGTTTTGCGTTTTTAACGGGTTATAAAACAAACGACCAAGAAACAATGACAACAAAGCAAAGCAAACTATGCAGGAGACGCTGTATTTTAGTCCTTCGAACCTAAAACATTCTCTGTCTGGTCATTTACACAAAACGTGTGTCACCCTCGCCCTGTCCACACCTCACTTTGCAGAGGAAGACAACCGGGGGGGTCAGCGCATTAGGGGCTGGGCTGGGTCTGTGTCTTAATTCTCTTTCTGACTACGAATAAAGAGGCTGGAGACACTGGGAATGTATTGTCTCACGGTTCTGGGGGCCAGAAATCCAAAGAGCGCCAAGCAGGCTGATTCCCTCCGGGAGGCTCCAGGGGAAATCCAGGCATTGTCTTTCTAGTTTCTGGTAGCTTCCAGCAGCCCTCAGCCTCCCCTGGCTTGTAGGCAAGTCACTCCAGGCTCTGCCTGTCTTCACACGATACCCTTGCCTGTGTCTCTGTGTGTCCCTCCTCTTCTGAGGACACCAGTCATTGGATCCAGGGCCCATTCCAGTATGACCTCATCTTAAATAATTGCATCTGTAAAGACTCGATTTCCAAATAAGCCTATATTCGCTAAGGTTCTGGGTGGATTCGAACCAGGCGGGCAGCGAGGCCCAGCCTGGGAGTCATAACTGCCTGTGCAGCTTCTGGCCCCCGGGACCAGACTTTTCCTGCAACGTGTCAGCTTCTGCCTGTGAGCTGCAAGGGCAGGCCCCTCACTGCTTCCCTAGGCCCACCTCCGCCTCCCACCTGCTTAGGTCCGGAAAGGGAACCACGGGGTGGCTGAGCACCCGTGATCTGCTGGGGACGCTGTCACCCATGAGTTTGTCACCGACGGAAGTGACAAATCCCGGGGCCCTGCAGATGCTGCAGACAAGAGTAAAGACGAAGCGAATGCCCAGGAAGAGAAGGTGGGTGAAATGAGACGACGTGGCCCTCCAGTGCAATACCAGCCCCCCGACAACGAACATGTTATCTGACCCGTAAAGATGCTCACGACATTCCCGGCACCAGGACTGTGCGGGCACTCTTGGGTGCTCACTAAACACGTCGCTGAATGTTATAATCAGATATTTTAGGTGAATGGACCCTCACCTGTTTCCCAAGCCTCCACTTTGTCCAGCCCACCACATAGCCTTGGGAGGAAGGCTGCTGATGGTGGTGGGGGCAGGGTTGGTTCTCCCTGGTGGGCTTGAGGAGGGCTCCCTGGAGGAGGGGTGCAGGGATGGGCTCTGAAGAGGGTGGAGGGTATTACCTGCAGAGGGATCACTGGGGCCAAAGGCACCGAGGCGCAACCCCGTGTCAGTACCCTTGACCCCAAGCACACCGGGGGACACACAGGGGGAATGGTGGGTGTCTGGTGTCCTTTTGGCTGTTCTGTGCGCACCCCCCTGCATTTGGGGTGAACCCCGGTTACACCCGATGCTCAGAAATGGAGCGGCCAGACCCTCTCTGCGCCCCCAAATACAGGCAGGCAGGAGACCTGGGCTCGGCCAATCACGAGCCTCCTGGCTGGCACATGACCTGCGTGAGCCAATCAGATACTCCTACACAGAAGGGGCCTTGAACTCGATCGTGGCCACGCTGGCTGGCCCCGGTCCTGCCGAAGGGCATCGCAGGCTCCCCGCTTCCGGCTTCCCGGTCTGCCAGTGGCAAATCTGGCTTTGCAGCTCCTGCCCAGTCTCTAGGCCCCACCCAGGGCCAGGGCTCGGCCCCATGTCCGGCCATCAGAGCACCCCACCTGGCACCTAGGTATTCACTAAGTGCTTGTGGCTCACCGGACAGCTCCGGAGATGGGCGCCACCGTCACCTGCTTTGTGTCAAAAGCCCGCTGCTGGCTGCCGCAAACCACGGCCGCGAACGCACAGCCCGCAGACCTGCCTGGCGCCGTGCGGACCAACCAGGTGGCTTCCACCACCAGGGAGCTGAGGGAAGAGAGGAGGGGGCCTGGCACGGTCCTGCCGGGGGCGGGGGGCCGGGGGCTCAGGGCCTGCCCGGCGCTGGGCTCCGACCCAACCATTCGTGGGGTAGAGTCAGCATCAACTGAAATACAGGCGAGAAAGGGCTTGGTCACCAGGCCGGGTACATACACGCTACAAAAGGATGCGTGGACGGCAACCTGTGAGCTTAGCACGTGGCCTGCACCAGCTCTGGAGAAAGACACTGGCACATTCTGAGGTGCTGGGGGTCAGGACTCAACATATGAATGGGGGGGGGGGGGCGGTGGGACACACAGTTCAGCCCGTAACAGTAACACACGTAAAGGCTCTACCATATAAAACTCACACCCGCGTCACCAATAATAATTAGCACTGACCTGTGCCCCCCGAGTGCCAGTAACAGGCCATGCATTTCACACGCATCCTCTCTAAGCCAGGGAACGACCCCAGCCAGGTGGGTTCACATCCCGCCCCGGGGCCTGCCGGATACTCCCCTCCTCCCCTGGCCATGCCCTGCATGGGAGGGACGGCGGGGCATTCCTCATCCTTTCACAAACATTAGAGCCCTACTGTGTGCCAGTCCTGTGCTATCTGGCAGGTACGGTTTAGTCGGCAAGAAACACAAGTCCTTAAGAAAGTTCCTTCCAGCTGGGGAGACAGATGCCAAACAGACAAGCAGTATCGGTGAGGTGTACCTAGGGGGAGCCCAGGAAAGGCCTCCTCAAAGCAGGCCCCGGTGTGGGGCCTGGACCGTTGGGGTCGGGCCCTGGGAGAGGAAAGGACACTCCAGGAAGAGGGGTGGGGTGTGCAAAGGCTGTGTCCTGTGTGTAGAGCTCTGTGGGAGAGGTGGGGCAGGGCTGTTACCCTTCCAGCCCCCACACCTCCCACGAGACCCGGGGCAGTGACCTCACCTCAGAGAGTCTATTTTGTCACTCACAAATGGCCAACGCTAAGACCTCAGAGCCAGACTTTCTGGGTTCAAATCCCGACTCCAGCACTGCTGAGCTGGCCTCCGTGTGCACACTTCCTCCTCTGTGACTTAGGGATACAAGTCTCCAGCTCTAGGCCTGTCCTGGGGAAGCAAGACTTAGGTTTATACAGGCAAAGAACTTAGCACGAGCCTGGGACCCAGAAGGCTCTAGAAACAATGTTCATTGCTCCTGTTCTCGTTTATCTGGGGTTGTCTGGGGACAAGAGGAAGGATGCGGCAGCACTGTGTGCCCCAACGCAGAAACCGCATGGGCTGGGGCAAGGGTCCTCCTTCTCCACCGGGTCCCTAGAGCAGCCAGCCCTCCTCAACTCTGAGCTCTTCCCCTGTTGGCCCCTCCCAGGAGACCCTGCGCCCAGGGTTAGCTTAGCCACACCCTCCCCACAATCATTAAGGGCAGGTTCAGGAGCCCCATGCTGGCCACACTCAGTTCTGTGCCTCACACGCTGTGTGTCCTGGGCACATGCATAACCTCTCTGATCTGAGCTCCCTCAGGGCAGCGCTGTCACCTGGAGAACAGGATCAGGCCAGCCCCCTCCTTGGGAGTCCCACGAGGACCCAGGCCAGCCAGGTCTGACAAGGCAGTGCTGCCCAAAGCTTAGGGGTGCTTCTCTCCAAGTGCAGCCTGTTCTCGGGGCGCTGTGAGACTCCCAAGCAGAGACTCAGAAGCTCTACACGTTCTCCTCCGCCACCTGCCCAAACGTGTGAACGTGTGGCTTTTGGTTTCCAAGCAGACGCAAGACCCTCCGCCTTTCCGCAGGAACAGAGGGCTGGGTGGCCCAGGCAGCTGCCATTTCCTGTTCGGCACACACGGGAACCCTGAGAAAAGCGTGTCCGTGCCTGTCCCCAGCAGCAGCACAACCGGGCATCTCTGAACCCACTCCAGCATCAGATCCCAGGTGGCCGCGGACTGAATGTTGGCATCTCCCCAGAACGGGTACGTGGAGGCCCTAATCCCTCAGCGGGATGGCGTTTGGAGTTGGGGCCTTCGGGAGGCAGTTAGGTCACAGGGGGGGAGCCTTCACGAGGGATCAGCAACCTGACAAGAAGAAACAAGAGAGCTTGCTTCTCTCTCCGTCTTGTCAGCACACCGCGTCAAGGTGGCCGTCTGCTAGAAGGCAAGAGAGCTCTCACTAAGAACCAAATTGGCTGGCACTTTGACTCTGGTTTCCGGCCTCCAGCACGGTGAGAAAAAACTGTTGATCAAGTCCCCAGGCCACGGTACGTCGTTAGGGCAGCCTGAGCTGACGGAGACAGCGGGGAGCGGCATCTGTTGGGGGCAAATCCGCGTGCAGGGAGAACACGGCCCCAGAATCAATACTTGAGGGAGCCCGGGGAGGGGGGCGCGGGTGTCTGCAGCCACGGTAGGGTGGGATGGGCCACTTCCCAGGGGCAGGCTCTGATCCATGCAGCCAATCCAAGGAGCCAGCAGGCACCCAGCCGTTGCTATGGTGCCCACGGGGTCGTGGCCAATCACCTCCTTCCTGGCCGGCTCGGTCCCGGGGACCAACGGGGTCCCTCTGCCGAGCCCGGGACTGGCAGGAAGCGGCTCCTTGGATCGGACAGCAGCCAGCAGCCCGCGGCCCTCACATTACAGGCTCCTCACGGAGGGGAGAGGCAGCCCCGCGGTCCAGCCACCTCTACGGTCAACTGCTAGAACTCCCAACAGCGGGAATCCTTCCAGCGCCACACGTGCTTCCCGAAGCCCTTCCCGCACGCCTGCTGCGCACCGGGATCCGGGCTGAGGATGTGAGATGCAGAGACGCAAGGCGGGGCCTGGCCTCCAACTGCTCGTGGCTCAGGACAAAGGGGTTGGGACCCACACGGGGGAGCGGCTGGCTCAGTCCGCTCGGGGAAACGTGTGCTGCACGTATCGACACCTGCACGACCATGTGGTCCCTATGTTTCAACACAAGGGCAGCGTCGCCTCCCTCTACAGCACCCCCACTCTATCCTGCCAGTGCTCCAAAGCACTCTCAATGTCACTGTCAGAAGACAGAATGGACCATCCCAGAGCAGAGCCAGAATGGCATCGCGGAGGGCGGGTGCTGGCCGGGGCCCTTGAGAAATCAGGGTCAGCCTCCTACGTAAACAGGGAGGTTGGGTCACCTGCCCAAGGTCATCGGGAGTCGCATGGCAGGATTCACGCTCAGCTCTGACTGCAAGCCTGCGTTCTAACCACCCACACAGCAGGCCACCCTCACTCTCCTCTTTGGCCCAGAGCCTGGCTCTTTGCTAATGAGACCCACAGAGCTGGGTTGGGCCCGGCTTCGGACGCCTACGCTCTGTGCCCATGGGGCTTAGAGGGCCAGGAGGGGTCTGCCAGGCTCCTGCTGGGTGCTCGGTGCCTAGAACAGGTCTGGTACACAGTAGGTGCTCCATACAGGTTTGTTGAATGAATAAAAGAACTGAGCAGGAGAATGAGGGCTCAGCCGTCAGTGCCTGGGTGCTCAAATGAAGACTGGGAAATCCTGGCAAGACGACTCCTTCCAACTAACTCAACAGCCACATCCCAGGTATAGGCATTTGCAACCAGGCCAGCGGCTCCCAAGCTGGGGCCTGGCCTCAGGGCCCGTCTCCCACGCTCAGCTCCAACCAGACAGAAATTCGAGCAGCAAGTCCCTGTCATGTCTCCGGACAGCGATTCCAGATCCAGGCTGTCTGGCGGGTTATGTGGAAGAGAAGGCTGGAAGGGCCTCCTGGGAGGAGACCTTCACGGCCTCTGCTCACCTCTGGTTCCTGTCACCGTGGCTGTGCCTAATACCCTCTAACAGCTGTCTGGACAGACACCCCTCCGCAAGACTTGCTCACAGCAAGAAGTCAGGACACGGCTGGCCCGAAGTCCCCCCTCTTCCAGCCAAGTTCGTAGGAGGTGCTGTCTCTGCCACCCCAATGTCCAGCTCCTGGGCCTGGGCTTGTTTGGTTCTGTGGAGGGGGGTGGGGAACAGGGAAGAGACCAGAGTCACAGAGCCACCTGTGACTCTACCATTAAAGGTCAGGGCTTCCATTTTTCTGGCTAAGAAACCACACCATGTCAGGGCAGCTGGAGTTTAGCAGGCCTGGAGGGCTGACTCATCTGAACCAAACTCACAAGAGACTAATGAATAAGCCAGGCAACTCATTTACGGTGATAACACGGACAGCGACCGGAACAGGCACCAGGCCCCTTGTGAAGTGTCCCAGCCAGGAACAATCGCCCTGCAATGTGGGCAGGAGATGGCTACAATCTACAGACACAAAACCAGAGCCCTGGGAGGCAAAGGGATTAGCTCAGAGTCCCAACCGGGAAGAGGCAGAGCTGGGATTCAAACCCAGGTCTGCCTGACTCCCAGGCTCTGCACAGTCTTTCACTACAGATGGTCTGACCCTGAGCCACACCCCTTCCTCCATACCAAGGGCTGGCATATTAATCAGGGAAAACAAAAGTAATAGGATGTTTACACAGAGAAAGAAATTTAATAAGGCATTGGCTCATGTGGTTATGAAGGCTGACAAGGGCAAAAGCTGCAGGGTTAGCCAGCAGCCTAAAGACTCGAGGAGAGGCCCCGTTGCAGTCTGAGTCTGAAGGCTGCCTTCTGACAGAACTCCGCCTTGCCGGAGGAAGTCAGTCTCCACTCTATTGGGGCCATCAGCTAATTAGATGAGGCCCACCCGCGTTATAAAAGGTAAACTGCTTTACTCAAAGTCTGCTGATTTAAAAGTTAATCGTATCTAAGAATGCCCTCACAGAAACATCCAGAATAACGTTTGACCACACATCTGGGCACCACAGCCCGACCAGGTTGACAGATAACATCACCGTTGGCAAATTCTTTCTATAAAAGGCCAGAGAGTCGACAGGGAGAGTCTGTGGCCATACGGTCTCTGTTGCAGTTCCCCGGCTCGGCCGTCATCACACAAAGGCAGCCGCAGTCTGTAAGTGAGCAGGTGTGGCTGTGTTCCAACAAAACTTTATTTACAAAAGCAGGCAGTGGGCGGGGTTTGGCCCACAGGCTGTCGTCGCCACCCTGTCTCGAAACCACACGACAGGGCAGGAGCAGCATGAACTTCTGACCATGACCCTGCATTTCTCTAACTTAAACACCGCGTCTGTATTTTCATTTCTCAGCTTGCTTTCACATTTCTTAAAAAAATTAATGTAGGGCTCAAATCAGATCATCAGCAGTCAATTAACAGTAAATCTCAGGCCCTCATACATGGTAAAAAAAAACAACGACGAACACAAGCCTCACGAAGATGTGTTTTAATTGAAAACTATAAAGAAGGAAGGCCATTAAAGAAATCTACAGCAAACGTTAAAGGAAACCCAAAAGTAAACAGTCCAGGACGATAACATTAATTCCAGCACCGCTGATCCGAATTACAGCCGAGTCCCTGGTCACAAGCAGCTCGAGAGACCCTGGAGTCCTGGCTGTTGCTCTGGATTTAGCAGAATATCCTGTGTGGCTCTGTCTCGCTTCCCATTTTCTGTAGAGAGAAAGCTCTGACGGGGATGAAAAGCCAAATTTATGACCCGTCTCATAGCGTTGAAGCAGCTCCTTGAGGCCTTATTGTATGCTAACACGCTGGACATCAATCCTTGACGGAATGGAGTTCACGGTCAGGGGATTAATGAGTGCCCCGTCACGTCTGAGAAGAAAGGCTCCCGGAGCGCAGGCTGGCCCCTGGGAAGCAGGGCCGGCTGAACCCCCACAGCTTCCAGAAGGCATGACGATGAGGCAGCCCTCGCTGGAGACGGTGTGGTGACGGTGCAATGAGGACACCGGCCCAGAGACGCTGACCACCTTGCCCGAGGCCACACGTCACGTCTGCAGGGGCCTGGCCCCCATCTGAATGCCCCAGTTTCCTAAGCTAACATTGCTGCTCAGGGCCCGGCGGATCCGGACCAAAGTTGGGGTGTGAACTTCCGCTCGAGCCGTGGCCGCGTGAATCGAGTTCCAGCTCCACAACCAGCGGGATTTTCCCCAGCGCCGAAATCAACGAGAGGCCACCACAACCAGACCCTTGATGGGTATGATGCTTCACAGCCGCCCTCATCTCCCTTGAAACCCTGAGGGCTCCCTGATGATCATGCAGGTGTCCCAGAAGGAAGGCGAGGCCCAGAGAGGTCTAGCAATTTGCCTGAGGTCACACAGCCTGCAGCAGTGGTCTGGCTCCAAAATCCATGCTCTCTCTGCTCCACTTCTAACACCTTGTATCAGCGAAAAGCCAAAGACCATGGGTTCAGGAAGACAAAGGCGACTCCCCTGTGTGACAGCACCCCACCACCGCCACAGGGTGCTGGGAAGAACTGGCTTTCAGTGCGAGGTAAGGACCACAGCCACAGATTCGTAGTTGTACCGAGCACTCCTAATCTCAGAGCGAGCCTACCCAAGACAGGAATCGAACGACTGAGGGAGGAAGGGGCCGATCTCCATGGGGGCAATACGCATCCTATGGCCGGTTTCAAGCTACCAACAAGATAACGACCAGCTCACAACACTAAAAGCTGAGTAACTGGCTCTCGTGAGCTACTAGGAGCAGCTTCAGAATGTGATCGGGTGAGACCCACCTCCTGGGGTAAAATAAGTTAGGGCCACGGGGTTTCCAGGGGCTTCCGCAGAGAGGGGGACCGGGCAGAGACCATGAATGGCCAGCTGCCAGAACGCTGGAGGACCCAGAAGTCAGACCACCACTCCCTGGTTCCTTTGTAAGTCCACCCATCCCCAGTCTGTGCTCTGGAGGAGACTGAGCACCAAGACTGCATAGGGAGCACTGTTTTCCATCCGTTCCCCGTTTCTGAGCTCCCCTGCCCTGGTGTCGTTCCATGCTGGCTTCTGCCCAACTGCACCTGCGACTCTCTTAGGAAGATGCCCTCCGCACCCCCAAAGAGAGGGGGCAGTGCCTGGGAGTGCTGATGACCACCCCCCACCCCAGGCCCATAGCAGTAACGGCTGCCTTACCCCCACTGAGAACAATCCATCAGGATCAGCCTGAAACTACCTTCATCTGAAATCACCCCCTGCCCCCCCATGCCCCACCTAGTCTCCCCCGGGAGCACCTCCTTAATAAGTCGCTTACACTCCTATCCCGGCTCAGGGCTTCTAGGGAAACCCCCCCTCCTCACTCCCACCAAGAGCCTGGATTCTCACAACCTCAAGCCTACCTTGGACACTTTCCAGCACCTTCCAGCCAGTGTGGTCTTGGGGTGGAGGCTGGACCAGCTTCTACTGACTCTTTGCTCTCTCCCCCATTCACGCCCCTCCCCCCCACACACACACACACACCTGGTCTCAGTCTCCCCTTCCATCCCTGCCCCCTCTGAGCCAGCCTCCAGCAGCGGCCGGTGAGTGAGCACAAGTCGGAGGAAGTCCCCACCCTGCCTTCCACCGGCCACACATCACCATCGGGAGGATCCGGGCCAGCGCCCGGGCCGACACACGTTTTTATTTCTGCAGCAAAACATACCAAACTTCACACTAAAGGCATAAATACAGACTGTAAGTCAACTCGAGACATCAATTTAAGTCAGGTTTTGCTGCCTAACAAGTCACACAAAAGTCTTCTGGCTTTTGGAGCTTTGGGACGTGAGATCACTGAACGGGTTTTGTTGGGCAGCTCTATCCTATTTCCCCGTGAAGGGGAGAGCTGGACCGGAGGCCTTGGGCGGCTTTCCCACTTCTAGATGCCAGCAAATCCCCTTCCAAATGGTTGCTCTCATTTTGGCTTCCAAGGGCGGTGCGTGCGCAACTCCGCTTCTCCACCCTCCCTCCGCTCGGATACATGAGACTTGGAAAATTTTGCACATCGGAGGGCTTTGAAAGGGTCCTGCCTCATTTCCCCATTCATTCGTTGAGACCCAGCAGGACGGCAGCCGCCGAGCCTCCCCTGGATGAGGATGAGCCGGCCGGCCCTCCTTAGGGCCCCGCTCCAGACCCCCTCTTCCTGGCTGTGGCCAATCCGTCGACAGGTTGGCCTCTGCCACGCGGCTGAGAGGCCCCTGGGCTCCGAATCCAGGCCCTGGGTTCAACCACGGACACAGTCATCGTAACAGCTAATTCGACTGTACTTTGGTTCTTGCCTAATCATTTCACTTGAATGAACTCGTTAATCCTCGACATGCTTATGTGGTAGTGTCCTAACCCTTTCAGGCTGTTGTAACAAAAATACCATAGACGGGGTAGCTTATACGCAATGAACAATTTGCACAGTTCTGGAGGGTGGGAAGTCCGAGAGCAGGGCACCAGAAAACTCGGTGTGCGGTGCGGGCCCGTATCCTTGGCCGTCTCTTCACTAGGACATCACATGGTGCAAGAGACGAGCTCACTCTCTGGGGTCTCTTCATGAGACAATGTTCCTAATCCTGAGGGCTCTGCCCACATGACCTCATCGCCTCCCAAAGGCCTCACCTCCTAATACACCACCTTGGGGGTTAGGATCCCATATGTGGATTCTGGAGGGACACAAACATTAAGACCATAGCAGTAGGTACAATCCTTAACTCCATTTCACACGTCTGACACCCACAGAGGCGAAGTGACGTGCCCAAGGTCACACAGATGGGAGGTGGCCCAGCCGGCATTTGCACTCCGCAGGCTCCAGAGCTTAGGGTCATCATTTTTCTAAGCTGTGCAGTCTCTGGTTACGGAAAAGTACAACAAAACCAACCGCGAGAGCGAGTCTCCCTGACATGCTTCTCTCTCCCCACCTGCTGTCCTGACTGGTGGCAACCACCGTGAACAGTTTCAAGCGCATCATCCTGCCAGAAATATTGTATGAACAGCAATCCTGAAATATCCCATTTCATTAGCCTGGGTGTCCCAGATCTCCCACTACCCCGCACCTTGCCCGTGTCACCTAAAGAATCTTTGACACTGTCCCACATCCGGGTGCATCGGGCCGCCTCATGCTTTCCATCGCGGAGCCTTACCAGCCTCTGGGACAGTTCGTCTGGCCAGTCCCCTACTGATGGCCATCACGGTTACTTCGCCCTTTGGTATCACCACCAATAATACGGTGCATCTCGTGGGCCAGCGTCATTTCTCACTTACGTGAGCGTCTTTAGTAGACAATGGTCACAAGTGGGCTTCCCGAGTCCAGAATTGTCATCATTCGGAGTTCCTGCTTCCCCTGCGCCCTGGCCACCACGTGCACGATCAGGCGTCTGGCCCTTGCCTATATGACCCGTGGAAACGGTACCTCGTTTTAACTTGTGATCCTCTCACCAGTGTATCTTTCCTCTTTCCTCACTCACCGCACTCCCTATCAATCCATGAAGTCAAATCTCCTGTTTGGCAAGTTTTCTTGAAATATTGCTTTACTTAGTCATTTCTGTTCCCGTCTTCGGGGACCCCAGTTGCGAGTATGTTGGGTCTCCTCTGTCTCCTGGGTCACTTGTTTTCTCCTCCTTTATTTATATTAATCTGCCTTGCTTTTCCCAGCCCCGCCCTCCGGATCTCCCAGTGTGTCCCTGTACTTCCCGTTGGAAAAATTCCATGGTGGACTTTGGCTTTCAGGAGGCTGCATTTTTCAGTCCATCTGTCTTACGGGGCTCCGCCGTGTCGCCTCGTCTCCGGAGCTCTGGCACCCCTGCATCACATTCTTGTTTTACAGATGCGATCGCCTCCCGTGCTTCTCCCCTAACCGAGACTTTCTGCTCAAATTGTCCTCCGCCTGGTGGCAACTTTTGCTCATGCACATTCTTCGCCCCTTACTTTCTTGGCTCTTTAGAGTAATTTAACACGGAGTCAGTGCTGGGTGTTCCTGATTATTACTTGTCTTTGCATGAGGTGGGTTCTTCCTTTCTACAAGATTCGTGAGCAAGACAGCCCCGAAAGCGAGACCGCAGCCCTTTTGGTCTTTACTGTTTTCTGGGCAAAAGCAAAGGCATGGGTCTGCACCCCACACAGAGCCTCTCTCTCCTGCCCTGCCTCCCCAGGAGGCTGCTTCCGGAAAATATGGTTGTTCAGCCCACACTCCCCTGCTTTTCCTTTGTATAAACTAGACTTGGGGGGCGGAGGGGACTCCGTGCCAGCCAAGGCACTCATTCCTGCCGTTCCCCAGAAGGGGTGGCGGGTCTTGTGTTCTGCATGCACCGCCCAGGGTGTGGAGAATTCTGCTTTCCTGCTCCGCGCTCCGCAGCCCTGGGCGTTTGCTCTCCCTCCGGAGGCCTCCCGAACCCACCTTTGACCCTCCCTGGCCCTCCCCACAAATGGGATTCCGGACCCACAGCTGTGCCCGCGATGAACAACACCTCCACGGTTCCGCTAGTGCGTCAGGATCATTTCTGGGAGGAAGAAAGGGAAACACTGTCTTTCCCCTGTCGTTTTAAAGCGGTGAGCTCCCTGAGCCAGGCCGCAGACACAGGTCATTCTGGTTCCAAATCCAGAATGTCTCCCCTGCCCTACAATGACCCCACCCGGGGGGTGGCCCACTTTTTCTGCAAAGACCCAAGACAGGAGACATTTCGGACTTTGCGGGCCACGCTGTCCCTGACACAACTTCTCAGCTCTGCTGTAGCAGGAAAGCAGCCACGCACAATCCCGAAACAAACAGGTGTGGGCTGCTTTCCACCCACCAACAGGGGGAAGTCCAGATTCGGTCCCTGGGCCCCAGCTTACTAATCGCTCACACGGACTCCAAGGCAGAGGTGACAATGGGGTCACAAATGCCCGAGCTGTCCTTGGGAAACTTGACCCACACACGTGCTGTGGCCCAAATGATGCTGGAAAACTTCTCAGTGAACATTTAGAAATTTGATGGGGCGCCTGGGTGGCGCAGTCGGTTAAGCGTCCGACTTCAGCCAGGTCACGATCTCGCGGTCCGTGAGTTCGAGCCCCGCATCAGGCTCTGGGCCGATGGCTCGGAGCCTGGAGCCTGTTTCCGATTCTGTGTCTCCCTCTCTCTCTGCCCCTCCCCCGTTCATGCTCTGTCTCTCTCTGTCCCAAAAATAAATAAAAAAAGAACGTTGAAAAAAAAAAAGAAATTTGCAAGATGGGGGGCGCCTGGGGGGCTCCGTCGGTTAAGCGTCCGACTCTCGATTTCGGCTCACGTCCTGACCTTGCGGTTTGTGGGATGGAGCCCTGCATCAGGCTCTGTGCCGACAGCACAGAGCCTGCTTGGGATTCTCTCTCTCCTCTCTCTCTGCCCCTCCCCTGCTCGTGTTCTTTCCCTCTCTCTCTAAAAATAAATAAACATTAAAAAAGAAAAAGGAGATTTGCAAGATTTGACCTGCAAACCGGAATTTCTGATTTCTTCTCAGAAACTGTGAGAGCTGGCCACTCTAGAGTCCCCCACGGCCAGGCTCGCCAGCACGCCACACCGTGTCTCTTTATACATGCCGTCCTTTGCTCACTGCCCGACCTGCCTGGCGTCTTTGGGCATCCAAAGTGAAGGACACCAAAGTGAAGGACAAGGCTCTTGTTCCGTTTCCCCAAAAACGCTGGTAAAGTGCTAGATGAACGTGGCCACCAAGACATAGATCTGGAACTGCTCAAAGGGAAACCACATCTGTGGCTTAAGCCTTCCTTCTGTCCTGCTGGCAACAGGGGATCTGAGACATAAGGGCTGGAAAGGCCTCTTGGGGCCATCTGGCCCAAGCCCTGTCTTTCAAAGACGGGGAACGACAGCCCAGAGAGGAGCTTGGCTTGACCAGAGCCGGGGAAGCCCCTGGACCAGAGCTTTCATCGAATGTCCCTTCACCCTTCACTTGGCCACCATAAACCCGCCAGGACCCCTTCTTCAAAGCTGAACTCCATCGAGACAAAGAGAGAAAGCAGAGGGAGTCGTGTCTCTTGCCATCTGTCTGCTGTGTTTACTGAAATGTACTTGTAAAGTCTCATAAACATGCCAGGAACTTGGTGCACAAAGAAAGGCACGGCAGCTTCCTGCAGAAATGACAGGTGGTGTCACTCAGCCGTGTGAGCGAGTCTTCGTTGCCACCTCCGCGGTCTGTTCTCCCCTACCTTAGCTCATCAAACCATCACAACTCTGGGCCGAGATAAAGCACCCCCACTTCTGCGGGAGTGAGCTGCTGACTCCTGGCTCTGTAAGGAACTTTTCTCACTGTTAACAGATCTAAGCACCCTTGCAAGGGGGGATAGGGTGGGGGATGGAAATATCTTAGCTAGTTTCCCTCCTTTTGGTCTGAACCAATCCCCGAGCGGCGTTCCTGTTGGCTTGAGTGCAGTTTTACTGGGTCTTTCTGGAAGGCAAAGAGAATATGCTTCTGCCAGAGCCCTCGCCAAACCTCCTTCCTGTCCTGCCTCATCCCGCACGCCTGGACCAACAGTCCTGGTCACGGCCCTGCTACAGCACCTAGTCTAGCCTGAGCTGAACCCCGCTTGCCATCCGACACTCAGTTCTGCTGCGACCGTGGCTTCTGCAAAGCAGAGTGGGTCATACGTGATTCTCAAACACGAGGATGATGTTAGAAGATGGGAAAGTCAGGTTGGCTCAGGCACGACTTTTCTCGGTGTATTAATGTATTGTGCCAGCCAGTGCAAGCAGCTGAAGACAAAAAACAGTAACAGCTCAATGCAGAAAGCTGCCAAGAAGACGGCACAGGAAACCAGGCCCGTTCACTCGCTTCTTCTTCTTGGCCCAGTCTGGAAGTTGTTTGATGCACAACTCCCTCTTCTGTACATGGGACTTGTCTCCCTTTGCACATCAAACAACCTTAACTTTTTTTTTTTTTTTTGCAAGAGAAAAATTATATAATTGCTGGGATAGTTATCTATTAGGAATTTAACATGTTGTTTGTTTTTTTTAACTGTGCTAGATTTTTAGAGGTTTGTTACTACATTTGTTAGTGTTCTGGTCCAACTCGGCTTAGGTTTCCATTGCTCTGCTCCCAGCCTTATTCTCCCCATCAGCCTGGTGTTAGCATGTGATTTTCCCGGTTGAGAGATTTCTCAGGAACGTATATATTCTGCTCGAGCAGAGACACCCACGCTTATCTTTACAGTTGCTTTTTATTTTTGGCCTGATCTGCTGGTTTTCCACTTATAGTAGAGGGCCAGTTTTTAAAGAAAAATGTTAAGTTTTAAAAAAAAATTTTTTTTAATGTTTATTTATTTTTGAAAGAGAAAGACAGACCATGACCGGGGGAGAGGCAGAGAGAGAATGAGACACAGAATCCGAAGCAGGCGCCAGGCTCTGAGCTGTCAGCACAGAGCCCGACGTGGGGCTCGAACCCATGAACTGTGAGACCATGACCTGAGTTGGACTCAACCAACTGAGCCCCCCAGGTGCCCCAAGAAAAACATTAAGTTAACAACACCACGAATGGTGTAGAGGTGGTCCTTGACCCACTATCGTTTACAGGGTTGAAACCTGACATAGCGTGGACACAGCGAAAACACAGGCCCAACAAGATCAATTACAGGACCTCAGAGCACACAGGACAGAAAAATGACATCCGGACAAAGGATCCTCTCACACAGAATCCCCGAACAGCACTAGGGATGTGGGAAGGAAGAACTCAGTCGACGATGTTTGTTACTATTATTGCCATACCCATTTATAGAAAAAGCAAGAATGAAATAAATAAATAAATAAATAAATAAATAGGATGTTTCCCCTCCGAAACCAGGCAGAAGGGCCCATCGTGACATTCATTAGCAACAGCAAAAGCACTTCAAATAAATTTGCTTTTCCATTAACCCTGCATAAGCGCTGGTTTCCCAGTATCAGCAGAAATTACTAATTACTCTAGTCTGAAGCTCAGAAAGATAAAGAATTAGATTTATTACAAATGCAGGATGTGCGCCCGTGTAGAGATGACGGGCGCTGTAGCCTGTGACGTGCACTGATTTACAGCACCACATTCACACTGTGCTGCTTTTCCGGTTTCTAATGCTCTAAATGAGATATGGATTAAGAGGAAAATTAGAAGCCTAACTTTGGCATGGTTCAAAATAGTTCATTTCCATCCCAGAAGAGCAGAGATGAAATTTTCTTCTAAATTAGGGAGGCGTTGGGGTGCCTGGGTGGCTCAGTCAGGTAAGTGTCTGACCTCAGCTCAAGTCACGATCTCAAGGGTCGTGGGTTCAAGCCCCGTGTCGGGGTCTGTGCTGACCGTTCGGAGCCTGGAGCCTGCTTCGGATTCTGTGTCTCCCTCTCTCTCTGCCCCTCCCCCACTCACACTCTGTCTCTGTCTCTGTCAAAAATAAATAACCATTTAAAATTTTTAAAAAATAATAAATAAATTAGGGAGGCATGATGTGGGCTGAGGGATGCTTCTGGTCACAGCCTCACACCAGGCCCTGGGACCAGCCCTCTCCCTCTGCCCGGAAAGCCTGCAGGTCCCCCGACTGCCCTCCAGCTTTTGGGCTCCCCCGCCTCATCCCCCCTTCCCTTCAGATCCGGAGAGATCTTTCTACATTGAAACTCTGACTCCATCACACTCCAGCTTAAATACTTTGGTTGGATGGCTATAGCTCCAGGGGCAAGTCCAAATGCACTGGCACATCATCTGAAAATCCCGTCCATACTCCAGCCCCATCTTGGCCAACTTGAGCCTAAGCCATACACTACTATGTATCGTTCTTCATGCACACCATGCTATTTCACATTCTTTAGGGGTCAACGCCTCCACCCAGCCTGCCCTCTGCTTTCACTTCATTGCCTGGAAAACTCTGCTAATCTCTTAAGACCAGCTCAAGGAACCCTGTGCCAATTCCCCATCCCTCCATCACCACATAGAGGTCAGCTCTCACAGTCCCTGTGGCTCCCTCCATCCCAGAATTCTGCAAATGACACCATAGCTGTCTCTTTGTCCAACTGTCTCCCCCTCCAAACTGCTTCCCCAGGGTATGACTGTCATGACCTAGCCTTCTCTAGGTCCTCAGAGCCTAGCATGGGGTCAACCAACAACTGGAAAGCAACCCACATTGGACGGGTAGATAGATGGAGTAGTGAACATATGCTTCACAGATTCATTTTCTGGGAAGTCCTCAGAAAAGGTTATCTATCTACCTTCAGAGCCTCATGCCTGAACAATCAGTCCTATATCTTGGCAAGCTCAAGGCAGAATTCCAATCCCATGCACAGGAAAAGCAGAAATAGGGAAACCCAAAGTCCTATCAGATCCTGTCCCCTGGGCCAAGAATTTGCAGGGTGGGTATAGAGAAACAGACCAGCAACTTCCTAAGGGAGGCCCAAGCCCCTGGACACTATGGCACTGACCAGAGATGGCCTGGTTTTCAGCAGTGGGGAAACGGGCCGGATTTTAAATGCCCAACTTTTGTAAAGCCCGCTGTGGTCCGGGAGGCCCAGCCAAAGGTAAAGAACCCAGGTGCCTCCCTCCCCCCGCCCGTGGTGCTGTCCGCGGTGCTGTCCGTGGTGCTGACTTCCAGCCTCTGCTTCCCCTATAGCCTCAGCACCTCCCTCCCCATCTGCCATCGCCTCAGAGCCTCCTGGCAGGGCTGATGGCCACTTCCTGGGTCCTGTCTCATCATATTTCCCCTGAACACCCTTTTGAATAAGTATTCGGCTCCTTTGCTGCCCTGTATTAGGTTGGGTCCAGAAATGGACTTGGAGGCAAGGGTCTGAGCAGAAGTGATGACAGAGTGCTCCCAGGAAAAAAGCAGAAAGAGTGTGGGGAAAGAGACCAGGACAGAAAGGAGACCAAGAGGGCAGTGAGGCCAAGAGAAAACACAAGGAGGGCAACTTGGCTCAGCCCTGAGGGGAGCTCTGGGGACAGGGCAGGTCACCCCAGGGGGTTGTGATCAAGAGTGAGGGGCCAGAGCCACCTGCCAGCCCCCACTGCCCCACAGAGGCACAGATGTCCAGGAACTTTGAGCCCCTCCCCACCAGGGCACTGGCAAGGGGGGCTCCAGCAGCAGAGGGAGACCCACATGCAGGTTCCTGGAAGAGAAAGCACTTCAGGGGTCCTTACGTAAGAAAACAGTACAGGACCCTGAAGGGATGTGGCAGACCCCCTCCCTCAGTCTCCTCACTTGAAGCCCCTCTCCTCGCTAATGCCACAGTGGCCCTTCTCAACCCAACTCTGGTCTCTCCTTCCTCAGCTCAAAGCCCTTCCCAGCCCCATAGCCTGCAGGGAAAATCCAGCCTCCCCAGCCTTCCCCACAAGGCCTCCACAACCTGCAGCCCCCACCCCTGACTCCCACCCTGTTTTACAATCCTGCCTTACCGAATGGCCTGCAGTGTCCCTACGCATGCCTTCCCTCCACCTGGCCTGTGCTCTGCTGTGATCTCCTCCTGAAAGCCCCCCAGTCTTGTCCACCTGGCCAAGGACTCAGGCGTCCCCCTCTGCAGTTGGTTTACCATTCAGCACACCCGCATCCCTGCCCCTTGCCCTCCCCTAGACCTCGTTCCTTGGCCTGGGCCTCCGCCGCCCTCATAACTGTCCCCGTGAGGAGCAGAGGAACCTCGGAGGTGAACCGGGTAAGTGACAAAGGGGTGGTGTTTGAAGGAGAGGGCGTGGCCCCCCACACGCATGTGAGCTGACGCTCCACCTGGCACCGTGTGTCTCTGCACAAACACCCAGCACCTGCATCTCGTGTCTTCACTGCCCCGTTCCACACCCCACAAGCCATGGCAGAAGCCACCTGGCCACCTGGGTACCGAGCACACAGCCCATGGGAGTCAAACGTCGACTGTGGGTGGGAGAAGCCAGTTGGCCAAGATGACCACCTCACTCTCCAATTCATCCTGTTCCTCGAGTGGCTGAGCTCGGGCTGTCACATTCTGATGTGACTCAGAAAGCTGTGACATGTGGTGTCCTGGCTCTCAATGAAACTGCCAGTGGCCTGGGCGGCCCCAGGGCGAGGAAGCCACCAGACTGTCCAGCGTGCCGTCTCCCACATCCATCCCCAGCACCTGGCCAGCTACTCCCAGCCATCTGCCCCACAGGCAGAAGGCCCACACTCCCCTCTGAGCCTCGGGCTGCAGATGATTCTCCTGCCTGGGGAGAGGATCAGCCCCTGCCTGCTCTCGGCAGGGAGGTGGGCAAGTGGGCAAAGGCCCGGGCTCAGGACCAACCCACTTGGACCCTCTGAAACTCACACGGGGAAGCAAAACCTGCCCTCAGCCACCTGCTCCGGCCCCTGGGGCCACCAACCCATCATCGAGATGCTCTACGGACCATCCAGTTCCGCTTCCGGGCAAACAGCATGGTGCCAGGGGCTGGGGAGAGTACACAGCGATGCTGCTGCTGACCGTGGTGATAATCAGAGCCACCAAGACAAATTGCACTTTCTGTGTCCCAGGTACTAAGTGTTCTATATTAATTAACTCATTTAAGCTTCCAGTAACCTTTAAGGCACGACTACCATTTTATCATCCCTGTTTGACAGATGAAGAAATCTAGGCACAGAGTGGTTAAGCAACTCGCCCCAAGCCACACAGCCAGTAGGTATTGAGCTGTGAATGCATGGAGTGGCTGCTGGCTGTGAAGCTGTCCATAATGAGTTCTTGGGCCCCCAGAATTCGCCCAAGGGAGACACCTGTATTTTTCCTACCACAGCGGTGGAAACCAAAGCCCAGGGAACTTGCATGATTTGCCTGGGGCCACCCAGAGGACCTGACCTTGAGTCTGCTGGACTCCAAAACCCATGTCCTGAGTCACTACACTTGGCCACCTCCCCGTGGGGTTACCACCATCCACCACCCATTCCTGCACTTTATGGGAAATCTTGTTTTCCACCCTCAGCCTCATGGAGAACAAAGTCCTGCAGTGGCCCCAATTTTTTAAGCTTCCAGAAGAGATGAGGCCCCTTCCCTCTCTCCTCGGCCCTGTTCTGGTAAGGATCCCAGCCAGCCAGCCCACCCAGCAGCCCCCTGGCAGGACTAACTCTGCACACACGTCAGCCTGATCAACCTTAATACACGATCAGCATCATCTCTCAGAAGTGACTCTGGCTTCTCCGTCTCCCAATGATTTTATTAGGAAGGTTTTTATAGGCAATGGGTGTATCTCATGACATGCACAGGGTGCCCTCCAGCCCAAACCCTCTGTTCTGGATGTCCGATACTAATGCAGGAAGTGCTCCAGACTGTCATGCAACAGCCCAAGGACACCCTGGGACCTGGGGGGCGTCAGGCACTCTGAGAGGAGCCAGCTTACGCCTGCATGAGTCACTCCCTATTTATGGACATTTCCCGTAAGTCACTGACGCAGCATTCAGCTAGATGATGGCGAACCCCAGCAGCCCAGAAAGGACACGAGCTAAGAATCAGGAAGCCCCGGGTTCAAATTCCACCCCACCGCTTCCTGGCTGTGTGGCCTTCACCAGAGTCTTGACCACTCTGGGCCTCCTGCTCCTGCTCTGTATGATCACAATGGCAACATCGGGCTTACGGGGCTGCAGAGAGGCTCCGGAAGATGCTGGGTGCTCAATAAATGTATGCCCTCCCCATTCCACCCCCGGGTGTCCTTGCAGACCATCTGGTCCAAGGGCTGCGAACAGATGGCTTCTGGGTGCATCTTATCCGGCTGCCTCGTTTGGCCCACGCAAGGCTTGCGAGCAGTGTGATAAGGCCAGCGTTGAGCCAGCCCAGCAGCATAAACAACCACCCAGGTCACAGATTTGGCCTGCCTGCAGCCCTTTGGCCATGATCGAGGACAGAACTGACAGATCAGGAAAACTATAGCCCAGAACCAAGTAACGGACAAAGTCTGACAGTACAGATGGCTACCGAATGCTCAACAGAGGCTAGAGACAGTCTCCCCAGGTACAGAAACCAGACTGATAAGACACAGGCCCCGACACTTATTACCGGAGGTCTGTGTCTGCAGAGGCCAGGGAGGACCAGGGGGAGGGGGGCAGTCGCTGTGACAGCCAATTTCCACAACCATTTTTATTTTTTAACGTTTATTTATTATTGAGAGACAAAGAGACACACAGCACGAGCAGGGGAGGGGCAGAGAGAGGGGGAGACACAGAATCAGAAGCAGACTCCAGGCTCCGAGCCTTCAGCACAGAGCCCGACACGGGGCTCGAACCCACAAACTGTGAGATCATGACCTGAGCCGAAGTTGGACGCTCAACCGACTGAGACACCCAGGTGCCCCACCACAACCATTTTCTTACTCGGTCGGTCCTCCTAACAACACCTGAGCCTGGTTGCTACTCCCCCCATTTTACAGATGAGAAGACTGAGGCTTATGGAGGTCACACAACTTGCCCCAGGTCCCCTGGGTCGTAAGCAGGGAAAGCAGGACTGTTGGGAATTCTGCTCCTTCCAAGGGTTCTCACAGGTGTGGTCTCCCCCAAGGGTCTCAAAGTCACCACGCTCCTTCTCTCCACCTCTCCCCACCCCACTGCTTCAAAGACAGCGATTCTGCATTTCAGAGGCTACTAAGAGTGGAGGGACTTAGTTTCTGAATTTCTTCAAACATAAGAATTCTGCACAGGGAAGATGGACAGACCTGCAGTGTCCCCACGTTTCCACGTGATGACTAGCTGGGCAGGTGGTTTTGCACTGTGCAGTTTTTTTTACTGGGATGTATCATCCCGCATAGATCAGAGAAACATCCAGGGATCACTTCGGGAAGGCACCTTCCCATCCATGGCCCTGCGGCATTAGAAACCTCTCCTCAAGCCCTTTCAGGGTGACTCCTGGCCAGCTCCATGCACCAGCTAAGAATATTCCAGGCTCTTGCGTTCACTGCCCAGGTAAGACATGACATGCTGGGATCATTTGCACATCCGTACCAGCAACCGTGCATTTAATTAATCCAACTGGAACCAATTTAGGGGAAGTTAATTAACTAAGTTTGCAAAAGGACAGACTGTCAGAGGGAGCCAGCTTTCTCTCTGCGAACCAAACATCCAAAGAAGCAGCGAGGTGACTGTTCTCATCTTACACAAAAGCAAAGCTTCATAAATAGGCCGGTGAGATTGTAAAATTTAAATTTTAACAAAAGAGGAATTCTAAACGCGTAACTTTCAGCAATCCAAGGGGCTCAAGAGGCCTTTCTGAGCACCAAGGCTCCAGCCGGCACCACAGGCACGTTCTCACGCCGATGTGATGCTCCGGGGGAAGCGAGAAGATGGCCCCCCACCCTCAGCGCCCATGCGTCCCAGCACCTGAAGTAGGAAGCCAAGATCTCTGCCCCCGAGTGGCCATGTGGCCTCAAGCCCACCCGAGGGGACTCACTCGTCTGGATGCTGTCCAAGGACCACACCCTGACCCTGAGAGCTGGCTTTTCTAGGGCCAGGGTCCCCTGGGCACATTACCGAACCCTTCTGGGCCTCAGCTTCCTCACCTATAAAAAGTCAGTGACCATGGCAGTGACAACCTGCCATATGGGGTCACGTTAAAGATTAAGGGCGAAAGCTCAGACAGTACCAGATCCACAGGCAGTGCCCAGAAAATATCAGTTATTATCCTGAGGCTCCAGAACTCAGAGGTCTCCCTGCAGCATCTCGAACGTCCCCCTCCGCCACTCCCCACCCCACCCCACTCCCACCAAGCACAGCCTGACTTGGAAGAGGACAGGAAGGTTAGTTCTCCAGCCCCACCCACCCTTGAGACCCATCCCCCCCCCACCCGCCGTGTGGTCTCAACCCACCCCCGCTGCCAGGCCAGCCAACAGGCATTGCACATGGGCTTGAGTTCCAGCCCTGTCTCCTCCCAGGCGTGGGCAAAGATCACGGTACCTCCCCAAGCCTCAGTTTCCTCATCTGTAAAATGGAAACTAATGCCGTCTGCCCCGCAGGACTGGTGAAAGCATCAACGAAAAGTATACAAGCAGGAAAGGCCACCGCATGCTGAAACGCGCTTTGCGCACACAGGGGCTCGAGGGAGCTGACGAGTCTCACCACCCTGGATGCTTCTGCAGGTCTCCCGGGGGCCTCCCTGCCTCCCTGCCCTTGTCTGCAGGCCATCTGGCCCCGTGGCCTTGGAAACACCAAGGTCATCTGCACAGCACTCCTGACCCACAACCCACCTTCTCCCCGCTCCTCACGAGCCATCTCTGAGGCAACCAGAGCAGGCACCCATGTCCCCATTAATCAGATGAGAAAAGCGAGGCTCAGGGGGTTATGCAATCCGTGTCAGCGCGTTCACAGAGCAAAGGGTTCTGCTTGTACAATGCAAACCAGCTAGATGGAGCAATGAGGGATGAATAAGGGCCTGACTGGCACTGAGGCCACGTCCCGAAAACTTCCAGAAGCTGTGGCGGCTGCAGCCTCGACCTGCTGGAGGAAAGAGCAGCCCGAGGGCCAGGTCTGGAGGCCCCTGTGGAGCCCTCCTTGGTCTCCCGTGAAGAAGCCTTGGGGGCTTGGGGGGCTGTGCTGGTGGCTCACACTGGCCACGGAGGACACCATGGAGGGGAGCGACCTCCCTCGGGCCTGGGACTCCCAGCCCAAGACCCACGAGGTGCAGAGGAAGGCCCGGCAGAGGCCCTCACACCCTCCAGCCCGGGAGCCTCAGCCAAGGCAACTCCCAACACACGAGTGCCGAGGGAGCTTCCCACTCTCCGTTTCCATGGGGATCCCCTTGAAATAACCCCATCACAGGCTGCTGTTCCTTCCTGCGGAGGAAGTGCTCAGGAGAAATGTGATGGGGGATGGCAGGCTCTCACCCGCACCCGGACGCCACGGGAATCTCGAGGCCCAGGGCCCGGCCCCAGCCACCCACCCACCCACTCACTCAGCGCAGATGGCGGAGGTGATCAGGGCCTGGGGGCACACTTAGCCTTTACTCTCTGCACCCACGGGAGCAACACCATGTCCTTGGATAGCGAACCACAGGGAGGGAATTGCCAACGGCATCTAGAACAACATCCGTCTGCCTCCCTTTGGGAGGGCCCAGGTTTGCAGGGACACGGCCTGGGTTCGAATCCAAGGTCTGTCGTCCCAGCGTGATCTGGACAAGCCCCTCGCTCAGAGCCTCCGTTTTCTCCAGAGGCTCCGGTAAAAGCAGATAAGGTGCACCTGCAGCTCGGAAATCACCGCCCCCCTCCCCCTGCAGCGGGAGCGTGTTGGTCTGATAACCCGAAAGTATTACAGAAAAGTTCTTCGGTTCATGCGGTCAGAGGATTTTGAGCCCCTGCTGGGGGCAGGGAGAGCGGAGGGTTCCCGTGCAGCCCCGTGGGGAGCGCCAGCCTTCACACGCGCAGTTGGCCAATGAGAAGAGCACCCGGCCGGTGAGAACAGGACGTCCCACAAACAGGGGCCCCACAAACAGGTGCCGGGCACTTTCTCTGCCATGTGGTCCTCACAGCCACCCTCCGACTTTGAGAGCCGTTGCCCCTGCTTTGCTGATGGGGACACTGAGGCCACTAGAGGTCACATGGAGAGGGTGGCACGACAGCCCGCTCTGGGACCTCCCTGCCCTCCCCGGATCAGCCCACCCCACCAGCCTCCAAGCTGTAGCTGGAGGTTGGCGCGGGACCCAACCTGACCGTCGGGGGAGGCCCCCCAAGCCTATGCGGCATATGTCGCTGTCCCCTCCATCTGGCTCACCCTTCACTAGTCCCAGGGTCCACTCGTCCCTCACGTCACCATGGCTCCTAAGACTCGGCGACAACCCCTGGCCAGAACCACCAGGGCCAAGGCTCTGCTGATGTGGGAGGTGGGGAAGCTGGGGCCCAGGAAGCCAAGAGACCCTCCCCAGGGCCTCAGCCAGGAACGCCCGGAGCAGGGCCAAAGACGGGAACCGTCCTCTGTTATCTGGCAGTCCCCTCTGCCCCAGAAGAACAAAGGAACCACACAAGCCATCGGCTGTAACCCCAGAGGGACGTGCTACAGTAAGTAAGGTGCCTGCATGAAGTTAAATGAGATCCTGGTTAGTGGGCTCGGGGAGCAGGGCTGACCCCAGCAGGCAACCGAAATGTCCCTGCCGATGGCACTTCCCGCAGAGAGCCCCTCGAAGCCCCACAGTCAGCCTCAGTAACCAACAGCCAACCCCATCCCCTAAGATCAGGCCTGTGGGACTCACCAGGCGGAGTGAGTGCACCTGCGGGCAGGGCCTGGGTTCACTCTGCTCAGTGGTTTCCCACCTGGGCGGCACAGAGGTGGCCTCGAGACTGTTTCTTTTCTTTTTTTTAATGTTTATTACTTTATTTTTAGAGAGAGACTGAGTGCGAGTGGGGGAGGGGCAGAGAGAAAGAGAGACAGAACTCCCCAGCACGGCGTGGGGCCCGATCCCACAAACCGTGAGATTATGACCTGAGCCTGTATCAAGAGTCAGACGCTTAACCGACTGAGCCATTCAGGTGCCCTCTGTGACTGTTTCTAAAGGAAAGGCTTTGTCGAGGGTAGAAAGCCACAGAGCCCAGTGCTGGTGAGGCGTGGGGAAGCAGGCACCACCCACGCGAGTGCATTCGTCAAGATATACAGCGCGGGTGTTCATTCACAGCATCACGCAAAACAGGAAGCAAATCGAAAAGACACCACCTAGTCTATCTACCGACGGTGGCTTTCATCAATGGTGCTCCAGCCCGACAGGAGATCTCTGCAGCCATTAGGGACAACGGGCACAACTCCATGGGCCCGTGCAGAAAGAACTGTATTTTCATATTATGTCTCCGTGTGTTCCCAGCATTTCTACCCTGTGAATACATAACTTTAATTTTTAATAAAGAATTTGATTTCTTTTAATGAGTGTCAAAGCAACTGCTAATAAAAGTCCACTAACCATGTACTCGGGAGAAAGGAAAATATAGAGCCATACAGATGTGAGGTCCCTGCAGCCCTGAGCCATCCGATCGTCCAGTGCCTCCTCTGTGGCCCCCTCCCGGGCTCTGTGGGGTCAGACATCCACCCCCACGCACAGCAGGGCGTGCTGCACGAAACAGACAGGAGAGTCATGTATATATTCAGCAGGGATGCAGCTCTCTAAGTCCCAGGACACCAAGTCACCTGGGCAGCCCACAGTCTCCCTCACCCCAGCAGTCCCTGCTTAGCCCCCACCCGGCCAGCGAGTGCCTGCTCTCAGGGGCCAGAATCTTCTCTTCTTTCACCAAAAGCCAAATGCTGGTGAGCTACGACTTCCAGGGAAACAGCAAGTCCTGAGTGCAGGAATAGGGTGGGGGGGGGAGGGGGAGGAAGAGAGGGGGTTGGGGAGCACAGAACCCAGAAAAGAGGCTAATCCCAACCTCCTGGGAGAACTGCCTCGTCTGCTTTTTGTAGGATTCCCTCCTAATTCTCTTTCACCCGAGTTCCCTGTCCTAGATAGCTTCAGGGGTGGAGTTTCCAGCAGCAGTAAAATTAGCTCTGGGAGACACCAGAGTGGTGGAAATAGCATATATAGCCAGGCAAGGCGGGGTTGAACCCCAAGTCCACTACCCCGCTGGCTGTGCAATCCTGGGCAGGGAGCCTGACCTCTCTGAACCTTGGTTTTCTCATCTACGGGGGGCAGCAGGGAGGGAGTCCCAGCACCACCTGCAGGCAAGGACCCAAGGACCGTGGCTGGTGCCTCTGGCCAGTCTCCGGCAACTATTCCACAGACACGGGCTTCCTTCGCCTGCCATCAACACCCCCATTGTCAAGCTGAACACGGGGTCTGTCGCTCACTTTATTGGGTGAATGGCTACCCAGCTCTTCATCTGGGTCAGAGAAATATCAAGCAGCAGCCCAGCTGTACTCTCGAAGCTTGCCAAGTGCTTGAAGGAAAACGCCAGATGACCGGCACAGTGGGTCAGCTCGGGGGATTCCGGCCCTGCAGCGCCTGCTCAAAGCATCCTGGCCAACAACGAAGGGAGGCCGCTGGGGGAGCGGGCCAACGAAGGCGCCCATCCCAGAGCCCCCGGGGGTGCAGGGAGGTCTGCGCAGACTGTGGGTGGGCTGGGTTTGGCATCTGTGGTCCTGGATACAAATCCCAGCCCACCCACGTAGGAGCTGTGAAGCCCTACCTCCATTTCTTTGCCTGTCAACTGGAGATGAGGACAATTCCACACCCACAAGGAGTCCTGAGCCGGCCCGTCTCTGCCTCCTCCTCAGTGCTGCCCACTCCCTGCTCACCCTTTAGAATCATCTTCCCTTCTCCTGTTCCTTCTTAGATCCTAGAACTTGCTCAGAACTGTCTCTCCTGTCTCCCCCAAACCCATCTCGATGCCTACACACGGCGGGCCTCAAGAAATACATACTGGATGAATTCACTTCTTCCGGGAAGCCCTCCCTGACCTCCCACCACACAGGCCCTCCTCTGGGAAAGTCAGCCCCTAGACTGCTCCCTGCCACCTTCCCAACACCGACTCCCTGTCCCTCTGGACCCTTCTGGGCACTCCTCAGAACCCGGACCTCGTCAGTCACATCAACGGCCGTAGTCCCCCCTCCCAGCAAAGCACCCGATGCACAGCATGTGCTCAGTAAACTGCAGGCCAAAGACTCTCACCACACCTCACTTAAATTCTCTCCAAGAGACCTGAGTCTCTTTCTCAGCAGGGTGGAGCTTTCCTTTCGTGGCTCTTTCCTCTCCCAAACATCCCACACCCCCCAGCCACATCCAGCTTCTTATCCTGACGGTTTCCACCTGCCCTGTCTCCCGGAGCCTGTATTTCTGTCCTCTCTTGACAGCAGACAGAGCAGTGATGGCTGCTTTGGTCCTCCTCTGAGGACGGCCCTGGAGAAGGGCCCCGGGTGATAAACCCAGGGGAGCCTGTTTTATGGAGGAGGTGCTGCACTGCGGATGGGTTTTTATAGCTGCCTATTTACAAAGCTGAGACAGAATTACTTCTCAGCCGCCTCCCCACCACCCATAGGGCCTGGTTGGGGGGGGGGGGGGGTGCGGCCAGGGAGGCGGGGGGGGGGACCCCCCATCCTCCTCTTCTCCTTTGTGTTCTCTGTACTCAGTACCCTTCCCCTTGTTCCTCCCCCTCTGAGGGACTGGTTGGGGTGTCTGGGGGCCCAGTAAACGGTCCTGCCCTAAGCTGAAGCCCCTCCCCCCAGAGGGAGGGGGAGGGGGGAGGGGAGAATCCGATATGCCGGGAAAGGCAGACTCCTGAGAAAGGCCGGTAGGAGGTAGGATGGGGTGTCTCCAGAACCCAGAAATGACCTCACCCGCGCCCTCACCCCCACCCTAGCTCTGGCACCTATGTCACAACTTATCCCAAACCCACAAAGGAGAGCACCCTCTTCCCGCCCCCAGAGTGCCTGAACAGGGTGGGGAGGGCACAGAGGACCCTCCCAGGAAGGAAGGCTGGGGGGGGGGGGGGGTCAGGGCCTCCCGACAGCCTGGACAGGAGACAGGAGGGACCGGGTCCCACTCCGCTGCGCCGTTCCTTAGACGTACAAATGGGTCCGGCCACCTCCTGCCGGCCTGGGGGCCATGTGTCCCTTCCGAATGACCTTGTACATCCCTCTCAGACCCCGAATGTGTAAGACTGGAGTTTAGCTGCCAGGGTATGGTACATCTAGCTCACTTCCTAGCCCCTGCCCCCCCGTAATGGGACCCCACTCCTGGGGCCCGGGTCTCACAGCTGCCCTGTGCAGCGCCCTTCCTTCGGGGGACACACGGGCATTTGTGCCCTCGAGACAGTCTTCACTGCACACGTGAGGAACCTGAGGCCCAGGGAGGCCTGTGGCTTCCACAGGGTCACACAGCCAGTCACCAGGAGAGCCTGTGTCTGCACGGGGTCTCCAAGCCCACCGCCATCCCCTGTCACCACGCCACACAGCCGCTTACAAGGATATAGCTATGGCGACCCCAGCCCCCAGGTTTTCAGCCACTGCCCCAGTTTATCACCTGCTGTCCCACTGTCCCCATATGGACACACCTGTAGTCGGCCAAGTGTCCCAGTTTGGTTTTTTTTTAACTGGGTCACCCACAGGGAAGATGCCATCAGTGAGGTCTATACTTGGGGTTCACACGGGGTTCACAGGGTTGGCCCTGGGGTCTCCCGGCCTCACTCCAAACACTTCAAGTCTGGGACTCGGGGCGTCAAGTACTTAGTCGTTGGCACAAAGCCCGTGTGGGTCCTTGGGGCCAGCCCTGTGCTGCTGGCTGTCCCCAGCTCGGCTCTCTCCTGGAGATACATTCGCCCTCTGGCCCAGCACAGATGGGGACCCTCCCGGGAATACCACGGGCGCCGCAGGGGACCAGAGGGCTGGGCTCCCACTGCCTGGACGGGCTGCTCCCTTCCCTGGCTCCTTCATCTGGCCACACTGCAGGATGCCCTTCATCTGGTTGAAGGGCAGGGCTGGGATCGGTCGGGGTGGGTCAGAGCCAAGGGTCAAGGCCTGCAGAGCCAGGGAAACAGCACCTTTTCCTGAGATGCTGACATGCGTGGGTGGGCTGGGTGGCTCCCTCCCTGTGAGGTCCCCCCCCCCCCCACCCGCTCAGCAGAAGAGGAGCGTCTGGCAGGACCTTTCCGAGTATCAGGTAAACCGAATGCGGGGCTCAGTCCAGCCTCAAAGAGACCTCGGGAAGACATTCACCTTGGCCCCAATTTAGCTGAAGGTACAGGGGCACCAGGAGAGGCTGGGGCAGGCCAACCGCACACAGGGGAGTGAATGCAAAGGAAGGCTAGCCCCAGGGTGACTGGAGTCCCTCAAGATGCCCTTTGCTGCAGATAAAAGCACCAGGGACAATGCATGGGGGAGGGGCCCTAAGGCGGGAAGCAGGAGCTGCGTCTGTCCGCAATCAGGGACCCTCCCAGGCCCTCCCCCCAGGCTGGGGGAGGTCTTACCTCCTGGGCAGGTAGGTTTCCTCAACTGTAAAATGGGGAAAACCACTCCCCTCTCTAGATGCAGAAAAGATAAGGCAAGGTCAGAAGGGAGTGCCCCCCCTCCCCGCTGTGTGTCATCCAGGAACCCACAAATGTGAGAGGGCCAAGGCTGGCCAGTTTCTCCCCGCCTCCCCCACGTGCGGAACACCAAGACCATCTGCGTGGCTTAGTTCTGTCCCAGTGCACCTGAGGCTTTCCAACATCTAACCTCCTTCCCAACTGCTACAGCATGGATGGATCTAGAAGACATATGCCCAGGGAGACGAGCCAGGTATGGAGGACAGCGTGTGACCGCATTTATACAAGGTCCCTGAAAGAGGCACAGACCAGAGGGAGGGGGGCTGTTGCTTAATGGGCCCCGAGCTTCTGTTTGCTGTAATAAAAGGGTCTTGGAAACAGATAGCGGTGATGGCCGCACAACATCGTGGATGCAGTTAATGGCACTGATTTGTACACTTAAAAACGGCTAAATTGGCAAATTTTATGTTGTATTATTTTACCTCCATTCTCAAAAACTTAATTACGTAACATACCAAAAACCATTGAGTTGGACACTTTAAATGGGTGAATGGCACGATATATGAACTGCATCTCAATAAAGCTGGATTTTTGTGGGGGTTTGTTTTGTTTTTTTAATTAAAGGCATGCATCCCGGCCGCTGGGGCCTCAAGCTGGCCAGGGTTCCTCGGGGGACAGGCTGAGCCCATTCGTGTTAGCCGAACCCGAGGCACGTGCCTGTCCCATAGCCTGCATGCACCCTGGTGCACAGAGATTCTTTCCATTAGCTTTGCTGACACACAGAGGAAAGGGAACCCCCCACACTTACTCTGAGGCTGGGAGGGAGCCTCTAACGCACCCCAACGCTCCCTTGCTCCAGAGAAGAACGGCCTGCAGGGGAAAGATTACTGCCTGGGACTCAGATCCTAAGGCTGACCTCTCAAAGGTATCGCTTTCTCCAGCAAGGACGCAGCCGGGTGGAGGAGGGAGTCAGGCGGGCGGGGCAGACAGGCTCAGGAGAGTCCCTTCATCTCCCTGAGGTCCCGCCTGAATGCGGACAATGACAGTGTCTGCCTCAGGGACAATGCCTGGACTCTGCCTGCCCCGCCCGCGCTCTCACTCAGTGGCAGGCAGCTTCCTTCCCCTCCATGGCGTTCACTCAGAGCACAGCCCACTGCCCATGGGCGGACGCCGTGTCTGGGACCAGGCCACCGGGCCATCATGGTTTCCGATAAAACTGCCTCTGTGAGAGGTCAGTGTGTCCTTAGAGTCAAGCCAAGCAGAAAAACCATCCAGCTCACCTGTTTCTCTTCTGCAGCCCTCCCCCACCGCAGGGGCCCTGGCAAGAGAGAAAGGAGAAAGGCCCGCTCTACCCAAAGCCACCTTCCCTGATGTGGGCAGCGCACCTGCAGAGGGGGAGGGACGGGGGGGGGGGGGGGGGCGGGATTCACGCGGCACCTGATCCGACCTTCATTTGCGTTCGTAACTTCTGCCTGGTGGGGAGGCAGGTCTGCGGGAAATCTAGTCTGCCCCCTACAGAAAGCCCTTCCTCACCTCTTGTTTTCTGTGTTTATTTTTTTCCAGCTTTACTGAGATATAATTGACATATAACATCGTATAGGGTTTCAAGTGAGTGAGTTTAACGCGTTGATTTGATCAGGCTCAAATACCACAAAATGATGCCACCACAGCATCGGCTCACGTCTTTACCAGGTCACATGACCACCAGTTCTTTTCTGTGTTGACAATATTTAAGATCTACTCTCGCAGCAACGTTCAAACTCAAATACAGTGCAACTAACTATAATCACCACGTAGTGTGTTAGATCCCGGAGCTTATACATCTTATAACTGGAAGCGTGTACCCTGTGACCAACCTGTCCCCATTTCCCCCATCCCGAGCCCCTGACAACCAGCATCCTAGACTCTGTTTCTACGACTTTGGCCTTTTTCGATTCCGCGTCTAAGCGAGATCACGCGGCGTTTGTCTTTCCCTGTCTGACTTATTTCACTTAGCATAGTGGCCCCACGCTTCATCCACATTGTCACAGGCTCTGTATTCAAGTTAGCAAAAGTGCAGGATGCTTTTTGTGCTTTTGGCCAGGGACAGCGGCGTGGAGGAGGAAGGGGCCTCCGCTGCCTCCAGCCGGTCAGGATAGCAAAAGGCAGAATGTCGCTCCCTGGAGATGCGGCAGCTTCAAGGGCAGACAGAGCCGCGCGCAGGGCTTGGCTGGGGCCCGTCTGCCCCAGCGAGGGCCACGGCCACGGCACTGTCTCCCCTCCCACCGTCTCCCCTCCCACAGCGGACCTGGCCTGGCCCTTCCCACATCCGAAGGCGGAGCCTACGTCCCCTTCAGCCTGGGCTGGCCGGTGACTCAACCCAGCTGAAGTCATACCACTGGGGAAGGGGGACTCCAAGGATGGGGAGGTTGTATCTTCCACGTGGTTCTCCGGACGCCTGAAGAGACCCTGAGAGCGCCGTGTTGGAGAGGCCAAGTCGACCGTTCCAGGGGAGCGTTCCCAGCTGTCCCCACCACGCACCAACCCGTGTGAAGCCCTCTTGGACCCTGCAGACCAGCCAGCCCCCCCAGCTTAGAAGGGGAGCTCGGTACTTGCCACGCAGAGCCCAGCCAAACCCTGCTGGAACTCCTGACCCGGAGCATCCAGGGGCCATAACGACACGGCTGTCGTCTTCGGTCACTACGGTTTACAGCGGTTTGTCAAGTACGAACACGCACCGTGTGACTTCAGGCACGCAACCTGACCTTTATGGGGCTCTGTTTCCTGATATACCAAAGGGGGTCACTCCCCCACTCCTGGGTGGGTATAAAGCTCCAGCGAGGTCACGAACATATGTCTCGCGACACTGTAGCAGTCAAGAAATGGCAGCAGGGCGCCTGGGTGGCTCAGTCAGTTAAGCGTCCGACTTCTGCTCAGGTCACGATCTCACGGTCCGTGAGTTCCAGCCCCACGTCAGGACATCTGCTTATCGGCACAGAGCCCGCTTCGGTCCCTGTCTCCCCCTCTCTCTGTCCCTCCCCCACCTGTGCTTTCTCTCCGTCTCAAAAATCGATGAAAACATCACAAAATATTTTTAAAAAATGGCAGTTCCTCTTGTCACCGTCACCACCACTGTCATCTTCCCACGAAGACAGGAACGTTTGTAGGTGCGGACAGAGGTTCGCGGTACGTGTCCTTCGGCACAGCCGAAGCCCATCGCCATCAAATACACACGGAGAGACGATGAACAGAGCCCTACGTCTCCAGGCGCCCAGCTTGAAATCCATCCTTGTCTTTCTTACGCAAGAAAGACCGAGCCTGACGGGTTCGCTGTGACCTACGGATCGTGCCAAAGCTTCATGACATACACACACACTTAACTCTTCCAAAGATCTCCCCCACAAAAACTGTTGGTCAATTTTGTTTTTATTTCGGTAGTCAACATGTACCCAAATCTTTATTCAAGCCCCGAAAAACTCTCCTATCCTTTCACCGAGAAATTGACTTCCCAGGTGGCCAGAGACAAGAACACCCGAGATACGGGAAGAGACACATTCACAAGGACGCTCATCACATGATGAGCACCTTTAAGGCCCCTGGAGTTGGGAGGTGCCTGGGTGGCTCCATTGGGTGAGTCGTCTGGCTCTTGATTTCAGCCCTGGTCACCATCTCACAATTTGTGGATTCAAGCTCTGACAGAGCAGAGCCTGCTTGGGATTCTGTGTCTCCCCCTCTCTCTCTGCCCCTTCCCCACTCATGCTCTGTCTAAATAAATAAATAAATAAATAAACTTAAAAAAAAAAAAAAAACAAAACAAAATAAACAAAAAAAAACACCCAGAGTTGGGA